>NC_041382.1:141710820-141805053 GCF_002162155.2 Triticum dicoccoides | reverse complement strand
ACTCCCAGAGGGAGTAGGACTCTCCTGGCGCGCCTCTCCATGGCCGGCCGTACCCCACTCCCTTAGTCCTTTATATACGGAGGCAGGGACACCCCAGAAACACACAAGTTGATCCACGTGATCATATTCTTAGCCGTGTGCGGTGCCCCCTTCCACCATAGTCCTCGATAATATTGTAGCGGAGTTTAGGCGAAGCCCTGCTGCAGTAGTACATCAAGATCGTCACCATGCCATCGTGCTGACGGAACTCTTCCCCGACACTTTGCTGGATCGGAGTCCGGGGATCGTCATTGAGCTGAACGTGTGCTAGAACTCGGAGGTGCCGTAGTTTCGGTGCTTTATCGGTCGGGCCGTGGAGACGTACGACTACATCAACCAAACGCTTCCGTTGTCGATCTACAAGGTACGTAGATCACACTCTTCCCTCGTTGCTATGCATCACCATGATCTTGCATGTGCGTAGGAATTTTTTTGAAATTACTACGTTCCCCAACACACTTTCATCATCGTCATCATCCTCATTGTACTCTTCTTGTACCACCAATGCCTTGGGAGGAGTCTTCTTGGTGAAGTTGCTCTTTTTGGGGAACGACTTGGCCTTGTCCTTTCGGATGAGCTTGCCACCATTGTCTTTCCTCTTCTCATACGGGCATTCCGCAACAAAATGACTCACGTTGCCACAATTGTAGCAAGTCCTTACACGTTGCTTGCTCTTCGTGCCACTTGAGTTGTTTTTGCTAAAGTTTGGCCTCGAGTTTTTCTTGCTCCAAAATTGCCTTGAAGCAAGTGCCATGTGTTCATGATACGCATACTTCGTATCTTCGGGGTTGCTCTCCTCTTCTTCCTCTTCTTCTTCTTCTTCAACGGTGAGCTTGGCCTTCAATGCAAGGTTAGGCTTCTTTTCCCTTTGAGAACGAAGCACCGCATTGTCGGCGGTCTTGTCCAAAATGTTCATGGCCATAAACTCATCCAACACTTCGCTTGAGGTCAAAGTGTGGAAGTCCGGTCTTTGACGAATGACGGAGGACATGGCCTTGTGATAGGGCATCATTGCCTTGAGGAATTTGCGCTTGATCCAATTGTCATCTGTGTCCTTGCTCTCGTGATCTCGTAGTGAGACCGTGAGTTTGGTTACTCTCCGATGAAGCTCACGAGGTTCTTCATCTTCTTTCATTGCAAACTCATCAGCCTCATCTTGCACCACTTCATAGTTGGAGCGTTGAATGCTTGCGCTTCCCCGGTAGAGAGAGACAACACAATGCCATGCATCTTTGGCCAAGGCGAAGGGACGGAGATGAGGTAGGTCTTCGGGTGGAATTGCATCTTGAATGATGAAGAGAGCATTCTCATTGAATTGATTGTTCGCGGCTTCTCGAGGAGTGAAGTTGCTTGGATCATGTGGATAGAAACCTTCTTCAATGATTCTCCAAAGGTTAGTGTTCACATGATTTAAATGACGTTTAAAGCGGTAAACCCAAGAATCAAAGTCCTCATTTTTCACAATCTTAGGGGGAGGACCGGCATGATTCAAATGAGTGGAAGGAACCGGTCCACCATAAACAAGTGGTGGTTCCACATGGGCAAAGATGCCGGTGCCATTCTTACCACTAGAAGGAGCCTTTTCACTACTAGCTTCCCCCTTGTCGGGGATAGCATCCATCACCTTGTCGGTGGGGTCACCCACTTTCAACGGTGCGGCGGATAGTTTAAGCACCTCAAGAAATTTAGTAAACATGCTTTCAACTTCGGTCGTCATGGAGGTTTTCAATGTCTCCAAGGCCACATTGAACTCTGTTGGGGATCGTAGCAGAAATTCAAAATTTTCTATGCATCACCAAGATCAATCTATGGAGTAATCTAGCAACAAGGGGAAGCAGAGTGCATCTACATACCCTTGTAGATCGCTAAGCGGAAGCGTTCAAGTGAACGGGGTTGATGGAGTCGTACTCACTGTGATCCAAATCACCGATGATCCTAGTGCCGAACTTACGGCACCTCCGCGTTCAACACACATGCAGCCCGGTGACGTCTCCCATGCCTTGATCCAGCAAGGAGAGAGGGAGACGTTGGGGAAGACTCCGTCCAGCAGCAGCACGATAGCGGGGTGGTGGTGGAGGAGCGTGGTACTCCAGCAGGGCTTCGCCAAGCACCGGAAGAGACGAGGAGGGAGAGGGGTAGGGCTGCGCCAAGAAGGAGATGTTCTCGTGTGTATGGCAGCCCAAAACCACACTATATATAGGGGAAAGGGAGGGGCTGTGCCCCTACCTAGGTTTCCACCCCTAGGGGTGGCGGCCAGCCCTAGATCCCATCTAGGGGCGGCCAAGGGGGGAGAGAGGGGGGCGCACCACTAGGTGGGCCTTAGGCCCATCTGAGCCTAGGGTTTCCCCCTTTACCCTTCTCTCTTCGCCTTGGGCCCTGGTGGGGGGGGGCGCACCAGCCCACCTGGGGATGGTCCCCTCTCACACTTGGCCCATGCAGCCCTCTGTGGCAGGTAGCCCCACCTGGTGGACCCCCGGGACCCTCTCGGTGGTCCCAGTACGTTACCGATAGCACCCGAAACTTTTCCGGTGACCAAAACAGGACTTCCCATATATAAATCTTTACCTCCAGACCATTCCGGAACTCCTCGTGATGTCTGGGATCTCATCTAGGACTCTGAACAACATTCGGTAACCATGTATATCTATTCCCTATAACCCTAGCGTCATCGAACCTTAAGTGTGTAGACCCTACGGGTTCGGGAACCATGCAGACATGACCGAGACACTTCTCCGGCCAATAACCAACAGCGGGATCTGGATACCCATGTTGGCTCCCACATGTTCAACGATGATCTCATCGAATGAACCACGATGTCGAGGATTCAATCAATCCTGTATTCAATTCCCTTTGTCTAGCGGTATTGTACTTGCCCGAGATTCGATCGTCGGTATCCGATACCTTGTTCAATCTCGTTACCGGCAAGTCTCTTTACTCATTCCGTAACACATCATCCTGTGATCAACTCCTTGGTCACATTGCGCATATGATGATGTCCTACCGAGTGGGCCCAGAGATATCTCTCCGTCACACGGAGTGACAAATCCCAGTCTCGATTCATGCCAACCCAACAGACACTTTCGGAGATACCCGTAGTGAACCTTTATAGCCACCCAGTTACGTTGTGACATTTGGCACACCCAAAGTATTCCTACGGTATCCGGGAGTTGCACAATCTCATGGTCTAAGGAAATGATACTTGACATTAGAAAAGCTTTAGCATACGAACTACACGATCTTTGTGCTAGGCTTAGGATTGGGTCTTGTCCATCACATGATTCTCCTAATGATGTGATCCCGTTATCAACGACATCCAATGTCCATGGTCAGGAAACCGTAACCATCAATTGATCAACGAGCTAGTCAACTAGAGGCTTACTAGGGACATGGTGTTGTCTATGTATCCACACATGTATCTGAGTTTCCTATCAATACAATTATAGCATGGATAATAAACGATTATCATGAACAAGGAAATAACCAATTTATTTTTTTGCCTCTAGGGCATATTTCCAACAGTCTCCCACTTGCACTAGAGTCAATAATCTAGTTCACATCGCCATGTGATTAACATTCACAGGTCACATCGCCATGTGACCAACATCCAAAGAGTTTACTAGAGTTCAGTAATCTAGTTCACATCACTATGTGATTAACACTCAATGAGTTCTGGGTTTGATCATGTTACTTGTGAGAGAGGTTGTAGTCTACCGGTCTGTCACATTCATATCCGTATGTACTTTGCAAATCTCTATGCTATATTTGGAGCCATTTCAAATAACGGTTCTACTTGGAGCTATTCTAAATTGTTGCTCCATTATACGTATCCGGTATCTCTACTCAGAGCTATCCGGATAGGTGTTAAGCTTGCATCGACGTAACTCTTTACGTCAAACTCTTTATCACCTCCATAACCGAGAAACATATCCTTATTCCTCTAAGGATAATTTTGACCGCTATCTGGTGATCTACTCCTAGATCACCTTTGTACCCTCTTGCCAGACATGTGGCAAGGCACACATCAGGTGCGGTACTCAGCATGGCATACCGTATAGAGCCTATGACAAAAGCATAGGGGACGACCTTCGTCCTTCCTCTTTCTTCTGCCGTGGTCGAGCTTTAACTCTTAACTTCATACCTTACAACTCAGGCAAGAACTCCTTCTTTGACTGATCCATCTTGAACACTTTCAAAATCATGTCAAGGTATGTGCTCATTTGAAAGTACCATTAAGCGTTTTTTATCTATCCTTATAGATCTTGATGCTCAATGTTCAAGTAGCTTAATCCAGGTTTTCCATTGAAAACCACCTTTCAAATAACCCTATATGCTTTCCAGAAATTCTGCATCATTTCGGATCAACAATATGTCATCCACATATACTTATCAGAAATGTTGTAGTGCTCCCACTCACTTTATTGTAAATACAAGTTTCTAACAAACTTTGTATAAACCCATAAACTTTGATTACTCCATCAAAGTATATATTTTGACTCCAAGATGCTTGCTCTAGTCCATGGAAGGATCGCTGGAGATAGCATACCTTTTAGCATCCTTAGGATCGACAAAACCTTTTTGTCATCCATCTGCCAGATTTCATAAATGCAGCCAATGCTAACATGAATCCGACGGACTTAAGCATCCCTACGGATGAGAAAATCTCATCGTAGTCAACTGCTTGAACTTGTGAAAAACTCTTCGCCACAAGTCGAGCTTCATAGACGATGACATTACCGTCCACGTCCGTCTTCTTCTTAAAATCCACATGTACCTAACAGCCTTACGACCATCAAGTAGTTCTTCCAAAGTCTACACTTTGTTTTCATACATGGATCCTCTCTCAGATTTTATGCCTCGAGCCAATTTTCGGAATCCGGGCCCACCATCGCTTCTCCATAGCTCATAGGTTCACCGTTGTCCAACAACGCGACCTTTAAGACAGGGTTACCACTTAGAAGTTGTACACACCCTTGTCAACCCATGAGGTTCGATAGTAACTTGATCTGAAGCTCCATGATCATCATCATTAGCTTTCTCTTCAACTGAGGCAGGTGCCACAGAAACATTTTTCCTGTGTTGCGCTACTCTCTGGTTGAAGTAAAGGTTCAATAACCTTATCAAGTTCTATCTTCCTGCCACTCAATTCTTTCGAGAGAAACTTTTCCTCGAGAAAGGACCCAATTCGAGAAACAATCCCTATTGCTTTCGGATCCGAGACAGGAGGTATACCCAACTGTTTTGGGTGTCTTATGAAGATGCAGTTATCCGCTTTGGGTTTGAGCTTATCAGCCTGAAACTTTTTCACATAAGCGTCGCAGCCCCAAACTTTTAAGAAATGACAGCTTAGGTTTCTCTAAACCATAGTTCATACGGTGTCATCTCATCGGAATTACATGGTGCCCTATTTAAAGTGAATGTGGTTGTCTCTAATGCCTAACCCATAAACTATCGTGGTAATTCGATAAGAGACATCATGGTATGCATCATATCCAGTAGGGTGTAGTTATGATGTTCGGACACACCATCACACTATGGTGTTCCAGGCTGTATTAGTTGTGAAACAATTTCCACAATGTCTTAATTCTGTGCCAAACTCGTAATTCAGATATTCATCTCTATGATCAAATCATAGATATTTTATCCTCTTGTCACGACGATCTTCAACTTCACCCTGAAATTACTTGAACCTTTCAATAATTCAGACTCGTGATTCATCAAGTAAATATACTCAGCATCTGCTCAAATCATCTGTGAAGTAAGAATATAACGATATCCACTACATGCCTCAGCACTCATTGGACTGCACACATCAAGATGTATTACTTCCAACAAGTTGCTTTCTTGCTCCATCTTACTGAAAACGAGGCCTTTCAGTCATCTTGCTCATTTGGTATGATTTGCATGTCTCAAGTGATTCCAAATCAAGCGAGTCCAAAGATCCATCAACATGGAGCTTCTTCATGCGTTTTATACCATTGTGACTAAAATTGCAGTGCCACAAGTATGTGGTACTATCATTACTATCTTATATCTTTTGGCATGAACATGTGTATCACTACGATCGGGATTCATTAAACCATTCATTTTAGGTGTAAGACCATTGAAGGTATTATTCAAATAAATAGAGTAACCATTATTCTCCTTAAATGAATAACCGCATTGCGATGAACATAATCTAATCATGTCCATGCTCAACGCAAACACCAAATAACAATTATTTAGGTTTAACACCAACCCCGATGGTAGACGAAGCGTGCGATGTTTGATGACATCAACCTTGGAAACTCTTCCAACACCTATCGTCATCTCACCTTTGGCTAGTCTCCATTTATTCTGTAGCCTTTTATTTCGAGTTACTAACACTTAGCAACCGAACCGGTATCTAATACCTCGCTGCTACTAGGAGTACTAGTAAAGTACACATTTAATATATGTCCAATACATACTTCTGTCAACCTTGTCAGCCTTCTCATCTACCAAGTATCTAGGGTGGTTCTGCTTCAGTGACCGTTCCCCTTATTACAGAAGCACTTAGTCTCGGGCTTGGGTTCAACTTTGGGTTTCTTCACTAGAGCAGCAACTGATTTGTTGTTTCATGAAGTATCCCTTTCTTGCCCTTGCCCTTCTTGAAACTAGTGGTTTTACTAACCATCAACAATTGATCCTCCCTTTTGATTTGTACTTTCGCGGTGTCGCGAATAGCTCAAGGATCATATCTATCCCTGATATATAGTTCATCATGAAGCTCCAGTAGCTTGGTGACAGTGACTTTGGAGAACCATCACTATCTCATCTGGAAGATTAACTCCCATTTCAGTCCTTGGAAACATCTCATATGTTCTGCGATGTTTCAAAAACATCTTTGGTGCCTCAATTCTAAACCATTTAGCATTACGCACTGAACTATCATGTAGTCATCAAAACGTGTATGTCAGATGTTCGCAACATCCACAACCGACATTCGTGGGTCAGCTCACTGAGCGGTGCATTAAGGACATAATCCTTCTGCGCAGCAATGAGGACAATCCTCTGTTTATGGATCCAGTCCGCATAATTGCTACTATCAACTTTCAACTAAATTTTCTCTAGGAACATATCTAAAACAGTAGAACTAAAGCGTGAGCTACGGCATAATTTGCAAAGTCCTTTTGACTATGTTCATGATAATTGAGTTCATCTGATTATTTCATGAACTCCCACTCAGATAGACATCCCTCTAGTCATCTAAGTGATACATGATCCGAATCGACTAGGCCGTGTCCGATCATCACGTGAGACGGACTAGTCATCATCCGTGAACATCTCATGTTGATCGCATCTTCTATATGACTCATGTTCGACCTTTCGGTCCTCCGTGTTCCGAGGCCATGTCTGTACATGCTAGGCTCGTCAAGTTAACCTAAGTGTTTTGCATGTGTTCCGAGGCCATGTCTATACATGCTAGGCTCGTCAACACCCGTTGTATTCGAACGTAAGAATCTATCACACCTGATCATCACGTGGTGCTTCGAAACGACGAACCTTCGCAACGGTGCACGGTTAGGGAGAACACTTTTCTTGAAATTTTAGTGAGGGATCATCTTATTTAAGCTACCGTCGTACTAAGCAAATAAGATGTAAAAACATGATAAACATCACATGCAATCAAATAGTGACATGATATGGCCATCATCACTTTGCTCCTTTTGATCTCCATCTTTGGGGCTTCATGATCATCATCGTCACCGACATGACACCATGATCTCCATCATCATTATCTCCATTATCGTGTCTTCATGAAGTTGTCTCGCCAACTATTACTTCTACTACTACAGCTAACGGTTAGCAATAAAGTAAAGTAATTACATGACGTTTATGTTGACACGCAGGTCATAAATAAATTAAGACAACTGCTATGGCTCCTGCCGGTTGTCATACTCATCGACATGCAAGTCGTGATTCCTATTACAAGAACATGATCATCTCATACATCACATATATCATTCATCACATCCTTTGGCCACATCACATCACAAAACACTTGCTGCAAAAACAAGTTAGACGTCCTCTAATTGTTGTTGCATGTTTTTTTATGTGGCTGCTATAGGTTGCTAGCAAGAACGTTTCTTACCTACGCCAAAACCACAACGTGAATTGCCAATTTCTATTTACCCTTCATAAGGACCCTGTTCATCGAATCCGATCCGACTAAAGTGGGAGAGACATACACCCGCCAGCCACCTTATGCAACTAGTGCATGTCAGTCGGTGGAACCAGTCTCACGTAAGCGTACGTGTAAGGTT
The DNA here is from genome assembly GCF_002162155.2 of Triticum dicoccoides. Lineage (NCBI taxonomy): Eukaryota > Viridiplantae > Streptophyta > Magnoliopsida > Poales > Poaceae > Triticum > Triticum dicoccoides. The sequence goes on along the minus strand of NC_041382.1, from coordinate 141,796,732 downwards.
GGTCCGGGCCGCTTCATCCCACAATGCCGCCGAAGCAAGATAAGACTAGTAACGGCAAGTAAATTGACAAAATCGACGCCCACAACTACTTTGTGTTCTACTCGTGCATAGAAACTATGCATAGACCTAGCTCATTATGCCACTGTTGGGGATCATAACAGAAATTCAAAATTTTCTACGCATCACCAAGATCAATCTATGGAGTAATCTAGCAACGAGGGGAAGCAGAGTGCATCTACATACCCTTGTAGATCGCTAAGCGGAAGCGTTCAAGTGAACGGGGTTGATGGAGTCGTACTCGTCGTGATCCAAATCACCGATGATCCTAGTGCTGAACTTACGGCACCTCCGCGTTCAACACACATGCAGCCCGGTGACGTCTCCCATGCCTTGATCCAGCAAGGAGAAAGGGAGAGGTTGGGGAAGACTCCGTCCAGCAGCAGCACGACGGCGTGGTGGTGGTGGAGGAGCATGGTACTCCAGCAGGGCTTCGCCAAGCACCGCAAGAGACGAGGAGGGAGAGGGGTAGGGCTGCGCCAAGAAGGAGATGTTCTCGTGTGTATTGCAGCCCAAAACCCCACTATATATAGGGGAAAGGGAGGGGCTGTGCCCCCACCTAGGTTTCCATCCCTAGGGGTGGCGGCCAGCCCTAGATCCCATCTAGGGGGCGGCCAAGGGGGAGAGAGGGGGGCGCACCACTAGGTGGGCCTTAGGCCCATCTGAGCCTAGGGTTTCCCCCTTTACCCTTCTCTCTTCGCCTTGGGCCCTGGTGGGGGGGGCGCACCAGCCCACCTGGGGATGGTCCCCTCTCACACTTGGCCCACGCAGCCCTTTGTGACAGGTAGCCCCACCTGGTGGACCCCCGGGATCCTCCCGGTGGTCCCGGTACGTTACCGATAGCACCCGAAACTTTTCCGGTGACCAAAACAGGACTTCCCATATATAAATCTTTACCTCCGGACCATTCTGGAACTCCTCGTGATGTCCGGGATCTCATCTTGGACTACGAACAACATTCGGTAACCACGTATATCTATTCCCTATAACCCTAGCGTCATCGAACCTTAAGTGTGTAGACCCTACGGGTTCGGGAACCATGCAGACATGACCGAGACACCTGTCCGGCCAATAACCAATAGTGGGATCTGGATACCCATGTTGGCTCCCACATGTTCAACGATGATCTCATCGGATGAACCACGATGTCGAGGATTCAATCAATCCCGTATTCAATTCCCTTTGTCTAGCGGTATTGTACTTGCCCGAGATTCGATCGTCGGTATCCGATACCTTGTTCAATCTCGTTACCGGCAAGTCTCTTTACTCGTTCCGTAACACATCATCCCGTGATCAACTCCTTGGTCACATTGCGCATATGATGATGTCCTACCGAGTGGGCCCAGAGATACCTCTCCGTCACATGGAGTGACAAATCCCAGTCTCGATTCGTGCCAACCCAACAGACACTTTCGGAGATACCCGTAGTGTACCTTTATAGCCACCCAGTTACGTTGTGACGTTTGGCACACCCAAAGTATTCCTACGGTATCTGGGAGTTGCACAATCTCATGGTCTAAGGAAATGATACTTGACATTAGAAAAGCTTTAGCATACGAACTACACGATCTTTGTGCTAGGCTTAGGATTGGGTCTTGTCCATCACATGATTCTCCTAATGATGTGATCCCATTATCAACGACATCCAATGTCCATGATCAGGAAACCATAACCATCAATTGATCAACGAGCTAGTCAACTAGAGGCTTACTAGGGACATGGTGTTGTCTATGTATCCACACATGTATCTGAGTTTCCTATCAATACAATTATAGCATGGATAATAAATGATTATCATGAGCAAGGAAATAACCAATTTATTTTTTGCCTCTAGGGCATATTTCCAACAAACTCCTCACGAGAGATCGAGGTTCCCCCATCGCCCGTAGACAAGGTCGGATTCACACCGGAGTGTTCCTCCACACCGTCTACGGTATCAACCATACTCTTTGGACGGTAAAGTCCTAAATAAAGAGATGAGGCTCTAATACCAATTGAAAGGATCGATATGCTTGACTAGAGGGGGGGGGGTGAATAGGCAACTAACAGTTATTAGCTTTTCTTTAACAATTTAAACTTTGCATCAAAGTAGGTTGTCGAGATATGCAACTAGGTGAGCAACCTATATGATGCAACAAGGATAGGAACACAAGCAAGCAAGATATATGAAACAAATAAGCTTGCACAAGTAAAGGCACGAGATAACCAAGAGTGGAGACGGTGGAGACGAGGATGTGTTGCCGAAGTTCCTTCCCTTTGAGAGGAAGTACGTCTCCGTTGGAGCGGTGTGGAGGCACAATGCTCCCCAAGAAGCCACTAGGGCCACCGTATTCTCCTCACGCCCTCACACAATGCGAGATGCCATGATTCCACTATTGGTGCCCTTGGAGGCAGCGACCGAACCTTTACAAACTAGGTTGGGGCAATCTCCACAACTCAATTGGAGGCTCCCAACGACACCATGAAGTTTCACCACAATGGACTATGGCTTCGCGGTGACCTCAACCGTCTAGGATGCTCAAACACCCAAGAGTAACAAGATCCGCAAGGGATTAGTGGGGGGAATCAAATATCTCTTGGTGGAAGTGTATATCGAGGCCTTCTCAACCACTCCCGAGCAAATCAACAAGTTTGGTCGGCTAGGGAGGGAGATCGGGCGAAAATGGAGATTAGAGCAATAATGGAGCTTGGGGGTGGAAGAGGTAAGTCAACAGGGAAGAAGGGGACCCCTTATATAGTGTGGGAAAAGGATCCAACCGTTACCCACCAGCAGCCCGCGGCCAGCGGTACTACCGTGCCTGGTCAGTGGTACTACCGCAAGGCCGCGCGATACTACTGCTTGCAACCAAGCGGTACTACCGCACGGCTATGCGGTACTACCGTACCGACCCATGTTACTGCCGCAACCCCAGCAACAAAAAAGATAAACAGACGCGCAGGAGCTGGGGATGGTACTTCCGCACGCGCGGTACTACCGCGCCCCCCATGCGGTACTACCGCAAGGCAAAACATCCCAGCCAGGGGGAAGGGAACTTCCGTGCCTACTTCCGCAAAGAAACGAAAGTAGCAAAAACCCGACACAGTAGTACTGCCGAGGGGCGGTACTAGTGCCTGACTGCATAGCGCGGTACTACCGCTCGGCGAAAGCGGTACTACCACGGTAGGTGCGGATGTAAAAAATTACATCCGCCCCTACTACCGCAAAGGGGCGGCACTAGCCTGGTGGGCAGCGGTAGTGCGGCTACAGGGGAGCGGTACTACCGTGGGCACCTGCGGTATTACCGCGGATGCCTACGGTACTACCGTTTTCCTGGGAGCAGTACTACCGCAACCAACCACAGCAGCCAGACAAGGGAGGCAAGAAAACGGAGGAAGCTCCAAGGAAAAAGGAGGGGACAAGAAGGAGACGTGTACGTGATGATTCCACCCAAACCTTTCCAACGCGGACCCCCTCTTAATAGTACGGCTTTCCTACGACCCAAATCCACCAAAAAAAACGTAGAAAAGACGTCGTCTTCATCAGTCTTCGAGGGGCACCCAATCGTCTTGTGCCTAGCAATGAAGTGTCTGGAATATTCAAGGCACACGATTAGTCCGCAAATGCGTTGTCATCAATCATCAAAACACTTAGGGATAAATATGCCCTTACAGCTGTCCTCCGGGAGAGCGAGGAGGAGGGACGGCGCAGAGAGGATGATGAGGAGGCGGCGTACGAGGCGCACATGGCAGAGGCCATGGCGCTGTCGGCAGCCGGCGACTGCATAGTGCCGCCACTGGCACCACCGTCTCCAGCCAAGGCCGAGCCGGAGCCGACCCCCATCGAGTGCTACTGCTGGACCTGAGTGGTGCGCGAGTGGGTCAGCGTGCCGGCAATCTGGATGCAGGCCATGCGGCCGGCGGAGGCGCAGGAGGCGGTCGACGGAGGCGGCCTACCTCGAGTAGTGGCGCCAGCGAAGGCTGGCCGAGGAGCACCGCGAGGGCGAGTACCTCGAGCAGCTGGAGCACGACGCCGAGGAGGTGCGTCGCGAGGCCGAGGAGGAGGTGCGCCGTGCCTAACCGGTGGCGGATGGCGTCGCCAACGCGTGAAACACAACGTTCCCCTGGGCCGGCCCTGCGCCGACGCTGATCGACCTCACCGGCCCCGATGACGACGACGAGGACGCCTAGGACAGCGCGCCGCCTTGTAGTTTAGTTCTATTTAATGTTTAATTAATGTATATGTGGATGCGTGGACTCTCACCGGCCTTTCTAGCCGGCATTAATGTTCAATTATTGTTTTATCATTTTCAAAATATATGTGTGTTTTGTTGGCGCGTCGTAAAAATAGGTCGGACCAGTGTTGGGCGCACGCGCCGACCCAAATATCAAAGAGAACGTTGGTGTCCGCCAGATAATCCAAACAGATGAAAAGAGGTCAAAACATCATTTGTTTGAGTCGGCACGTTGGAGTTGCTTTTAGAAAGTGGGGTGAAAGAGGAATCACATTGAGCCGGGCGTGGCTACGTTGGCTACGTGCAACTAGGGGGTGGGTGCGATTTTTCCGGCGTATTCCAACTTCCAAGGCCGAAGTGCGTTCGCTCACCGCGACACCTCCATCTTTATAAACCACCCGCTCCCCTCTGGCTAACACAGGACCTTCCCCATCAAGATCGGCACTAGCCAAGCAACATCTACTGCACCAGAGAAGAAACACGCTTGCCGAGATGGACTCGTTCAAGCAGAAGGCGAAGAACGTGTTCACCACACGCGAAGGCGCGCTGGAAGCCGCCGCAGCCGCGGCGCTGGTCGCCGGCGCTGCCGTGGGCATCTACTTCCTCTGGCCTGCTGGGGCGGTGGCCGCCGGCGCCACGATGAAGGCGCCAGGCGCGGCCGGCTTCTTCATCTCCCGCGCGGCATTCGTGGCGAATCCGCAGCTGTATTTTCAGATACTGCGCACTGCCGGCGCCGCGGCGGCGGCCGCTGCCTTCGCTCTGTAAGGGAGCGCAGAGCATCCATGCATGCATGCGCGCGCATCTGCCGCTTGCCGCCCCGGTCGATCTAGTTAAGTTAGAGTTATCGCGTGAAAATGTCGCGTGTGTTGGGTTGTCTCTGTCGATCTGCCTCTCGTTGCTTCTGTCGATCTACTGAAGTTGTTGTCTCCGTGCATGCAGGCGCGTGTGCCGTTCTTTGTTTGTGTCAATTTAAGTAAGGTGGTTGTTTTTATTTCCTAATGAGGTTGCTGTTCAGTTATCTTAATGTGCTCTATGATCTGTCGCTTCTTGCTTGTGGTGATCTACTTAAGTTACTGGTGTCTTGTATGATGTTATCTCCAAAAAATGTTGCCTGTGTCAAGTTATACTAGTCGATCAGTGTGCTCTCTTGATTTGCAATCAGAAAACAGAAATATCTCACCAAAGGACATCTATAATGCTGACCTCAAACCGTTTGCATACATCCACAGTGCACGGTCCGGACCCTGGAAGTCATTCAACGCAGATTTGTATGGGCGCTGCCGTGGGCGTCTACTTCCTCTGGCCTGCTGGGTGGCCGTCGGCGCCACGATGAAGGCGTCAGGGGCGACCGGCTTCGTCATCTCTGGCGCGGCTTTCCTGGCGAATCCGCAGCTGTGCTTTCAGATACTCCGAACTGCGGCCGCCGCCTTCGCTCTGTAAGGGAGCCCGGAGCATGCATGCATGCGCGCGCATCTACCGCTTCTCGCTCCGGTCGATCTAGTTAAGTTGAGTCATCGCATGGAAATGTTGCGTGTGTTGGGTTGTCCCTGTTGATCTGCCTCTGTTTCTTCTGTCGATCTAGTGAAGTTGTTATCTCCATGCATGCAGGCACGTGTGCCGTTCTTTGTTTGTGTCAATTTAAGTAAGCAAGTTGTTTCTAGTAGTATTTTCTAATGAGGTTGCTGTTCAGTTATCTTAATGTGCTCTATGATCTGTCGCATCTTGCTTGTGGTGATCTACTTAAGTTAGTGGTATGATGCCATCTCCGAGAAGTGTTGCCTGTGTCAAGTTTAGTGCGCTCTCTTGATTTGCAATCAGAAAAAGAAATGTCTGACCTACAGCTTTTTTACGGTATCGGATACTGCTTGGGGTGAGGGGACCAGTATAACTAAATCCTATCGTTAATTTCATGTGGGCACTAATAAACATTTTCTGTTCTTAAAAGGCAATGTGAATCTTTTCTTCAGTACGTGAAGGCCTAAGCGGGATTATGTATGAGCCAACATGCCAGCCTATTTCGCTTGCTCGCTCCCATGGCTGCCATGCTCTAGCTGACCTTGCTGCTGCGTGCCGCATACTGCGACCCGACGCGCTCGTCTACCTTGACGTCGTGTCCCCATTTCTCCATCTGCGTCGCCCAACCCCATCACAGACATACATGGAACAAGACGTGGTGGCCGCAGCTCGGTCAGTGCGCTCCTCCGTCATGCCCGGGCGCCACGGCCGGGATGGCAAACTTCTGTACATGGCAAGTCTCTGCGCTGACGGACAACGGCGCCAAGTTGTTTCGTCACCACTCGTTATGAACCAGGACAAAATGAGAGCAGTGTTAGGTGTGTTCACCATGGGAGGGGCGCAGGCCAATGCCTCATGGCCGTCATACCTATTGGAGAAGGAAAGCACAGTCTAGCCGTTCAGGCTGAAGCCTACGCCATGCTGTCGAGCGCCGGATCCATGCACGGGGGAGAAAAAGGATTCAGGCTTGCAAGGGAGCGAAGGTGCTGGAGAAGGAAGAGAAGGCACAACGGTGGCCACCGGAACTCTACCAGCATCAGTGGACAAGAACAACGGCCGGGGTGAGTCAGGGACGGGCTGAACTGCAGAACATGTATACTGGTGGTCGATAACAACGACCGGTGCTACCTATACTGCTCGTCATCCGGTTGGCCTGATTGCAGTGGTATAGAACAGTCATGGCCGTTGGATTTCGCGGATAGATGGTCTATATTCACTACTGGGTACCAATAAAAGAGCTCCTGACCTAAGAGATAACTAGCCAGTCCCTTTAGGCGTTAACTAATTATTTATGCCCAAGATGCTCCTTGGTCTCGACCTGGGTGATAGCATTTTCTTTCCTGAAACGGAGGTAAAGATTGCTCATTCATTAATTAAGCTGATGAGAATTGTCTAGTTAATTACAAACAACTAAGCAAAAATTGAAACAACAAGAACACAGCCCACTACTACCAAACACTGAACCACACAGGACAAAGCCCTCTCTTCGACTGCATGCCAAACACAACAACAAGCGCCAACCAACCAAACACATAACAGTGGATGGATCCGCTGCACTGATCAAGATGGCATTGTCGTGACTGCTATGGGAGCAGCAGACCCGAGACTCACCCGCAACAATGAAAAGCCAAACACATCACTGCCCTGCGATAGATGCAACAACCGACATGCTAATGACCAACATCAATGGCAACCACGTCGGCCACGCGACACGATGTACATGCCCTCGGAACTGCAAATCGCTTGAGTATCAACTCTTTCTTCCAAGGGAAGAAAGAATTGACTAGGGTTTCTCGTGCCTCCTGCCGGTGCCGCCGCTGGTCTACCTCGTCTCCTTTGGTCATAGAGCCATGGAGGCATGGTGGATCACATCCCTTGCCGACGGGAGGGCTTCGTTTTTTCATGCTTTTTTGAGTTTTGATAGAGTTTGTGTCCTGCTCAGAGAGACGAGGCTGCAGCAACGGCTCTCTGAAGATGGAAAAAGAATCTCCCTGCCTAGTCCCCGTTATGGTGGTGTTTCTAGCATCATCGGAGAGCGTGTGGAGGTTTGTCTCTGGCATATCTCGCGGGATTCGGTCGATTATTGTTTTCGGTGGATCCATGTGGATCTCGTTTTCATCTGTTTGTGTTCGTGAGTCTACAGGTTGGATCTTTCCGATCTATCCTTCTCTTTATTGGCGGTAGTTGTTGTTCTGGTGCGCTGGTCCTATGGGTCTTAGCACGACAAATTCCCAACTGTCTACTACAACAAGGTTTGCCCAGCTTCGATGAGGGAGGGGCAAAGACGCTGGCGCGCCTTTTGCTCGCTGCAATGCTTGTACTCGTCGTTAGGTGGTCTATGGACCTGGATGTATTTTTTACTTCCGGTGTTCTTTGTATGTCCTTAACAGTTGACGAATAGACAGGAAGTTTTTCTTGCAAAAAAAATCTGCCGCTCTGACACAACCGCACATCCAAATAGCACTGACTGGCCGGATTCATCATCACTAACGCGCTTCTGCCTGTCAGTACCTCGGGGTCACTGAGGACAGTGGAGCCCCAAGATGCACTAACAAAGAAAGAACTAGATATGATTCCATATGAAAATACATTTCATTTTGATCATAAAATAAATACTGGCATTAGAGACTACATTGCTTGTACATATACAATACTACACTACAAGTCTTTTCAAGGCTTCTTCGCCTCTCATGCCTCCCTGCGGTATGATTGGCCGCACGACTATTCTTCCGTGTGGTCTTGGGCGCCGCCACGGAGGCTTTTCGGGTCGACCAATAGCATCTTTGGCGGCAACTGTGGTGTGGTGAGGGAGCCTGTGCTGCCCCCATTAGCTTCACCTGATACAAAACATCTGGTGGAAACGGAGGTGGGAACATCTTTGGGAGCTTAACACCTACCCAAATGCCCTAAGTAATAATAGGGACCTCACATTTTCGATGGGGTGGGATGTCCTTCTCCACATAATCGCGGCCAAAGATAACCCAAATTTTTGCCACCTTGACGACAATGTCTGCAAGGTTTAGCGGCAGAGGCGGTAGTTCCAGCAGATTTACTCTCGGCAGCATTGGTATGGACTCCTTCGAATGGTCGTCTACAAGCTTTGTCTGCCGAGGCAGTGGTGGCGCCGGCACGCTTACCCCCTTACCATGCCTTAATGTTGACAGGAGGCGACAGCGGGAGTGGCTCCTTCAGGTGGTCATCCATGCAGCATGCCGATGGTGTTAGTGGTGGCGCTGGCACACTAACTCCTAGTCCTGTGCTCGAATGTTCACGCGGGGATGCGACAATGACAGATCCATTTCTTCGACCAAGAGTTGATAAACTGAATGATGGAGAAAGTGAGTGATAGGGGAAGGGGACTTGCGTTATGTACATAGGTGGTGCAAGTACCGCAGGTGGTTTCAACTCTAATACTCTATGACCGCATATAGTGTTTGTAAGCTACAGGCGATTTCAAAATGACAACTACCTTTGGCGTTTTCCATATGCGATTTCAAAATTACATCCGCCTCCATCGCTAAAACGACTGCCTCCGCTGGATCATTAGAGGTGGCTTTGTCACATGGTGACATACCAACCTTCGTTGGCCGATGTGAGTGCTTATTTTTCTACTAGTGATCAATGACCAATGCAAATTTTTAAGAAAAGTTAATGTCGACATTCCTCGTTGCTCGGTTCGTCGAATCTCCCATATTAATCTAATTTATGGTCATTTAGTCATGGAGCGTGTCTGGCGCAAACTCTTGCTCTACCAAATTTCTCATTGCAAGAGCACGGTCCTTTAGCTTTCCCGCGCCTATGTGTGTGCACACATCTTTGTTGTGTGTTCCCTCTAGGGAATGTTTAAGTCCATAATTTTGTGCACTAAATTTTCCATACTTATGCGAGGTCTCAACTAGCTCCCATTTGACTTTGGGCACTTTGATGACAAAGTGTGATAAATCTCTCTCATACTTTTTCGTCAATCATCCTTGAGTACTTAGACATTTGTGAAACCAGATTTCTCGTCATCTTAGGCCTTTGGACGAAAGTGGTTATATCATTCTTCTTCTCCTTTCCCATGCATTGTTATCACGCACATGCGACTGTGTCATAGTCTTTGTTTCACTAAAATGATCGTGTAGTTGATTCGCTAATGACTATAAATCTATTATCTTTTGGACTTCTCTATCCGTCTCAACAATGCGCAGGTCATGAGCGTGAATTCTTGTGGCTTGCCACGTGATTTCTCAACTTTTAGCATAAAAGGGGTTGCTCCTCTCCCCCTAGAGTCGGGAAAATTCTCATAAAAATGCAATCAGCAAAACGAGCCGCATACAGTCACGTGTCACGGGGTCTAGATAGCTAGCTATGGATATAATCGCATAAGCAACATATATCCCTGACTTAGGGAGCAGGCTATTGTTGCCCTTAGGGGTTGTGGTATTGGTTCATATACCTAGCAACTGAACCTGCAAAGGTGGGACGCTTCCGGTGTAGACCCTTACGCAAGCTGAACATGAGAGTGGATGTTGTAGGCCGATGGTCTAAAGTTGATGAGATTCCCTTCTTTCTTCAGCCTAGTCAAGTGCATTAACAACAACATTACCTATAAGATATTGGTGGTAAACTAAATACTCCACGTACTTCAGCTCTTAATTCTAGAATTTATAGGCATGCTGCAATTTTTTAACCAGATTACCAAATTCAACACAATACAAATCGCAGACATGAACCGAAACAAGAACATAAGAGATTGGCGTCGATGACTTACTCACTTTCGCACTTGTAGAAGACCCAACCTTCATGCTCATACGTCCCCGAGACGAGAAGTTTCACCTCGCTACCACAGTCGGGGCAATGCATGAGAGGGATAATTGGGAACAGGGCACTGACCGGACAAGGAAGAACGAGTGGTGGACATGCCGAGGTTAGGTCCAAGAATAAGGTGAGCACACGCGCGAAGGACCACCAAGGGATTTGGGGGAGGGGGGCATGAGGGAAATGTGTGTTCCCGCCTACATAGTCCTAAATAGAGAGGTGGTGAGGAGCGAGAGGACGAGATCGCATAACGTAAACGACCTCGGTCGAGCTGCGTTGAACACACTGCTAAGTACAATGGGTTAATTCATGCAAACATCGGCGTGCAGGGGGGTATCAACAAGATTGTAGTGTCCATAAGTGTGTTGCAAGGTCAGCAAGCACAACCGACGTGACTGCCAAACGGCGCGTAGTGATTGAACGGTGACCTTTTCGCCACATCCGTGCCCAGTCGGTGTACACAATGCATCACCTTGGGCACCAAAGCACAATATGAGCTCTAAGTTTACTTACCTAAAAGCACCGCCAGATGTCGGCCTGAAGTCTAGACTAGTTAAAGCTACACCTACGATGCCACCATTACCGAGACCACGAAACTAGGGATCCGTTTGAACGGCGCCCAGGCCAGCCACACCGAAATGGGAATGAGATTTGCCCTCGCGTTGACATGAAAAGTGAATTGTTGGCCAAAATTTTGACGTCGATTGGATATTTTGGCATCCAACCAAACAGATGCCCATGCATTCGGTCAACGCTGAGGTTTTGGTAAGGCGGGAGTTAGTTGTCATCTATAAAAGCCCTAGACTTAGTTAGTTGTCAACCAAACAGATCGAGTTATAATCATTGAGTTGTAAATAAATAGAAGTGTGATGATCATCATTAATAGAACATTGTCCCCCCTAAAAAAGGGAAAGGCAAAATAAAAAAAGGCCCAAAAAAGAGAAAAAAAGAAATAAAAGGGACAATGCTACTATCTTTTTTTCCACACTTGTGCTTCAAAGTAGCACCATGATCTTTATGATAGAGTCTCTTGTTTTGTCACTTTCATATACTAGTGGGAATTTTTCATTATAGAACTTGGCTTGTATATTCCAACAATGGGCTTCCTCAAATTCCCTAGGTATTTGTGAGCAAGCAAGTTAGATGCACACCCACTTAGTTTCTTTTGTTGAGCTTTCATACATTTATACCTCTAGTGCATCCGTTGCATGGAAATCCCTACTCCTTGCATTGAAATCAATCGATGGGCATCTCCCTAGCCCGTTGATTAGCCGCGTCAATGTGAGACTTTCTATTTTTTTGTCCTCTCCACATAACCCCCATCATTATATTCTATTCCACCCATAGTGCTATATCCATGGCTCATGCTCATGTATTGCGTGAAAGTTGAAAAAAGTTTGAGATTACTAAAGTATGAAACAATTGCTTGGCTTATCATCAGGGTTGTGCATGATGAGAGCATTTTTGTGTGACGAAAATGGAGCATGACCAAACTATATGATTTTACAGGGATGAACTTTCTTTGGCCATGTTATTTTGAGAAGACATGATTGCTTAGTTAGTATGCTTGAAGTATTATTATTTTTATGTCAATATCAAACATTTGTCTTGAATCTCTCGGATCTGAATATTCATGTCACAATAAAGAAAATTACATTGAGAATTATGCTAGGTAGCATTCCACATCAAAAATTCTGTTTTTATCATTTACCTACTCGAGGACGAGCATGAATTAAGCTTGGGGATGCTTGATACGTCTCCAACGTATCTACAATTTTTGATTGTTCCATGCTATTATATTATCTGTTTTGGATGTTTAATGGGCTTTATTACACACTTTTATATTATTTTTGGGACTAACCTACTAACCCAAGGCCCAGTGCAAATTGCTGTTTTTTTGCCTATTTCAGTGTTTCACAGAAAATGAATATCAAACAGAATCCAAACGGAATGAAACCTTCGGGAGAGTTATTTTTGGAACAAACGTGATCCAGGGGACTTGGAGTAGACGTCAAGAGAGGATCGAGGAGGCCACAAGGCAGGAAGGAGAGCCTTCCCCCTGGGCGCGCCCCGCACCTTCATGGGCCCCTTGCAGCTCCACCGACCTACTTCTTCCTCCTATATATATCCATATACCCAGAAAACATCTAGGAGCATCACGAAACCGTATTTCCACCACCGCAACCTTATGTACCCAAGAGATCCCATCTTGGGGCCTTTTCCGGAGCACCGCCAGAGGGGGAATCGATCATGGAGGGCTTCTACATCAACACCATAGCCTCTCCGATGATGTGTGAGTAGTTTACCACAGACCTTCGGGGTCCATAGTTATTAGATAGATGGCTTCTTCTCTCTCTCGTTGGATCTCAATACAAAGTCCTCCTCGATCTTCTTGGAGATCTATTCGATGTAATTCTTTTTGTGGTGTGTTTGTCGAGATCCGATGAATTGTGGGTTTATGATCAAGATTATCTATGAACAATATTTGATTCTTCTCTGAAATCTTTTATGTATGATTTGTTATCTTTGCAAGTCTCTTCGAATTATCAGTTTGGTTTGGCCTACTGGATTGATCTTTCTTGCAATGGGAGAAGTGCTTAGCTTTGGGTTCAATCTTGCGGTGTCCTTTCCCGGTGACAGCAGGGGCAGCAAGGCACGTATTGTATTGTTGCCATCGAGGATAAAAAGATGGGGTTTATATCATATTGCTTGAGTTTTTCCCTCTACATCATGTCATCTTGCCTAATGTGTTACTCTATTCTTATGAACTTAATACTCTAGATGCATGCTGGATAGCGGTCGATGTGTGGAGTAATAGTAGTAGATGCATAATCGTTTCGGTCTACTTGTCGCGGACGTGATGCCTATATATATGATCATGCCTAGATATTCTCATAATTTTGCACTTTTCTATCAATTGCTCGACAGTAATTTGTTCACCCACCGTAATACTTATGCTATCTTGAGAGAAGCCACTAGTGAAACCTATGGCTCCCGGGTCTATCTTCTACTCCCTCTGTCCCGGAATATAAGAACGTTTTTGACACTATGCTAGTGTTAAAAAAATTATTATATTTTGGGACGGAGGGAGTATCATATAAAGTTTCCCATCTATTTTACTTTGCAATCTTTACTTTCAATCTATATCATAAAAATACCAAAAATATTTATCTTATTATCTCTATTAGATCTCACTCTTGTAAGTGACCGTGAAGGGATTGACAACCTCTTTATCGCGTTGGTTGCGAGGTTCTTATTTGTTTGTGCATGTGCGAGGTGACTTGAGTGTTGTCTCCTACTGGATTGATACATTGGTTCTCAAAAACTGAGGGAAATACTTACGCTACTTTGCTATATCACCCTTTCGTCTTCAAGGGAAAACTAATGCAGTGCTCAAGAGGTAGCAAGAAGGATTTATGGCGCCGTTGCCGGGGAGATCTACGCACAAGTCAAGACATACCAAGTACCCATCAGAAACTCTTATCCCTCGCATTACATTATTTGCTATTTGCCTCTCGTTTTCCTCTCCTCCGCTTCACCTTTGCCTTTGCCTTTTCTTCGCCCTCTTCCCGTATGTCTTTTTGTTTGTGTTTCCACGTGCCTTCTATTTGCTTGCATCTTTGCTCGCTAAAAATCTATTGATATGGATCCACTTAAAGTGTTCTACTTGGATCATCTTCGGTCCTTATGCGCTTGTGCTGAAACCCCAACTAGCCTAGTTAATGGGAAATCTTTAGATGAGCATGCTCATTTTGTGCGTCACCGTTTGTCTGAAAAAGGGAAACTCTTATGAGATCAAATAAACAGATTGTTGTGTTATGCTTGGAATCTTTGTGAAATTTGTGATTTTACTTGTTGCTCTAAGAACCCTAAAAAACACCTTCCCTACCTATGTGAGTTTAATGAAAATGAAATCTTATCTTCTTATGCAAAGGGTGTTTATAGTTACTACGATATCGAACAAATTGAAGAATTTTTTGCTTTTAAGGGTGCTGATGAAGTTGCTTCTTTGATTCTCCTACTGGTTCGATACCTTGGTTTCATAACTGAGGGAAATACTCTACCGTCGATGTGCTACATCATCCCTCCCTCTTCGGGAAAATACCAACGTAGTTCCAGCTGCCATCAAGGAGAATTTCTGGCGCCGTTGCCGGGGAGGATCTTCAACATAACCAGGTTCCTAATCATAAATCTCATCTCCTTGTGTCGGTGTAAAAACCAGTGGATCTCGGGTAGGGGGTCCCGAACTGTGTGTCTAAGGCGGATGGTAACAGGAGGCAGGGGACACGATGTTTTACCCAGGTTCGGGCCCTCTTGATGGAGGTAAAACCCTACGTCCTGCTTGATTTATTCTTGATGATATGAGTATTACAAGAGTTGATCTACCACGAGATCGGAGAGGCTAAACCCTAGAAGCTAGCCTATGGTATGATTGTTGTATATTATCTATCGACTAACCTGGCCCCGGTTTATATAATGCACCAGAGGCCTAGGATAACAAGAGTCCTAGCCGAATACGCCGGTGGGGAGGAGTCCTTGTCTTGATCACCAAGTCTTGTGGAATCTTCCATGTATGCGGCAACTGTCCGAGCTGGCCCATGAGTATACGGCCATGGGGGTCCTCGGCCCAATCTAACAGATAGGGAGATGACGTGGTGAGTACCCCCTACTCCAGGACACCGCCAGTAGCCCCCTGAATCGGCCTTCAAGTTAGGCATGCTCCTCGATTCTTCAGAACTGCTCTTCATCTTCGGTTGTCGGTCTTGGAAATTGGTTCAACAAATCTTCCCATCTTCGATCTTGAGGATCACCGACATGCATTCGACGAGTTTACACGTCGGGTATCCGAGGAGCCCTTTAAGTTTCCGGCCTTTATCAATGCCTTGTTATTTTTATGCCACACCTCGGGTTTAAAGTTGTTACTGGGAGGCAGTGTCCTCTTGCGTCCGAGCTCTAACACTGGACTGCATTCGATGTATCTTTTGCAGCCGAGCACCAATGTCGGACTGCTTCCGAGCTCTAACGCCGAAATGTATCCGAGCTCCAACGCCGGACTGTGTCCAAGCTCCAACGCCAGACTATATCCAAGATGTCATAGATCATCTTGGTCCAAAAGAGTTGAAGGAGTTTAGCCGAGCTTAATTGTAACGCCCCGAGACCGATGTGCCAGGTGTCGTCCAGTTATTCGTTGTTGTTGCCTTGTCATTGCTTGCGTGTCATGCATTGCATATCATGTCATCATGTGCATTTCATTTGCATACATGTTCGTCTCATGCATCCGAGCATTTTCCCCGTTGTCAGTTTTGCATTCCGGCGCTTCCTTCTCCTCTGGTGGTCATTTCTACCTTTCTTTCGTGTGTGGGGATTAAACATTTCCAGATTGGACCGAGCCTTGTCATGCGGCCTTGCTACTGGTAGACCGCCTGTCAAGTTTCGTACCATTTGGACTTCGCTTGATGCTCCAACGGTTAACCGAGGGACCGAAAAGGCCTCGTGTGTGTTGCAGCCCAACACCCCTCCATTTTGGCCCAAAACCCACCTAAACCTCCCCCATCATCTCGGTCGTTCGATCACGATCGCGTGGCCGAAAACCGCACCTCATTTGGACTCTCCTAGCTCCCTCTACCTATAAATATGTGGCCATCCCCGAAATTTTCGCGGATGAAACCCTAACCTTCTTCTCCATCGCACCGCCGGACATGTCCGTCTTGCCGGCGGACGCGTCCACCCCGCCGCCACGTCGCCCCGGCCAACCGGGAGGTGACACGTCAGCTCCACCGCCGCTCCCAGCCTCTCAACGCCTGCCACGTGGCCTCTGCCACCGCGCACCGCCGCCCGGCCCACGGGGCCCGCAGCCGGCCCGCTCGGCCCGCGCGCACCGCTGAGCGCCCGCGCCTCTCGTCCCGTGTTCCGCCGCCTCCTAGCCGGAACACGCCTGAGGCCACCGCCGCCACGCGCTCACCTCGCCGGATCGCCGCCGAGCACCCGTCGCCGGCCACAGGAGTGGCCCGGGTCCGCGCGCCCCGCCGCCCGCTTCTTCCTCAACTCCGGCCGGGCCCGCCGTCCGTGACCTCCCCGGAATCACCCCAGCCCTCTCCTTCCTCGTCTCCGGTGAGAGGCTCCGGTCGGCCTCGAACCACGTGCAGATCTGGATCCAAATTCTCTAGGGTTGACTTTCTCTCCCTCTCTCATATTTTTTTGCAATCTTCATTGCATCGTATCTCATCATCCGTGGCTCCGATTTAAGCGTGTAGCATATCAAAATGTTCGTCTTAGAGTGTACATCATTTCCTCTCATTGCATCATTTTCATTTGAGTTCATCTTGGTGTCTGAAATGCTGTTAGAAGAGTGGTAGTTGAGATAATTGTCAGATCTACTGCTCCATTTAGATATTTGTCATTTTTGCCATGATTATTGTGTGCATGTTATGCCCATGAGCTCTTCATATGTTTTGTTAAGGGTTTTGCCATCTATCCATAGGTGCAACCCATGTATTTTTGTGATGTGTGTGGTGACTAGCTCAAGCTTGCAAAGTGAGGCACTTGGTAATGCTGATTTCAGGGACTTATCATTTCCACTAAGTCCTTGAGCTGTTTATCTCATATTGCCATATGTTCATGTTGTTTCCTAGTGATCCGTTCCTCTTTTGAGGATAATCAGTAAGGATGTTTTGTTAATCTTGTAGTGCTTTATCCATCTACGCCTTTGTTTGCAATTATGGAGCACCCTAGCTTGAGTCAATCGAGCTCTACTTTTGCTATTTCGTAAATCTGGGCAGATTGTCTACTTGTTAGCGATTTTGCCGATGATGTTGTAGTTGATCCGTGCATGCCATGTTATTGTTCTTGCCATGTCTAGCTTGTATTTTGTGTATTCTTGATGGTTGTATGCTTAGATTGTCATGACTTGCTCTGTAGTGAGTGCATCGAGCTCGTAAACATGCCTACTTGATATCTGTTTCAGCATGCTCCAGTTTTCACCAAGTCTGAGAACTGATTATGTTTTTGCCATGTTCACATGCTTGCAATTGTATTTTCTAATCCCTTTTGGCTCAAGGTAACTAAGGGACTTTTGTTAAGCTCTTTGAGTAGCTCCATGCCATGCTTTACTTTGCCATGTTCAGTTCCTGTAGCATATAGTTTTATTGCTCCGAAGAGTGCTACCTGATCTGAAATTCCAGACAAGTGTTAATTTCACTAAGTCTGAAATCTGTTTACCAATTGCATTTTTGCCATGCTTGTTTGAACCTGTTAATGGATGAATTGGCCATAGCTCAGTGCTAGACTTTTGTTAAGCATCATGAATGCATCCCTGCCATGTATTTTATTGTCATGTTTGGGTGCTGTAGCATATTCATCTTATTGCATTTAGATGAGTACTTGCTGTCAATTGCAGAACGTGGTCATATTTGAATTGTTTGCCATTTCCAAACTGTAACACTGATTCCGGTGATCTTTATATCGTTTTCAAGCGATTTCATCTCATCTTTCCAGTGGAACACTTGGATTTCCAAGTTGAGGCCAGGTTCATTCATTCCCTTGCAAATCATGCATGTGCATCGCAAACCGCATCTCGCATATCATACCATGTTCATGTGCTGGTTGTTTACTATGTTGTGTGCTTCTTTCCGGTGTTTGCTTCTTCGGGTTGGTTCCGATAACGTCGCTTTGTGAGGGCCCGTTCGTCTTCGTCCGTTTGTCTTCTTCATGGACTCGTCCTTCTTCCTTGCGGGATTTCAGGCAAGATGACCATACCCTCGAGATCACTTTTATCTTTGCTTGCTAGTTGCTCGCTCTTTTGCTATGCTTATGCTGCGATACCTACCACTTGCTTATCATGCCTCCCATATTGTTGAACCAAGCCTCTAACCCACCTTGTCCTAGCAAACCGTTGTTTGGCTATGTTACCGCTTTGCTCAGCCCCCCTTATAGCGTTGTTAGTTGCAGGTGAAGATTGAAGTTTGTTCCTTGTTGGAACATGGAGATCGTTCCTTGTTGGAACATTGTTTACTTGTTGGATATCACAATATATCTTAATTTAATTAATGCATCTATATATTTGGTAAAGGATGGATGTCTCGGCCTTATGCCTGGTGTTTTGTTCCACTCTTGCCGCCCTAGTTTCCGTCATATCGTCGTTATGTTCCCGGATTTTGCGTTCCTTACGCGGTTGGGCTATTATGGGAACCCCTTGACAGTTCGCCTTGAGTAAAACTCCTCCAGCAATGCCCAACATTGGTTTTACCATTTGCCACCTAGCCTTTTCTTTTCCCTTCGGAGTCGCGCTCCTGAGGGTCATCATTATTTTACCCCCCCGGGCCAGTGCTCCTCTGAGTGTTGGTCCAACCTGTCAGCTGCCGGTGAGCACCAGGGGAAACTCTGGGCTGGCCTACCCATACCTAGGACAATCTGAGTGTGCCCTGAGAAAGAGATATGTGCAGCTCCTATCGGGATTTGTCGACACATTCGGGCGGTGTTGCTGGTTTAGTTTTACCCTGTCGAAATGTCTTGTAGAACCGGGATACCGAGTCTGATCAGAATGTCTCAGGAGGAGGTCTATTCCTTCGTTGACCGTGAGAGCTTGTGATGGGCTAAGTTGGGACACCCCTGCAGGGATTTGAACTTTCAAAAGCAGTGCCCGTGGTTATGGGCAGATGGGAATTTGTTAATGTCCGATTGTAGAAAACCTGAAGTTGACCTTAATGAAAATGTATCAACCGCGTGTGTAACTGTGATGGTCTCTTTTCGGCGGAGTCCGGGAAGTGAACACGGTGTTGGAGTTATGCTTGATGTAGGTTGTCTAGGATCACTTCTTGATCATACTTTTATCGGCCGTGCTTTGCCTTCTCTTCTCGCTCTCATTTGCGTATGTTAGCCACCATATATGCTAGTCGCTTGCTGCAGCTCCACCTCATACCTTTACCTTACCCATAAGCTTAAATAGTCTTGATCGCGAGGGTGCGAGATTGCTGAGTCCCTGTGGCTCACAGATACTTCCAAAACCAGCTTGCAGGTGCCGATGAGTCCGTGCAGATGACGCAACCCAGCTCAGGAGGAGCTCGTTGAAGATCTTGGCCTTTGTGTTGTTTCGTTCTAGTTGATCAGTAGTGGAGCTCAGTTGGGGTCGATCGGGGACCGTGTCGCATTTGGGGTTTGTCACATCCCTAGCTGCTGGTAGTGCTCTAGGCTAGCTTCATGTGTGCATCATGTCTATATTTTCGAAATTTGAACTGAGGAATTTTGGAAGCCTCTAAAACTTAAATAAAAGAGGGGCAAAAACCCTAGAAATCTCATTCATTGCTCCAAAATGCTCTTCTTAAATGTTTGATAATTTTTGGTAAGGGTTCTGGTCCCAACCAAAATATTGAACATTTTTAAGGAATTATTTTTGGGACTTTGGATTTAATTCATTAGCTATTTGAATTTGAATTATATTCATATAATTAGAATATAATTTCAAATACCCCCTGAAATATTTTATAAGCTTTTGGAAAAGTCCATCTAGCAATATAAAATATTCAGAGGAGTTTTTGGCATTGTTTGAATTATTTTAAATTCAAAACAGTGGCAAGATGAATTAAATAAAACAAAACAGAAGAAAAAAATAAAATAGAGCAGAAGACTTACCTGGCGCTTACCTGTCCAGCCCAGCCGGCCCAGCTCCTCCAGCGACTCGGCCCAGCCCACCTCCTCCCCCTTGTCATCTTCCTCCTCTACCAGGAGGACGAACAGAGGCGAGGCGTGGCGCGCGCCCGAGAGGCCCCGGCCACCTCCTGCTTCCACCGAGGCGTTCCCGAGCCTCCCCCTCACGCCACCACGATGCCACGAACCCCCCCTGGTGGCCCTCTCTCCTCTCCCTCACTCGCTGCTCTCCTTCCCCTCTCCCTCTTCGTTCTTCGCCCGAACAGAGAGCCGCCGCCGTCGTTCGCTGCCACCACGCCCACCATGCTCCTCTCGCCTCCCCGTGTAGTCTGCAAACTCCGCCACCGCCTGTTACGTCGCCTCGAGCAAGCCCCGAGCGCTCGGACGCCCCAACTCGACCGCATCGACTCGTCTTCAAGCTTCGGTCGCCGGAGATCGCCGTCGCTGTCCCGTCGCCCCAGGCCTTCCCCAAGCACGCCGACCGTCTCATCGTGATCTCCGTGAGCCCCTGCTTCGTTTCCCCCTAACCCCATGTCCGATTTCGAGTTCCAGCCGCTCCCTCCACCGGAGCCGAGACGCTCCGCCGCACGGGCTCGTCGCCGGTGAAGCCCCGGTGACCTTTTGGTCCCACGCATGCGTCCGTTGCACTCGTTACGTCCCGTAGAGTAAAACTAGCGCGACAACCGTCTCGTTTGCACACCGCAGCGCCGGTCCCGCGAACCCCCGAGCTCCGGCCGCCGCCGGGGTCGATGCCGCGCTCAACTCCGGCCACCCCACGCCCTCTCGTGGGTCCCCCTAGATGCGCGGGAGCACGGGCTCACTCTTGGTGCCCTCAGCGCGACCAGCCGCGGGCTGTAGCGCCGTCCCGAGCAACTCCGGCGAGGTCTCGCCGTCGCCGTGGTCGCCGGCGTCACTTGCTGACGTGGCTGGCTTAGTTAGCCACTAATCACCGCACCATGTCACTGGCACTGGACCCCACGCCTTAATTAATCTTAGTTTATTTTCTGTTTAGTTTAACTAACCACATGGGCCTCACCCGTCAGCTTTGACCACGCTGACATGGACGTTGACCGACCCCACACGTCAGTATTGACCTGCTGACGTGTCTGTTGACCCGGCCCCACCTGCCATTGACACTAACCAGCCTCAGTCACTGACCAGTGGACCCCACTGGTCAGGTTTGACCGCCAGTAGCGTCTGTTGACCTGCTGACGTCACAGTAACGCAGTGCTGACGCAGTAAATCCTTTTCTGGATTTATTTATTAATCAGAAATTCCAGAAAATTGTATAAACTTCTAAAAATCATAGAAATTCAACCGTAACTCCAAATTAAATAAATTATATATGAAAAATTATCAAAAAAATTCAAGGAATCCATCTGTACCATTTTCATGCATGTTGGAACAACTTATAGCTGCTGTTTAGCACAAATCAATTAAATGGCATTTGAATAATCACATATGGAGTTTGAATTTGAATCTTGTATTCAAACCAACTTCATTTAATCTGTTGCTAGTTGCATTAGCTCAAAACACATTCATATTGCCATGTCATAGCATGCATCATTTTGTGCATTGCATTGATTGTGTTCTTCTGTGTTGCCGGTATTTGTCCCCTCTCGATAGACGTGATACCGATGATGTGATCGTTGACACTGATGAAGACTCAATGCTATCTTCAGAAGTGCCAGGCAAGCAAAACCCCCTTGTTCATTCCGATACAATCCTACTCTCTCGCTCCTGCTCTCTTTTACTGCATTAGGACAACAACGATTCATCTGTTACTTGCTGCGGTAGCCGAACCCCTTTATCCTTTGCATGACCTGTCATTCCACAGTAAATAGATGAAACCCACTAGTATGAGTAGGAATTGTTTGAGCCCTGTTGTGCCTACTCATTCATGCTTGTTTGTCATGCCTGCTACTGCTTAGAGTTGAGTCAGGTCTGATTCATCGGGGATGAATCAGAGGCGTGTGAACATGTCCTACTGTGTGTGAGCTAAGTGTGTGAACACGATTTGGTAAAGGTAGCGGTGAGAGGCCATGTAGGAGTACATGGTGGGTTGTCTCATTGCAGCCGTCCTCAGGAACTGAGTTCTGTGTTTGTGATCCATGATTCAGCTACTACCATACATTGGGCCCTGAAATATGACCCCGCTCGACTTCTTATTCACCCTAGTCATCTGTCCAGGAGTTGCAAGTAGTTTCTGGTGTTTGTAGCTTACTGGAGGCCGTGGACAGCGCTGACCGTAGGGGTGGGCTGTGATGCGGTAGGTACGTGGCACGGTGTACCGGATGCCCGTTTGGTATCTCGGGAACCCTGTTCACATCGTTTGGGGCTGTGAGCGAAACTCCGGCCGGATCTCCTCATGGATGGAACCCGAATAGGCGATAAACCTGGACTAGAGACTTGAGTGTTTAGGTAGGTCGTGGTCTACACCCACGTCGGCTTTCGCTTGAAGTCTGCCGAGCACATGTCGTGTGCAGACGCTAAGTGGTGGAAACATGTATGAAGAAGTACACCCCTGCAGGGTTAACATCATCTATTCGAATAGCCGTGTCCGCGGAAAAGGACTTCTGGGTTGCTTATATCAGTTCATAGACAAGTGAAAGTGGATACTTTAAAATGCGCAAGATAAGCGTGAGTGCTATGGATGGCGTTCTCGTAGGGAGACGGGAGCGGATCCATAGTGGTGTATTGATATGGTGAATATGTGGACTCGTGTGCGCCACCTCAAAAGAGTCGCTTGCAGTCGTAGTTTAGGATAGCCACCGAGTCAAAGCTGGCTTGCTGTAGTTAAACCCCACCATCCCTTTGTTGAAAATGATGCATATGTAGTTAGTTCTGATGTAAGTCTTGCTGGGTACATTTGTACTCACGTTTGCCTATTTTATGTTTTTGCAGAGAGACTTCAGTCTCACTAGTAGTTCCACGTGGACTTCGACGTTTAGCTTGTTACCTCAGCTACGATCTTGTGCCCTCGGCAGGATCTGATAGATAGTCAGGCTTCTCGGCCTTTTTCATTTATAGATGTCTGTACCCAGACATGATAGCTTCCGCTTGTGCTTTGACTTGTATGCTCTGATTGTTGGGTCGTGAGACCCATGTTTGTAATATCTCGCTCCTCGGAGCCTATTGATTAAAATACTTGAGTTGTAGAGTCATGTTGTGATGCCATGTTGTATTTGCACATATCGAGCATATTGTGTGTATGTTATTGAAATGCTTGGTATGTGTGGGATCTGACCATCTAGTTGTTTATCTTTAGTAGCCTCTCTTACCGGGAAATGTCTCCTAGTGTTTCACTGAGCCATGGTAGCTTGCTACTGCTCCGGAACACTTAGGCTGGCCGGCATGTGTCCTTCTTCGTTCCTGTGTCTGTCCCTTCGGGGAAATGTCACGCGATGAATACCGGAGTCCTGTTAGCCCGCTACAGCCCGGTTCACCGGAGTCCTGCTAGCCCAGTGCTACAGCCTGGATTCACTCGCTGATGACCGACACGTTCGATGCTGGGTCATGGATGCCTGTCCCTATAAGTCTGTGCCACTTTGGGTTTACGACTAGCCATGTCAGCCCGGGCTCCTTATCATATGGATGCTAGCGACACTGTCATATACGTGTGCCAAAAGGCGCAAATGGTCCCGGGCAAAGGTAAGGCGACACCCGTGGGAATACCGTGCGTGAGGCCGCAAAGTGATATGAGGTGTTACATGCTAGATCGATGTGGCATTGAGTCGGGGTCCTGACAGCGTTGGTATCAGAGCTTGACTGCCTGTAGGATTACCAAGCCAAACTGGTCGAAGTTGAGTCTAGAAATTCTTTAGTTATATAAGGGAATTGATTGTGGGATGGAACGTAAGGCTCTTTTTACTCCTTATACCTCATGCCTTCTGATCTGAGTCATCTTATCTTTCCTGCGGGGATTAAGAACTAGGCTATCTCTTCTTTCTATTAGGATCACGTGTTACTAATCAGTAGACTTATAAGATTGTTGGATTTAAGTCTCAGTTCAGTTCCTACTACTTCCGTATGTTAATTGTTGATCTCGGAACCTTGATATTGTGCTTCTGAGTGGTTATGCCACCATTTTTGTGATTGTCTCAAATCTTTTTGAGCAATTATAGCCGTTATGCTGTCCGAGTCATCCCAGGTTTCTAAATAGTCCGATGCATTTGCAAATCCCTTCCTTCTGTTTCTGATGTTCCCATGGGCCAGATTAACCACACTAATCGGTGTGTTGAGGTAATTATTGCCTCGACATATATGTTGGAATTATTATTATGACCCTAAGTGCTTAGGGGATCATCTAGTGGTCTAGCCATGATTTGTGTCCTAGTGTGAAGATTCTGGCCTTTATTCTCGGAAGCATCCCATGATGCTACTTAGTAGTAGGTATTCTACTCCTGGGTTCTGAACCCGAGATTCACTCTACCTACTTCATGTTGATAGTAATTGCTAGTGCCTTTAGGATATTAGTAACCTTTGCGATAGTCCTTGAAGTCCGTGGTATCTTCTTCTTCCAAATACCATGA
Organism: Triticum dicoccoides; assembly: GCF_002162155.2. NCBI lineage: Eukaryota > Viridiplantae > Streptophyta > Magnoliopsida > Poales > Poaceae > Triticum > Triticum dicoccoides. The sequence continues at coordinate 141,771,975 of NC_041382.1, read as the reverse complement.
ACTACTTATGGCAGATGTTTATTGGATCAAAAAAAAATCACAATTAGAGTACTCTTGAGGAGTTCTCCATTCATAAATCGTGACTCTGCCAGTTCTACCTTTCTGCATGGGTTATCCGGAAGAAATATGTTGAACTTGGTTCGACATACTAATCTATGCATCCACAACTCAGAAAGTTATATGTTCCTTTGAGTTGTTCTCTTTAGTTGCATTCTGACCCTCGTCTATCAATTGATAGTCAAGAGTATGCGTGCGTTCGTTCATCGATGCCTATGACTCTTGTGGTCTTTCAAGCCATTCTATTCCAGAATGACTAGGAGAAACAAACTCCAGTACCTCTTCCATATCTAGGATTGGGTCAAAGTAGTTGTATTCCGCAGATCAAATGCCAATCCAGCTTTTGGTTCTGCTCTACCTTGGAGTATTACATATTTTATATCGAGATTGTTATAGGAATTGCACACCATCCCATGAACTCTTGGTACAGTGATACTTCTTGCCATCACTGTTCATTCCTCGGCCCTCGTGTTGATGCAACCGGAATACCGACAAATGAATTGTGATGTGTGAAATCAATACTGCTAGCAACTCTGTTGCTTGGTAGTTAAAGGATAATAATTTCATTCTTAGTATGTTGGTTTTCGAATCATCCTTCTAAGACTGATCGTGCTACCTAGTCCTTATTTCGGTGCACCCTTCGATTGATGAGTTAGGATCTTGTCAAGTCCTCACTCATTTGATCATATCGTCTTGCCCTCAAAAGCAAGATTGTTCTCGAGCTTAGTAACATACCGGTGGTTCGTGACTTTCCAAATATCTTCTTGGAGGTGTTACCGGGTTGTCACCTGACCGCTATGTTGAGTTCGTGATCAAGTTGGTTTCTTGTGAACCACCTTCTCTCCAAGAATCGGTGTTAGATATCCCTGAGCTAGTTGGTTAAGCTAAACGACAACTTGGAGGGTTGGAAGATAAAAGCTTACCTGACCTAGTTCGTTCCAAAGGGATATTCTTGTGTAGTGTGTGTTGAAGAAAGATGATATCTTCATCGATTGGTCCTTGTGATCAGTTGCTGGACCTATTGTCTTATCAATCCTTTGATTTGAGTGTGGGCTATCGTCAAATCAAGTCGGAACCAACGATGTTCGTAATGTTGTCTTACTCGTGGTTGATCCCTCGAGCATACACCGTTATATCCTTTGGGTCTGACCAATGCTATCACCGTGTTCACTTAACTATGGAATTCCTTTTAAAAGGAAACCTAGATGAATTGTTGTTGAGCCCATTGACAACATCCTTGTCTTCTCCATAATTTTGCTGAACATTAAGCTAGTGTTGGAAACTTTTTAAAGCATTTGTTCATGCTAGCTCATGAAGCATATGTTTGGATGAAGGTAGTGACTTCCTTTAATTCATGTGCATCTGATGCAAGTTGCCGCCGTGGATTCGAGAAAGTCAATGTTGCTTTCTTTGGAATCATTCCAAATCAGTCATGCACACGTGCGAAGAATGCTGTGGTTTGAAGACTTGCAACCTTCAATCTATATGTATCCCTAGCACACCAAGCCACTGATTGATTTGTTCAAGGAGAAGGAGTTCCTTCATAAGAGCTAATCCGGACTTATGAAAGAACTTCGATACCCTCGTTGATGGTTCCCCCTCCTGAACTCGGTAGTGTTTTATTATAAGACTACCACGTGGTCATGCTTGTCTGGGACAACGTGTTCACATGTTTGTAGCAGAACCAGCTCATGTTTTGGAGCTTGCTATCGTAGTTCATCTCCCGAGAATCCCGCAACGTCATCTCGTCGATTTGTGTTGCAAACTTTCATTTTTCTTCCTAAGACTCGATGAGCCTGGAATATCCTAACACCAACCAGAGCTGAATCTCAGGCAGATATGATGGTTGGAACATTTCCCTAAGAACTATAATATTGGTCTCTCGATAACCGGTAAGGTGGATGTCGTGGCCAACACACCCATCCGGTAGACCTATTATTATAGTATCTTGTTTGAGGAAGTTGGCCACCTCCCTATAAGGATTTCGTAGGATTTACCTCCCTAGTTGTTCCTTATGGATTCTTGTGCTCCCGAAGTCCGACCTTTACTTGATGTTCTAGATACCAGACCGTATCTATGAATGGGTTATACTAGCACATCAAGGAGAACATTAGAAGCGGAGTGCTAAATGTCTCTCGGTCGATCATCCAGATTTTATTTGCTTGGCCTCGCTAAGGTGAAATATGAGAAAGTGTTATCCTCCTTCGCATCTGCATCGTCCATCGCTATTCATCATGGTAGTATGTTGTGTTGTCAGCACCCTTGACGCGGTTGTTGATAAAAACCTTGATGATTGTGGAAATGCTCAAGTTCTTGAGAGCACGCACAAGCGCTAGATGTTATCATCGGCACTAACTGGGTTTGCTCTCAGTTTCCTCGGCAATGCTATGATCTTTTCAAACAGTGAATTCACTCTCTATTGTTGGGTTCTTCCCCAGTTACCAGAATCATTCCCAGCATTTGCATTTTGTTCCCAGCTTGCACCGCCAATGTGTCATTCTACCATGGGTCTCTTCCATCTCCGGTGATAAGCAAATTCATCCATTACGTTGTCTTCAACAAGGTAATCCACATCATCCAAGTCCGAGTATGCCATTCTACCGACCCCCTCCAAATGATCGCTTGTGATTGCCTTAGGCTGGTATAAAGAGTTTCAATGATCTTTGAATCAAAGGTAATTCTTTTTGCCACTTAAGGGAATATCTCTACGAGTCACCTTCCCTAAGGTGTATCGTTATGGTATCATGGCAACTTAACTCCTCGCTACGTTGACAATCGTTTACCACCTTCTTAGGTGTGGAATCGTTGTCTACCTAGTGAACCTTCGTCATCTGTTCCACTCCATTTCTCTAGAGATGTGCTTCATCTCTCAGCTCGAGAGATGTTGCTATGTCTCATTCCGTGAGTTAATCCTGAGTTGTTCGATCTTCGAGAAGATCGACCCTTCTAGAGTCTCCTTCTTCCCTCCATGTCATGTTGGCAGGATTTCTCAGAGCAAGACTTCAAGACAATAATGGTGTTCAAATCAATGTTCATTTGAAGTGCACCCTGGATCGTGAAGATTATACTAGTTTGCGTCTCCCCTTCACCTTACCCTACGCTTGAATCTCGAGACGAGATTCTTGTTTAGTGGGGGTGAGTTGTCACATCCCTAGCTGCTGGTAGTGCTCTAGGCTAGCTTCATGTGTGCATCATGTCTATATTTTCGAAATTTGAACTGAGGAATTTTGGAAGCCTCAAAAACTTAAATAAAAGAGGGGCAAAAACCCTAGAAATCTCATTCATTGCTCCAAAATGCTCTTCTTAAATGTTTGATAATTTTTGGTAAGGGTTCTGGTCCCAACCAAAATATTGAACATTTTTAAGGAATTATTTTTGGGACTTTGGATTTAATTCATTAGCTATTTGAATTTGAATTATATTCATATAATTAGAATATAATTTCAAATACCCCCTGAAATATTTTATAAGCTTTTGGAAAAGTCCATCTAGCAATATAAAATATTCAGAGGAGTTTTTGGCATTGTTTGAATTATTTTAAATTCAAAACAGTGGCAAGATGAATTAAATAAAACAAAACAGAAGAAAAAAATAAAACAGAGCAGAAGACTTACCTGGCGTTTACCTGTCCAGCCCAGCCGGCCCAGCTCCTCCAGCGACTCGGCCCAGCCCACCTCCTCCCCCTTGTCATCTTCCTCCTCTGCCAGGAGGACGAACAGAGGCGAGGCGTGGCGCGCGCCCGAGAGGCCCCGGCCACCTCCTGCTTCCATCGAGGCGTTCCCGAGCCTCCCCCTCACGCTACCACGATGCCACGAACCCCCCTGGTGGCCCTCTCTCCTCTCCCTCACTCGCTGCTCTCCTTCCCCTCTCCCTCTTCGTTCTTCGCCCGAACAGAGAGCCGCCGCCGTCGTTCGCTGCCACCACGCCCACCATGCTCCTCTCGCCTCCCCGTGTAGTCTGCAAACTCCGCCACCGCCTGTTACGTCGCCTCGAGCAAGCCCCGAGCGCTCGGACGCCCCAACTCGACCGCATCGACTCGTCTTCAAGCTTCGGTCGCTGGAGATCGCCGTCGCTGTCCCGTCGCCCCAGGCCTTCCCCGAGCACGCCGACCGTCTCATCGTGATCTCCGTGAGCCCCTGCTTCGTTTCCCCCTAACCCCATGTCCGATTTCGAGTTCTAGCCGCTCCCTCCACCGGAGCCGAGACGCTCCGCCGCACGGGCTCGTCGCCGGTGAAGCCCCGGTGACCTTTTGGTCCCACGCATGCGTCCGTTGCACTCGTTACGTCCCGTAGAGTAAAACTAGCGCGACAACCGTCTCGTTTGCACACCGCAGCGCCGGTCCCGCGAACCCCCGAGCTCCGGCCGCCGCCGGGGTCGATGCCGCGCTCAACTCCGGCCACCCCACGCCCTCTCGTGGGTCCCCCTAGATGCGCGGGAGCACGGGCTCACTCTTGGTGCCCTCAGCGCGACCAGCCGCGGGCTGTAGCGCCGTCCCGAGCAACTCCGGCGAGGTCTCGCCGTCGCCGTGGTCGCCGGCGTCACTTGCTGACGTGGCTGGCTTAGTTAGCCACTAATCACCGCACCGTGTCACTCGCACTGGGCCCCACGCCTTAATTAATCTTAGTTTATTTTCTGTTTAGTTTAACTAACCACATGGGCCTCACCCGTCAGCTTTGACCACGCTGACATGGACGTTGACCGACCCCACACGTCAGTATTGACCTGCTGACGTGTCTGTTGACCCGGCCCCACCTGCCATTGACACTAACCAGCCTCAGTCACTGACCAGTGGACCCCACTGGTCAGGTTTGACCGCCAGCAGCGTCTGTTGACCTGCTGACGTCACAGTAACGCAGTGCTGACGCAGTAAATCCTTTTCTGGATTTATTTATTAATCAGAAATTCCAGAAAATTGTATAAACTTCTAAAAATCATAGAAATTCAACCGTAACTCCAAATTAAATAAATTATATATGAAAAATTATCAAAAAAATTCAAGGAATCCATCTGTACCATTTTCATGCATGTTAGAACAACTTATAGCTGCTGTTTAGCACAAATCAATTAAATGGCATTTGAATAATCACATATGGAGTTTGAATTTGAATCTTGTATTCAAACCAACTTCATTTAATCTGTTGGTAGTTGCATTAGCTCAAAACACATTCATATTGCCATGTCATAGCATGCATCATTTTGTGCATTGCATTGATTGTGTTCTTCTGTGTTGCCGGTATTTGTCCCCTCTCGATAGACGTGATACCGATGATGTGATCGTTGACACTGATGAAGACTCAATGCTATCTTCAGAAGTGCCAGGCAAGCAAAACCCCCTTGTTCATTCCGATACAATCCTACTCTCTCGCTCCTGCTCTCTTTTACTGCATTAGGACAACAACGATTCATCTGTTACTTGCTGCGGTAGCCGAACCCCTTTATCCTTTGCATGACCTGTCATTCCACAGTAAATAGATGAAACCCACTAGTATGAGTAGGAATTGTTTGAGCCCTGTTGTGCCTACTCATTCATGCTTGTTTGTCATGCCTGCTACTGCTTAGAGTTGAGTCAGGTCTGATTCATCGGGGATGAATCAGAGGCGTGTGAACATGTCCTACTGTGTGTGAGCTAAGTGTGTGAACACGATTTGGTAAAGGTAGCGGTGAGAGGCCATGTAGGAGTACATGGTGGGTTGTCTCATTGCAGCCGTCCTCAGGAACTGAGTTCTGTGTTTGTGATCCATGATTCAGCTACTACCATACATTGGGCCCTGAAATATGACCCCGCTCGACTTCTTATTCACCCTTGTCCTCTGTCCAGGAGTTGCAAGTAGTTTCTGGTGTTTGTAGTATGCTGGAGGCCGTGAACAGCGCTGACCGTAGGGGTGGGCTGTGATGCGGTAGGCACGTGGCCGGGTATACCGGGCGCCCGTTTGGTGTCACGGAACCCTGTTCACATCGTTTGGGGCTGTGAGCGAAACTCCGGCCGGATCTCCTCATGGATGGAACCCGAATAGGCGATAAACCTGGACTAGAGACTTAGGTGTTTAGGTAGGTCGTGGTCTACACCCACGTCGGCTTTCGCTTGAAGTCTGCCGAGCACATGTCGTGTGCAGACGCTAAGTGGTGGAAACATGTATGAAGAAGTACACCCCTGCAGGGTTAACATCATCTATTCGAATAGCCGTGTCCGCGGAAAAGGACTTCTGGGTTGCTTATATCAGTTCATAGACAAGTGAAAGTGGATACTTTAAAATGCGCAAGATAAGCGTGAGTGCTATGGATGGCGTTCTCGTAGGGATACGGGAGCGGATCCATAGTGGTGTATTGATATGGTGAATATGTGGACTCGTGTGCGCCACCTCAAAAGAGTCGCTTGCAGTCGTAGTTTAGGATAGCCACCGAGTCAAAGCTGGCTTGCTGCAGTTAAACCCCACCATCCCTTTGATGAAAATGATGCATATGTAGTTAGTTCTGATGTAAGTCTTGCTGGGTACATTTGTACTCACGTTTGCCTATTTTATGTTTTTGCAGAGAGACTTCAGTCTCACTAGTAGTTCCACGTGGACTTCGACGTTTAGCTTGTTACCTCAGCTACGATCTTGTGCCCTCGGCAGGATCTGATAGATAGTCAGGCTTCTCGGCCTTTTTCATTTATAGATGTCTGTACCCAGACATGATAGCTTCCGCTTGTGCTTTGACTTGTATGCTCTGATTGTTGGGTCGTGAGACCCATGTTTGTAATATCTCGCTCCTCGGAGCCTATTGATTAAAATACTTGAGTTGTAGAGTCATGTTGTGATGCCATGTTGTATTTGCACATATCGAGCATATTGTGTGTATGTTATTGAAATGCTTGGTATGTGTGGGATCTGACAACCTAGTTGTTTATCCTTGGTAGCCTCTCTTACCGGGAAATGTCTCCTAGTGTTTCCACCGAGCCATGGTAGCTTGCTACTGCTCCGGGACACTTAGGCTGGCCGGCATGTGTCCTTCTTCGTTCCTGTGTCTGTCCCTTCGGGGAAATGTCATGCGATGAATACCGGAGTCCTGTTAGCCCGCTACAGCCCGGTTCACCGGAGTCCTGCTAGCCCAGTGCTACAGCCTGGATTCACTCGCTGATGACCGACACGTTCGATGCTGGGTCATGGATGCCTGTCCCTGTAAGTCTGTGCCACTTTGGGTTTACGACTAGCCATGTCAGCCCGGGCTCCTTATCATATGGATGCTAGCGACACTGTCATATACGTGTGCCAAAAGGCGCAAACGGTCCCGGGCAAAGGTAATGCGACACCCGTGGGGATACCGTGCGTAAGGCCGCAAAGTGATATGAGGTGTTACATGCTAGATCGATGTGGCATTGAGTCGGGGTCCTGACAGGGTTCTTCTTTTATTTTGGGTTCCGTAGTCGGACCTTGATTGTATCTGGATGATGTAATGCTTTATTTATGTATTTGTGTGAAGTGGCGATTGTAAGCCAACTATGTATCTTTTTCCTTATGTATTACATAGGTTGTGTGAAGATTACCTCACTTGCGACATTGCTTTGAATGCGGTTATGACTCTAAGTCGTGCTTCGACACGTGGGAGATATAGCCGCATCGAGGGCGTTACAAGTTGGTATCAGAGCCTTCCCCGACCTTAGGAGCCCCCATTTGCTTGATCGTTTTTAGCAGCCGAGTTGTGTCTAGAAAAATGTTTTGAGTCATTTAGGAATTATATATCGGAGAGTTTAGGAATTATTTTTACTCCCCAGTCCCTTCATCGCTCTGGTGAGGCATCCTGACGTAGAGTTTTGACTCTTCTCTTCTCAAAAATTCACTAAATTTTTTTTAGGATCACGCGGGTATCTTGGAATCGTTCCGATGGTTTTATGACAAGAACATTGTCTTGGTGCCTCCTGTCAGGGGTTTTGTGGAAGTGTCCCGGGGAGTTGAGCTCTGAGGTGTTGTCGTCATAATTTTGTCATTGCAGTTCTGGAATACCTGAGTTTAGTACGCCAACATCGAAAATCTCTTTTATGCAGTTCGTTGGTGAGATAACCTCGACGCCACCCAGTACTGGGCGAGAGTTCGGGAGTATCGCCATAACTTGTATAACGGATGCTTTTCGAAGGTTGAGGTAGATGATTTCCGAAGGTTTCTTGGTTATGTGTTGAAGGATGGATACAACTGGATGTAGGATTTGCTAGTTTGGGTGAGATATTATGCTTCCCCTGTATCCCCAACACCTGATTGCATAACCGGAAAGGTTCGGAAGTTTCACAGGTGGGAATTCAAGTAGCTCTTAGGATATCTTTCCGACAGATGTATGATATGAAATTGGGGTTCGACGTCTAGTGGTCCGCCTATCCACGGTTGGTTTTAAAGTGGTCTCGTTGTGTCTTAAAGAGTCCTTGGCTATGCCGACTCGGGGACGCTTCGTATGTCATGTGCACTGCCTTGTACATGATGGTGCTGTACGATCGAGCCCGTGTAGGCCCCACCACGAAAACTTCGGACGAAATCTCTATCATATGTTTGTTCCGGCTTATTCTGCAAGCCAATCCTTTGTTTTTGGTTTTGAGTTGTGGTATTCGAGTTGCTTCAAAGTCAAATGTTGATTCCATACCTTCCCCAAATGGTGTTCTCATACTCCGATGTGGATACCAATCCTTCTTGATCATCAAGATTGTTTTTGCCAATCCTTTTTAACCGGTGTGCTTCTCTTCAAGTGGGTCCGATCATTTCAACATCCGCAAGATCAAGTATCAGTTTCTTCTCAATGTTGTTTGTTTCATCCGTCTCCAAGTTGCCTTTGTTTTTCCCACCCTCCCTCCCTTTGTTTCTTTAAGGACTTAGATGTCTTAATCAAGTATCTTTCATTCTTGTGAAGTCTCTCCATCCTTTCCTGTCAATATTCTTATCCGGTGTTTCTCATGAAGATTCTAATGGAGCCTCAAGTTTATCATTCCTTGTTCTTTTATCTTCTCCGGTGGATTCAATTCAAGCTTTCAGTGTTTGATCATATTCTTTTCCCTTATTTCAAATGCCTTCTCATAACGGTACACCTCATAATCTTTCACCGCTCGCTATTCTATTGTTCCGGAGTGCTCAAGATATCTCGAAGATTCAAGTTTTCCACTCTGCTTTCGTTCAAGATCTTTCGAGGGTGTTATCTCATTTCAAGCCTTTTAATTCAATCGGTGCAACCTCTCTTTTAAATCATTTCAACGGTGTTTTCTTTTCAGTGGGCCCTAAGCCACAGGTCTATTCCCAAGATCTTACCTGACTCTTCTTATTTCCCGGAGATATCCTCAAATTTCTTGTCAAAGTTTGACATAAGAATGAATGATCATCAGTCAAATGTATTTCTCCAAGATCTTTCAAATTCTTTTCATCGTTGGCTCAACCTCTTCGTTTTGATTCTTCCGGAGTGTCTAAATAATTATTGGTGGTGTTTCTCGTCTTCATTCTCAGATTCGGAGACCGAAGAAGAGTTTCTTTTAAATCTTGCCCCATTCTGTGCCATCCTCTCATAATTGTTTGATTGTGAGAATTCTTTTTATCCATCCGGAGCAATTCAGGAGCCTTTTCAGTTTGTTCATCTGGAGCCCATCATCTAAGATTTATTAATTCTCAGCTTTCAGCTTTGATTGTCCAAATCTTTATGGTGCTTCGTTCAAGTGATCTCTATTCAGTTCGTGATCCCTTCGTTCTCATGTACCAAGATTCTCTCAAGCATCTTCATTCATTTGCAAATTCTTCCCGGTGTTTCGTTATCTTTTATTCGTTGTTTCAATTATTACGGTGGATCGTTCAAGACCTTCCCAAGTTTGCCCTATATCTATTTTAATCCTTTTTACGAGAATAAGTAGTATGCCAAGTCCATTGATTGTCATCAATTTAATTGGTGAAGGATAAGCATAATGTAATTCTTATTCTTGTTTCATCGACTAAACTCAATTCCCTATTCCGGAGGCTCATCAAATTCCTGATTTCAATTGTGCATCTTCTCTTTTTCCGGAGTTCTCATGAAGGTTCTACATGATGGTTCATCTATGATTTAATTCATTCTCGAAGTGTTCATCGAGATTCTTTTCTAAGAAGCTCAAGCTTTCTTCATATTGTAATCCAGAGTGCAATTCTTTCTTCCGTATCATTGGAGGTGGTATTATGTCATTCTTGATAATTTGAATTCATGTTTCACGATTCACATGTTGTCATGAATGAGATATTTTAAATCCATCAATCTCTTCATTAGAGTTATCTTCAATAGATTTCACCTAAAGCCTTCCATTGGGAATGTTGCCATTACGGTGCTTATCTATGATCCAATTTACACTTCTCATCTCGATGAAGGAGTTTCCATCTCCTTGTTCTTCTCAATCCAACTAATTGATTTTGTTAGTGGCTGGTCTTCACCTCATAATTTGGGGACGTTTTCCTTAAGACCATTGGAAATCATATATTTTGTTGTGGGTTTTCCAACAACTCCATTCGACCCTTCTCCTAAAGATGTTTCTTCAAGCTCATTTGTGGCAGAAATTGCCATTTTCTTCTCCGTCCCTCTATCCCAACAATCTAGCTTCTATTCTTTTGTTCCAGAAGCTTTGTGATGTTGCTCTCTTCACACATCGTCTCGGATTGTGAAGATCATGTTCTTTCCTTGCTTATCCCATTTAACCGGAGTGCCATGCCCTCTTTTCAAGTTCTTCCCATTCTATCAAGTTTTGGCTCCCTTCTCAACCAAAGTGCCGTCTGAAATCGTTTTTACCCTTTGTGCCATTCTTTCAATAATTCCGGAGGTAGTGTGTTGTTGATTTCATCAAGTATCCTCTCATCTTGTCAAGTTCTTGTTAATTCCTTCCATTTTCAGTCGGAGTGCTGTCCAAATTATATCAGTCTTATTCCTTCTCTATCTTGTTTATCCGGAGTGTTGTGCCCTCTGCTCAAGTTCTTTTCATCTTATCAAGTCTTGCATCTCTTTCCAACCGGAGCGCTATACGAATTTGTTCTTCTTTGTTTCTCCTTTCAATCGGTGTGTTTTCAATTTTGTTCATCTCCGTTGTATTCTTTTCTCGTATTTGCTTAACCTCTTCAAAGTTCGTGGTTTCACTCGTTTGTCAATGAAGCAACTTAGTTCTACCTCTTCTCTTTCTCTTCCTTGTCCCTCCGATGCCATTCTAGATCTCGGGACGAGATCCTCTCGTAGTGGTGGAGTGTTATAACGCCCCGAGACCGATATGCCAAGTGTCGTCCAATTATTCGCTGCTGTTGCCTTGTCATTGCTTGCGTGTCATGCATTGCATATCATGTCATCATGTGCATTTCATTTGCATACGTGTTCGTCTCATGCATCCGAGCATTTTCCCCGTTGTCAGTTTTGCATTCCGGCGCTTCCTTCTCCTCCGGTGGTCATTTCTACCTTTCTTTCGTGTGTGGGGATTAAACATTTCCGGATTGCACCAAGACTTGTCATGCAGCCTTGGTTTACTACCGGTAGACCGCCTGTCAAGTTTGGTACCATTTGGACTTCGCTTGATGCTCCAACGGTTAACCGAGGGACCGAAAAGGCCTCGTGTGTGTTGCAGCCCAACACCCCTCCATTTTGGCCCAAAACCCACCTAAACCTCCTCCATCATCTCGGTCGTTCGATCACGATCGCGTGGCCGAAAACCGCACCTCATTTGGACTCTCCTAGCTCCCTCTACCTATAAATATGTGGCCATCCCCGAAATTTTTGCGGATGAAACCCTAACCTTCTTCTCCATCGCGCCGCCGGACATGTCCGTCTCGCCGGCGGACGCGTCCACCCCGCCGCCACGTCGCCCCGGCCAACTGGGAGGCGACACGTCAGCTCCGCCGCCGTTCCCAGCCTCTCAACGCCTGCCACGTGGCCTCCGCCACCGCGCACCGCCGCCCGGCCCGCGGGGCCCGCAGCCGGCCCACTCGGCCCGCGCGCACCGCTGAGCGCCCGCGCCTCTCGTCCCGCGTTCCACCGCCTCCTTGCCGGAACGCGCCTGAGGCCGCTGCCGCCGCGCGCTCACCTCGCCGGATCGCCGCCGAGCACCCGTCGCCGGCCACCGGAGTGGCCCGGGTCCGCGCGCCCCGCCGCCCGCTTCTTCCTCAACTCCGGCCGGGCCCACCGCCTGTGACCTCCCCGGAATCGCCCCTGCCCTCTCCTTCCTCGTATCCGGCATGAGGCTCCGGTCGGCCTCGAACCACGTGCAGATCTGGATCCAAATTCTCTAGGGTTGACTTTTTCTCCCTCTCTCATATTTTTTTTGCAATCTTCATTGCATTGTATCTCATCATCCGTGGCTCCGATTTGAGCGTGTAGCATATCAAAATGTTCGCTCAGAGAGTACATCATTTCATCTCATTGCATCATTTTCATTTGAGTTCATCTTGGTGCCCTAAATGCTGTTAGAAGAGTGCTAGTTGAGATAATTGTCAGATCTGCTGCTCCATTTAGATATTTGTCATTTTTGCCATGATTATTGTGTGCATGTTATGCCCATGAGCTCTTCATATGTTTTGTTAAGGGTTTTGCCATCTATCTAGAGGTGCAACCCATGTATTTTTGTGATATGTGTGGTGACTAGCTCAAGCTTGCAAAGTGAGGCACTTGGTAATGCTGATTTCAGGGACTTATCATTTCCACTAAGTCCTTGAGCTGTTTATCTCATATTGCCATATGTTTATGTTGTTTCCTAGTGATCTGTGCCTATTTTGAGGATGATCAGTAAGGATGTTTTGTTAACCTTGTAGTGCTTTATCCATCCATGCCTTTGTTTGCCATTATGGAGCACCCTAGCTTGAGTCAATCGAGCTCTACTTTTGCTATTTCGTGAATCTGGGCAGATTGTCTACTTGTTAGCGATTTTGCCGATGATGTTGTGGTTGATCCATGCATGCCATGTTATTGTTCTTGTCATGTCTAGCTTGTATTTTGTGTATTCTTGATGGTTGTATGCTTAGATTGTCATGACTTTCTCTATAGTAAGTATATCGAGCTCGTAAACATGCCTACTTGATATCTGTTTCAGCATGCTCCAGTTTTCACTAAGTCTGAGAACTGATTATGTTTTTGCCATGTTCACATGCTTGCAATTGTATTTTCTGATCCCTTTTGGCTCAAGGTCACTAAGAGACTTTTGTTAAGATCTTTGAGTAGCTCCATGACATGCTTTACTTTGCCATGTTCAGTTCCTGTAGCATATAGTTTTATTGCTCCGAAGAGTGCTACCTTATCTGAAATTCCAGACAAGTGTTAATTTCACTAAGTCTGAAATTTGTTTACCAATTGCATTTTTGCCATGCTTGTTTGAACCTGTTAATGGATGAATTGGCCGTAGCTCAGTGCTAGACTTTTGTTAAGCATCATGAATGCATCCCTGCCATGTATTTTGTTGTCATGTTTGAGTGATGTAGCATGTTCATCTTGTTGCATTTAGATGACTACTTGCTGTAAATTGCAGAACGTGGTCATATTTGAATTGTTTGCCATTTCCAAACCGTAACTCCGATTCCGGTGATCTTTATATCGTTTTCAAGAGATTTCATCTCATCTTTCCAGTGGCACACTTGGATTTCCAAGTTGAGGCCAGGTTCATTCATTCCCTAGGAAATCATGCATGTGCATCGCAAACCGCATCTCGCATATCATACCATGTTCATGTGCTGGTTGTTTACTATGTTGTGTGCTTCTTTCCGGTGTTTGCTTCTTCAGGTTGGTTCCGGTAACGTCGCGTTGTGAGGGCCCGTTCGTCTTCGTCCATTTGTCTTCTTCATGGACTCGTTCTTCTTCCTTGCGGGATTTCAGGCAAGATGACCATACCCTCCACATCACTTCTATCTTTGCTTGGTAGTTGCTCGCTCTTTTGCTATGCTTATGTTGCGATACCTATCACTTGCTTATCATGCCTCCCATATTGTTGAACCAAGCCTCTAACCCACCTTGTCCTAGCAAACCGTTATTTGGCTATATTACCGCTTTGCTCAGCCCCTCTTATAGCGTTGTTAGTTGCAGGTGAAGATTGAAGTTTGTTCCTTGTTGGAACATGGAGATCGTTCCTTGTTGGAACATTGTTTACTTGTTGGGATATCACAATATATCTTAATTTAATTAATGCATCTATATATTTGGTAAAGGGTGGAAGGCTCGGCCTTATGCCTGGTGTTTTGTTCCACTCTTGCCGCCCTAGTTTCCGTTATGTCGGTGTTATGTTCCCGGATTTTGCATTCCTTACGCGGTTGGGCTATTATGGGAACCCCTTGGCAGTTCGCCTTGAGTTAAACTCCTCCAGCAATCCCCAACATTGGTTTTACCATTTGCCACCTAGCCTTTTCTTTTCCCTTGGGAGTCGCGCTCCTGAGGGTCATCATTATTTTACCCCCCCGGGCCAGTGCTCTTCTGAGTGTTGGTCCAACCTGTCAGCTGCCGGTGGCCACCAGGGGCAACTCTGGGCTGGCCTACCCGTACCTAGGACAATCTGAGTGTGCCCTGAGAAAGAGATATGTGCAGCTCCTATCGGGATTTGTCGGCACATTCGGGCGGTGTGCTGGTTTAGTTTTACCCTGTCGAAATGTCTTGTAGAACCGGGATACCGAGTCTGATCGGAATGTCTCGGGAGGAGGTCTATTCCTTCGTTGACCGTGAGAGCTTGTGATGGGCTAAGTTGGGACACCCTTGTAGGGATTTGAACTTTCGAAAGCCGTGCCCGTGGTTATGGGCAGATGGGAATTTGTTAATGTCCGGTTGTAGAAAACCTGAAGTTGACCTTTATTAAAATGTATCAACCGCGTGTGTAACCGTGACGGTCTCTTTCCGGCGGAGTCCGGGAAGTGAACACGGTGTTGGAGTTATGCTTGACGTATGTTGTCTAGGATCACTTCTTGATCATACTTTTATCGACCGTGCTTTGCCTTCTCTTCTTGCTCTCATTTGCGTATGTTAGCCACCATATATGCTAGTCGCTTGCTGCAGCTCCACCTCATACCTTTACCTTACCCATAAGCTTAAATAGTCTTGATCGCGAGGGTGCGAGATTGCTGAGTCCCCGTGGCTCACAGATACTTCCAAAACCAGCTTGCAGGTGCCGATGAGCCCGTGCAGATGATGCAACCCAGCTCAGGAGGAGCTCGTTGAAGATCTTGGCCTTTGTGTTGTTTCGTTCTAGTTGATCAGTAGTGGAGCCCAGTTGGGGTCGATCGGGGACCGTGTCACATTTGGGGTTCTTCTTTTATTTTGGGTTCCGTAGTCGGACCTTGATTGTATCTGGATGATGTAATGCTTTATTTATGTATTTGTGTGAAGTGGCGATTGTAAGCCAACTATGTATCTTTTCCCTTATGTATTACATGGGTTGTGTGAAGATTACCTCACTTGCGGCATTGCTTTCAATGCGGTTATGACTCTAAGTCATGCTTCGACACGTGGGAGATATAGCCGCATCGAGGGCGTTACATTAATGCTGGAAATGCCCTCTATGGAGCCAGCCACTAGCGCCCGAGCTTTATGTTGGGTTTCGTAGTAATTTCAAAAAAATTCCTACGCACACGCAAGATCATGGTGATGCATAGCAACGAGAGGGGAGAGTGTGATCTACGTACCCTTGTAGATTGACAACGGAAGCGTTATCACAACGTGGTTGATGTAGTCGTACGTCTTCACGGCCCGACCGATCAAGCACCGAAACTACGGCACCTCCGAGTTCTAGCACACGTTCAGCTCGATGACGATCTCCAGACTCCGATCCAGCAAAGTGTCGGGGAAGAGTTCCGTCAGCACGACGGCGTGGTGACGATCTTGATGTACTACCGTCGCAGGGCTTCGCCTTAGCACCGCTACAATATTATCGAGGACTATGGTGGAAGGGGGCACCGCACACGGTTAAGAATATGATCACGTGGATCAACTTATGTGTCTAGGGGTGCTCCCTGCCTCCGTATATAAAGGATCAAAGGGGGGTGCGGCCGGCCAGGAGAGGGCGCGCCAGGAGGAGTCCTACTCCCTCCGGGAGTAGGATTGCCCCCCTTTCCTAGTTGGAATAGGATTCGGGAGGGGGGAAAGAGGAGAGAGAGAAGGAAGGGGGCGCCGGCCCCCTCTCCTTGTCCTATTCGGACTAGGGGGGAGGGGCGCGCGGCCCAGCCCTGGCCACCTCTCCTCTCTTCCACTAAAGCCCACTAAGGCCCATATACCTCCCGGGGGGTTCCGGTAACCTCCCGGTACTCCGGTAAAATCCTCATTTCACCTGGAACACTTCCGATGTCCAAATATAGGCTTTCAATATATCAATCTTTATGCCTCGACCATTTCGAGACTCCTCGTCATGTCCGTGATCACATCCAGGACTCCGAACAAACTTTGGTACATCAAAATGCATAAACTCATAATATAACTGTCATCGAAACCTTAAGCGTGCGGACCCTACGGGTTCGAGAACAATGTAGACATGACCAAGACACGTCTCCGGTCAATAACCAATAGCGGAACCTGGATGCTCATATTGGCTCCTACATATTCTATGAAGATCTTTATCGGTCAAACCGCATAACAAAATACGTTGTTCCCTTTGTCATCGGTATGTTACTTGCCCGAGATTCGATCGTCGGTATCTTAATACCTAGTTCAATCTCATTACCAGCAAGTCTCTTTACTCGTTCCGTAATACATCATCTCACAACTAACTCATTAGTTGCAATGCTTGCAAGGCTTATGTGATGTGCATTACCGAGAGGGCCCAGAGATACCTCTCCGACAATCGGAGTGACAAATCCTAATCTCGAAATACGCCAACCCAACATGTACCTTTGGAGACACCTGTAGAGCTCCTTTATAATCACCCAGTTACGTTGTGACGTTTGGTAGCACACAAAGTGTTCCTCCGGCAAACGGGAGTTGCATAATCTCATAGTCATAGGAACATGTATAAGTCATGAAGAAAGCAATAGCAACATACTAAACGATCGGGTGCTAAGCTAATGGAATGGGTCATGTCAATCACATCATTCTCCTAATGATGTGATCCCGTTAATCAAATAACAACTCTTTTGTTTATGGTTAGGAAACATAACCATCTTCGATTAACGAGCTAGTCAAGTAGAGGCATACTAGTGACACTCTGTTTGTCTATGTATTCACACATGTATTATGTTTCCGGTTAATACAATTCTAGCATGAATAATAAACATTTATCATGATATAAGGAAATAAATAATAACTTTATTATTGCCTCTAGGGCATATTTCCTTCACTTTATGCCGGACTGCTTCCGAGGTGGTGCACCACCCCGACCGTGGGCCAATTTTTGTCAATATTTTTGATTGGTGCAATTTATTCTCTACCGAGATATATAGCTAGTAGCCCTCAAGGTGTGTATCGGTCTAAAACCCGAGATGCACCTGAAGGATGACATAAGACCGCTGATCCCAGTAGCCGCTGAGACTCAGGTTAATTTGCAAAATCGGTCTGAGGATCAACTCCTAGCTCAGCAGAATACTTCAGGACACAAAAAGCGGTGTGCAGAGTTCTCGAGACTCAGGTTGGGTGCGGCCGACCAACCTGAGGATCATAATATCCTCGAAAACTATATTGCACTTAAATTTTCTACACTGGATTGCCAATGCAGTAGCCCCCGAGACACTAGTCGGGTGGCAACACCAGATCAGGGATCGATACGCCCCTTTAAAATTAGTAAATGATAAGCCTGAAGCCCAGTAGCCCCCGAGCCTTAATGCGGGCACAGGTGGCCGAATTAAGGATCAATATCCAGAGTAAAATCACAAATTATGTGTAATGATTCTATGTATCCAAGTATTTTACATCATTAATGATCGAATCCGCATTGTACAAAACTTTGTTGACCGACCATCGGCTTCCACCTCCTCGGCCAGTAACCGAGGAGTGTTTGTCCTACTTTATAAGGCCTTTATGAGGGAAAAGATTACGACAAACAAGGCAATCTGGCCATACGGTTTTATAAACAAAGGTACGTAGAGAGATATGTTATATCACTGTTTAACATAATAAATGTCTTCCAAAGAAAATAATCCCGCTATCGGTTCCTTTCTTTGGGTTGTCGTGCTGAGCATGATCATGAAACCTCAGCTCTAATGTAAGAGCAAAATATTGAGGATTTAGTTTGGGAGGCCAGTTACTAGCCCCCGGTAGAATTCGGTGACAGTCGAGGTCAAGCCGTAAACAATTCGGCCAATGTTATGAATGACCAGTCATTTAACACCGTCATCGAATTGCTGACTATTTTACGCTTATTGTGACAGACAGTTTTCGGTTTTCTCCACTGAGGTGCTTAACCATGTGAGCTGGAAGCACAATCGCAGTGGTTCTCCCTTTGCACACCTAGCCAAACAAAGCGGAACGTAGGAGGCAAGCGAAGGAGCCGGGCAACCCAACTATTGACCGAAGACACAATTCGAAACCAATGCATATATAGTGAGATCCGAGAATGTTTTTGCCGAATCTATAAAGGTGTCCGGCATTGCACAGTGAGACTTGTGTTGGAAACACACAAATAGTTTAAAAGTGCCATAAGCTTGGAAAACAAAAAAAACGTCAGTAAAAACTTGACGTCCGAACAAGATCAAGTGTTCGGTGCCAATCTGGATCAAGTGTTCGGTGCCAATCCGAAAATTGGGTAAAAAATTGTGCTTCTGTCATGCATTAATATTACACATCCGATCTCAAGACTTCAAGCGGGTCAGCCTACGGCTGCAGCCACCTATCCCGAAGGCGGAGTGCTTCTCGTTAGACCAGTTTAGCGAACTAACCTCGAGCAGTCATTAGAGAGAAAATGAGTTATCTGGCTATTGATCACACACTCACGTCGAAAAAGGAGCGATAGAAAAAGACTTTGCAACGACCTAGAAGAAAACACATTTACTATAAAATAGCTCATATAAATTTTAAGAGCCCTCAAGTGACTTGGGTAAAAGAATTTTATGTATAATGATTGTACGTACCGAAGTACTTATATCATATCTTTGTTCAACCAAACTTAAACGCGTCTTAACCGACCGTCGGCTTCTCCCTCTTCGGTCAAGGACCTAAAAGTGTTATGTACTCCACCTATCAAGAATATCGACAGTGTTTCCGATAACCAGGCAACCGGGCCATAAGGCTGTAACAGACAAAGCGCGCTCAGAGAACTTATGCTATATTACAGACGAAGTGTAAGAAGCATCTTTGAATAAAATAGTACCCCCACCGATACCTTTCTTCGGTGCTCATTATTGCTATGAGACTTGTGCAATAGATTTTTTGTACTCATGAGTTCCGTTGTGTGCCGACCATGATTGAAAACAATAAGAGCGCTAGCTTTCGGCTTCACCCAGTCTAAGGTCAGAGCTCGAAGGACCCGGTCGTGACAATCGCAGAGGTGCTCCCTTTACTCCCTAGCCGAACAATCGGGAACGTAGGGGTAAGCACAGGAGCCAGGCAACCCAGCTTGCAAATCGCTTAAGTCAATATGGTGCATATTGTGGCGTAATACACGAACAAGGAACGAAGCCGTACAAGTATAATCATATGCAAGAGGAAAAGCTTCATAAAGGAAGCCCCCAAATAAACGGGGTATTTCAATATGTGTGTCAGAAACAAAGTTTGGACAAGGAAATTTTTTACAAGCAACTTTTTTCCAAAAAAGTATAATGCTAGGTCGAACCGAACACAAGTTAAAAATTAAAACTTTGAGCATGAAAGCGACTTAGCTGGTTAATGTGTTTGGCATTGATGACGCGGTCCGAGCTTGATGCGGGACAAGGTTCCATCCCCCAAACCGGTCCCGAGGTGGAGGAGCGGAGAGCTCGACACGCCGAAGTGGTCACATAGCACAGTCAATGCAGACCGGCAGAGTGACGACGAAGTCACCAGATCATTTTCCCGTGCACAAAAAATAGTGCAAACCGGAGATAATAGTAATAATAATAATTTAAAACAAAAAATCGTTGCATAATAAGTAATTTATGCAAAGTGAGTAATAAAAGAAATATGGCCTGGCGCCGAAGTCAATGTCGATGCAGGGCGTCGGCGTGATGCGGTAAAGGCGTGGCAAAGCCTGAATTCACAGGTCGGTCCGAGTTCCGGATGTGGCTTTCGCCGGACAATGTACTGAAACTAACCGAACCACCACGCGACCGTCGTTAATGCGGCCATCATTTGGTAGACCTGTGTACAGATGATGGACAAACCAGAGTAATAATTCCTTGGGAAAAATAAACCCAAACAAGCAAAAAAATACTAGGATTAATAGCACTTAGTTTATTTGTTGTAGCAATCCGAAGAAAGGTGATTCCCAAAGTTGGGACTCGATCCGCACACCCATTTCCTGACGGGCGATAAAGCGACGGTATGGCGATGCTGGCAAAGGTTGGCTCGCCGAGGCAAAGCCCTCGGTCCAGCTAACATGACAGAGCTGGTCGGCTAGTGACGCCGAAGTCTCCGGAGTAGGTTGATGAAGAGATGGCGAAGCCCCCGGTCCAGCCGAGATGTCGAAGCCTCGATGTCAGCCGATGAGTCGAAGTAGGTCGACGTGATGGACACCAGCTTGAAGAAGCAACAGTGCGGCCCTGCTGATGCAGGTCATGACGTGGTCGATGCCGGCTTGATGAAGTGACCGTGCAGCGTTGCCGGTATGCCCGCTCCATGTAATCCGTGGGGCGACGTTGTTGGTGATGATTTATCCTTCGCGATGCCGGACTTTTGTTCGGCTTGCCGAGATGATGATTCGAAGAAGTTGAGCTTGGCTCAACAAAGTGACAACGTGTCTAGTGCAGGTCGGCAGCCTTGGAGCAATATCGCCGGACTGGTTTGACACCAGCATGATGATGAAGGCGACCTCAGGGGAGGCTTAAAAATTTACGAGCGCGTGTTTAAAAACAACGCACAATACCCTAGAATAGAATTCCTCTAAAAAGGTTGTCCATTGTCACGTTCATAAAGAAACATGAATTCGGGTCAGATCCGTATTCGCGCAGAAAACGGATCCGAAAATTGACCCACTCATTAGAAGGTTCCCGGAGTTTGAACCGTCGGATCGAGCTGAAATTTGGAGGGGTGGTAGATATGGGAAGTCCACAGTAGATGAACGGTTGGATCTTCCAAAGGACCTCCGAGCTAGGATCTAGAGACCACGACCTAAACTCGTCCAGATTCTCGTCCAGATTTGACAGGGCTCTGGTATATCGTAGATTGTGGGAGATTCCTCCATCGGAACTCGACGAAATTTTGCATGGCTATTGCAGACCCAATTTTGCACAATTCCACCAAAGGGATCGTCAAAGCGATGCTCTAAGAGGTAGTGGCAGCGGATACAAGTTTGCAGTTCGGAAAAACAGCACGGTCGCCCGAGGGCAATGTTGACGTTGAGCCCTCGAGCTCCATGGATGATTCGTCCATGATCTTGATAGAGATCGGAGTTGATTTTGATGAAGACCCTCGTCCGAACATGACGATCGGAGATGGAGCACGGTCCTCGGTCGAGCCAAGGTGACCAGTCGAGCCGACGACGAAGATGTCGGCATCGTAGTTGACCTGCAGACGAGCCATCGATCCTTTTGCCGATCACACAGCGGAACTCTCAATGAAAGCACCAATGTCGGTGTCAAAACTGGCAGATCTCGGGTAGGAGGTTCCCAACTGTGCGTCTAAGGCGGATGGTTACAAGAGGCAGGGGACACGATGTTTACCCAGGTTCGAGCCCTCTTAATGGAGGTAAAATCCTACGTCCTTCTTGATTTATTCATGATGATATGAGTATTACAAGAGTTGATCTACCACGAGATCGGAGAGGCTAAACCCTAGAGGCTAGCCTGTGGTATGATTGTTGTATATTATCTATCAACTAGCCTGGCCCCGGTTTATATAATGCACTAGAGGCCTAGGATAACAAGAGTCCTAGCCGAATACGCCGGTGGGGAGGAGTCCTTGTCTTGATCACCAAGTCTTGTGAAATCTTCCATGTATGCGGCAGCTGCCCGAGCTGGCCCATGAGTATACGGCCATGGGGGTCCTCGGCCCAATCTAACAGATCGGGAGACGACATGGTGAGTACCCCCTAGTTCAGGACACCGTCACCTTGCAATTTATATTATTTTCCATTTTCCTCTCATTTTCCTCTCCCCCACTTCATAAAAATATGCCGTGTTATTTGCCCCTCTTGTTCCATTCGCTGTTTTCTTGTCGGATCTATTTTTGAGTGCAATCTTGTTGTGTGGTCATCATGACTCAAGAGAACACCAAGTTATGTTATTTCTCAAATACCAACAACAATGATTTTATTGGCACTCCGCTTGCTCCTCCCGCCACTAGTGCGGAGACTTGTGATATTAATATTGCTTTGCTGAACCTTGTTATGAAAGACCAATTTTCCGGTACTCCTAATGAGGATGTGGTGTCCCATATTAATACCTTTGTGGAATTATGCGATATGCAAAAAAAGATGTGGATAATGACATGGTCAAGATGAAATTATTTTCGTTCTCTTTGCGTGATTCTGCAAAAATTTGGTTCTCTTCTTTTCCTCGCAATAGTATTGATTCTTGGAATAACTGCAAAGATGCTTTTATCACTAAGTATTTTCCTCCCACAAAAATTATTTCCCTTAGAACTCATATCATGAATTTCAAGCAACTTGAACATGAGCATGTTGCGCAATCTTGGGAAAGAATGAAAATGATGCTAGGGAATTTCCCAACCCATAGTGTCGTGGAATTGTCACGACAGATGTCCTAATGTGAGGACTTAGTCGTGAAGCCAACGCATCTTTGTAGTAGCTTGAGAGGGGTTGAGCGGAATCGAGATAGCAACACAAGACAAGGATTTAGACAGCTTCGGGCCCTGGGAAACATCATCCGGTAATAGCCCTACATGTTGTTTGTGGCTAGGTCTCATTATGATCATGAGGGAGTCGCCGGTAAGCCGGCTCTTTGTGTCTAGCCCTAGAGATTGTTTCTTCTTACTTATCCCTCTTGGAGAGCCCTGCCCCTTCCTATATAAGTTTGAGGGGCGGGTTACATGTGGAGTCCTAGTAGGACTAGGAATCGTCTATCTTTTCTTACAAGTTGAATACAAGTCCGGGTCTTGCTTCCTCGTAAAGGAAATATTCGTCATCCCTTTCCTCTTAAGCCAGCCCATCATAACGTGAGCCGGCCTTCTGGGCTTTGGGCCTTGTTGTCCATCTGATCCGCCCGCCTGGTTACTAATGAGTCGCTAAGATCGGGCGGGTTATCTGTGAATCGCCAAGCTCCGGATGAGTCACCAGTGAGTCGCCACGCTCCAGCCGGGTCATACATCTGGTGGGTTACACCGCGGGGTATATCCCCGACATTAGCCCCAAGTTTAATTTGGATTTATCCATGTTAAACTGATCCTGCAAAATAACTCAAGAACAAATTTGACAGGTTGTGCTCCGGGTTAAATATTCTTGTAAGCCGGCACCTGATCATCCTTAACTCCTTATCATTTCCTTCTTCTTAAAAATCTGGGTCAATAAGCCAGCTTCAGAGTCAATTTGTTGACACTGGTCTCTTATAGAGAAATTTTGTAAGAAATAATCCACTTGAATTAGCTTCCAAAGCGACGGTTTTAAAAAATATTGGTTTTGAAATACTCATCTGACTTTCAGCCAGCTTGAAGATGTAAAACTTGCCGGTTTATCATTACTAAAATTGCCGGGTTATAAAATAGACAATGCCGGGTCATAATTGTTGTCTGACAACGGGTCATGTGATACGTCTCCAACGTATCTATAATTTTTGATTGATCCATGCTATATTATCTACTGTTTTGGACTATATTGGGCTTAATTTTCCACTTTTATATTATTTTTGGGACTAACCTATTAACCGGAGGCCCAACCCAGAATTGCTGTTTTTTGCCTATTTCAGTGTTTCGAAGAAACGGAATATCAAACGGAGTCCAAATGGAATGAAACCTTCGGGAACGTGATTTTCTCACCGAACGTGATCCAGGAGACTTGGACCCTACTCCAAGGCATCAGAGAGGCGGTCACGAGGGTGGGCCCCCCCTAGGATGCGCCCCCTGCCTCGTGGGCCCCTCGATGCTCCACCGACATACTTATTCCTCCTATATATACATACATACCCCCAAATGATCAGAGACGGAGCCAAAAACCTAATTCCACCGCCGCAAATTTATGTATCCACGAGATCCCATCTTGGGGCATGTTCCGGAGCTCCGCCGGAGAGGGCCGTCATCACGGAGGGCTTCTACATCATCATAACCTCTCCGATGAAGTGTGAGTAGTTTACCTCAGACCTTCGGGTCCATAGTTAGTAGCTAGATGGCTTCTTCTCTCTTTTTGGATCTCAATACAAATTTCTCCCCCTCTCTTATGGAGATCTATTCGATGTAATCTTCTTTTTGCGGTGTGTTTGATGAGACCGATGAATTGTGGGTTTATGATCAAGTCTATCTATGACTAATATTTGAATATTCTCTAAATTCTTTTATGTATGATTGGTTATCTTTGCAAGTCTCTTCAAATTATCCGTTTGGTTTGGCCAACTAGATTGGTAGTTCTTGACATGGGAGAAGTGCTTAGCTTCGGGTTCGATCTTGGGGTGTCCTTTCCCAGTGACAGAAGGGACAGCAAGGCACGTATTGCATCATTGCCATCGAGGATAACAAGATGGGGTTTATTTCATTTTGCATGAATTTATCTCTCTACATCATGTCATCTTGCTTAAGGCGTTACTCTGTTTTAACTTAATACTCTAGATGCATGTTGGATAGCGGTCGATGAGTGGAGTAATAGTAGTAGATGCAGAAACGTTTCGGTCTACTTGTCACGGATGTGATGCCTATATACATGATCATGCCTAGATATTCTCATAACTATGCTCAATTTTGTCAATTGCTCAACAGTAATTTGTTCACCCACCATAGAATACTTATGCTCTTGAGAGAAGCCACTAGTGAAACCTATGGCCCCCGAGTCTATTCTCATCATATCAATCTCCATCACTTTAATCTTGCTTTTCTTTTTACTTTGCCTTTACTTTTTACTTTGCATCTTTATACCAAAAATACCAAAAATATTATATCTATCAGATCTCACTCTCGTAAGTGACCGTGAAGGGATTGACAACACCTAATCGCGTTGGTTGCGAGTAGCTATCATTTTGTGCAGGTACGAGGGACTTGAGCGTGGTCTCCTACTGGATTGATACCTTGGTTCTCAAAAACTGAGGGAAATACTTACGCTACTTTGCTGCATCATCCCTTCCTCTTCGGGGAAAACCAACACAAGCTCAAGAGGTAGCAAGAAGGATTTCTGGCGCCGTTGCCGGGGAGTCTACGCAAAAAGTCAACATACCAAGTACCCATCACAATCCCTATATCTCGCATTACATTATTTGCCATTTGCCTCTCGTTTTCCTCTCCCCACTTCACCCTCGCTGTTTTATTCGCCCTCTCTCTCTCTATCCTCCCTCTCTTTCTCTATTTGCCTTTTTTGCCCGTTTCTTGTTTGCTCGTATGGTTGGAATAGTCGTTTATTTATTACTAAACAGAGAACCTAAGATTTTTGGATCCTCATCCACTTGCTAATCTTTTTAAGAGATCCAGTTATGTTGAACCAATTGCTAGTGAGTTTTGTGCACTAGATTATCTTTATGAAGTTTTGCTTGAAATTCGTGAATCTGAAAAGTGTGATGAATTACTTTATGAAGCGATTCATGATAGATCTTTGAATAAAAAGCATGATTGCAATGATTTTACTATAAACTCTCTTGATGTCAATTGTGCTAATAATATGCAAAACCCTAAGCTTGGAGATGCTAGTTTTGCTATGTCCTCTACTTGTTGCAATGATCATGATTGGGGTGATTCTTCTTATGATATTGAAAATTTATTTAAGCCCCATAATGAATATGATTGATAATAGTGTTTGCAATATTACTGAAAGGGGGTTTGGAAGAGTATCAACTTTAGATCCCACAAATTTGGAGAATGATCAATCTTATGAAATTTTTGATAAAAGTGGGTCTGGAAAGGTCATGACTTTAGTTAATGTTAATCCCACTATTTTGAAAGAGTGTCAACTTTGCATGCATGTGGATCGTGTTGAAAATATTTTATGTGATAGCTATTTTGTTGAATTTGCTTATGATCCTATATATAATTATTACGAGAGAGGAAAATATGGTGGTAGAAATTTTCATGTTACTAAATTACCTCTCGTTATGTTGAGATTGCTATTATTTCTTTCCGCTTCCTTGCATATGCCAGTTTTTGCTTGCTATGATAATTTGTTTGCCTTTAAGATGCCTATGCATAGGAAGTATGTTAGACTTAGATGTGTTTGTCACATGCTTTATGATGCTCCTTTTGTGCTTCAATTCTTGTCTTTCTTGTGAGCATCATTAAAATTAGCAATGCCTAACTATAAGGCTTTAAAGAAAAGCGCTTGTTGGGAAACAACCCAATATTTTTACTTGCTGTTATTCAATAAATAAATTATTTAGCCTCTGTTTTGGTTGTGTTTTTTGTGTTTAATTAGTGTTTGTGCCAAGTAGAACCGTTGGGAAGACTTGGGGAAAGTTTTGTTGAACTTGCTGTAAAAAACAGAAACTTTAGCGTTCACGAGAACTGCTGTAATTTTTATTTGAAGAGTGCTATTTAGTTAATTATTTTTGCAGATGGTTAATAGATAAATTACTCACGTCCAGAAATTTATTTTATAATTTTTGGTGTTCCAGATCTTGCGCTAGCTACAGATTACTACAGACTGTTCTGTTTTTGACAGATTCTGTATTTCGTGTGTTGTTTGCTTATTTTGATGAATCTATGGTTAGTAAAATAGTTTATAATCCATAGAGAAGTTGGAAAAAAGTAGGTTTAACACTAATATAAATAAAGAATGAGTTCATTACAGTACCTTTAAGTGGTCTTTTGTTTTCTTTCACTAACGGAGCTCACGAGTTTTCTACTTTAAGTTTTGTGTTGTGAAGTTTTCAAGTTTTGGGTGAATTCTTTTGATGGATTATGGAACAAGGAGTGGCAAGAGCCTAAGCTTAGGGATGCCCATGGCACCCCAAATATAATACAAGGACACCAAAAAGTCAAAGCTTGGGGATGCCCCTGAAGGCATCCCCTCTTTCGTCCATTTCCATCGGTAATTTACTTGGAGTTATATTTTTATTCACCAACATGATATGTGTTTTGCTTGGAGCGTCTTGTATTATTTGTGTCTTTGTGTCTTAGTATGCCACAATCATACTTGCTGTACACACCTTTTGAGAGAGCCATACATGAATTAAAATTTGATAGAATACTCTATGTGCTTCACTTATATCTTTTGAGCGTTATAATTTTGCTCTATGTGCTTCACTTAGATCTTTTAGAGCACGGTGGTGGATTTGTTTTAAAGAAACTATTGATCTCTCATGCTTCACTTAAATTATTTTGAGAGTCTTAATATCATGGTAATTTTCTTAATAATAATATGCTTGGTATTCAATATTTGTGAAACTTTCTTTTTAGTGTGTTGAATACTAAGAAAAGATTGAAGCATGATAATTGTTTTGAGATATGGAGGTGATAATATTAAAGTCATGCTAGTTGAGTAGTTGTGAATTTAAAAAAACTTGTGTTGAAGTTTGTGATTCACGTAGCATGCACGTATGGTGAACCGTTATGTGATGAAGTCGGAGCATGATTTATTTATTGATTGTCTTCCTTATGAGTGGCGGTCGGGGACGAGCGATGGTCTTTTCCTACCAATCTATCCCCCTAGGAGCATGCGCGTTATACTTTGCTTTGATAACTTCTAGATTTTTTCAATAAGTATATGAGTTCTTTATGACTAATGTTGAGTCCGTGGATTATACACACTCTCACCCTTCCACCTTTGCTAGCCTCTCTAATACGCGCACTTTTCACCGGTATCATACACCCACCATATACCTTCCTCAAAACAGCCACCATACCTACCTATTATGGCATTTCCATAGCCATTCCGATATATATTGCCATGCAACTTTCCACCGTTTATTATGACACACTCCATCATTGTCATATTGCATATCCCGGTACACTGCCGGAGGCATTCATATAGAGTCATATTTTGTTCTAAGTATTGAGTTGTAATTGTTGAGTTGTAAGAAAAATAAAAGTGTGATGATCAACATTATTAGAGCATTGTCCCAGTGAGGAAAGAATGATGGAGACTATGATTCCCCCATAAGTCGGGATGAGACTCCGGACGAAAAATAAAATAAATAGAAAAAAGAGGCCAAAGAAGCCCAAATAAAAGAGGCCATAAAAAAGAGAAAAGGCCCAAATAAAAATAAAAAAGAGAAAAAAAAAGAGAAGGGACAATGTTACTATCCTTTTACCACACTTGTGCTTCAAAGTAGCACCATGATCTTCATAGTAGAGAGTCTCTCATGTTATCACTTTCATATACTAGTGGGAATTTTACATTATAGAACTTGGCTTGTATATTCCAATGATGACCTTCCTCAAATTGCCCTAGGTCTTCATGAGCATGCAAGTTGGATGCACACCCACTTAGTTTCTTTTTGAGCTTTCATATACTTATAGCTCTAGTGCATTCGTTGCATGGCAATCCCTACTCACTCACATTGATATATATTGATGGGCATCTCCATAGCCCGTTGATACGCCTAGTTGATGTGAGACTATCTTATTCTTTTTGTCTTCTCCACAACCACCATTCTATTCCACCTATAGTGCTATATCCATGGCTCACACTCATGTATTGCGTGAAGATTGTAAAAGTTTTGAAAAAG
This sequence comes from Triticum dicoccoides, assembly GCF_002162155.2. NCBI lineage: Eukaryota > Viridiplantae > Streptophyta > Magnoliopsida > Poales > Poaceae > Triticum > Triticum dicoccoides. The sequence goes on along the minus strand of NC_041382.1, from coordinate 141,743,143 downwards.
TTAGAGTATGAAAAAATTGCTTGGCTTGTCATCGGGGTTGTGCAAGATTTAAATACTTTGTGTGGTGAAGATAGAGCATAGCCAGACTATATGATTTTGTAGGGATAACTTTCTTTGGCCATGTTATTTTGAGAAGACATAATTGCTTTGTTAGTATGCTTGAAGTATTATTATTTTTATGTCAATATAAACTTTTGTCTTGAATCTTTCGAATCTGAATATTCATATCACAATTAAGAAGATTTGCATTGAAATTATGCCAAGTAGCACTCCGCATAAAAAATTCTCTTTTTATCATTTACCTACTCGAGGACGAGCAGGAATTAAGCTTGGGGATGCCTGATACGTATCCAACGTATCTATAATTTTTGATTGCTCCATGCTATATTATCTACTGTTTTGGACTATATTGGGCTTTATATTCCACTTTTATATTATTTTTGGGACTAACCTATTAACCGGAGGCCCAGCCCAGAATTACTGTTTTTTGCCTATTTCAGTGTTTCGAAGAAACGGAATATCAAACGGAGTCCAAACGGAATGAAACCTTTGGGAACGTGATTTTCTCACCGAACGTGATCTAGGAGACTTGGACCTTACGCCAAAGCATCAGAGAGGTGGTCACGAGGGTGGGGGCGCGCCCCCCTGCCTCGTGGGCCCCTCGATGCTCCACCGATGTACTTCTTCCTCCTATATATACATACGTACCCCCAAACAATCAGAGACGGAGCCAAAAACCTAATTCCACCGCCGCAACTTTCTGTATCCACGAGATCCCATCTTGGGGCCTGTTCCGGAGCTCTGCCGGAGAGGGCCGTCATCACGGAGGGCTTCTACATCATCATAGCCTCTCCGATGAAGTGTGAGTAGTTTACCTCAGACCTTCGGGTCCACAGTTAGTAGCTAGATGGCTTCTTCTCTCTTTTTGGATCTCAATACAAAGTTCTCCCCCTCTCTTGTGGAGATCTATTCGATGTAATCTTCTTTTTGTGGTGTGTTTGTTGAGACCGATGAATTTTGGGTTTATGATACAAGTCTATCTATGAATAATATTTGAATCTTCTCTGAATTCTTTTATGTATGATTGGTTATCTTTGCAAGTCTCTTCGAATTATTCGTTTGGTTTGGCCAACTAGATTGGTAGTTCTTGCCATGAGAGAAGTGCTTAGCTTTGGGTTTGATCTTGCGGTGTCCTTTCCCAGTGACAGAAGGGGCAGCAAGGCACGTATTGCATCGTTGCCATCGAGGATAACAAGATGGGGTTTATTTCATACTGCATGAATTTATCTCTGTACATCATGTCATCTTGCTTAAGACGTTACTCTATTTTAACTTAATACTCTAGATGCATGCTGGATAGCGGTCGATGAGTGGAGTAATAGTAGTAGATGCAGAATTGTTTCGGTCTACTTGTCACGGACATGATGCCTATATACATGATCATGCCTAGATATTCTCATAACTATGCTCAATTCTGTCAATTGCTCAACAGTAATTTGTTCACCCACCATAGAATACTTATGCTCTTGAGAGAAGCCACTAGTGAAACCTATGGCCCCCGGGTCTATTCTCATCATATCAATCTCCATCACTTTAATCTTGCTTTGCTTTTTTACTTTGCCTTTACTTTTTACTTTGCATATTTATACCAAAAATACCAAAAATATTATATCTATCAGATCTCACTCTCGTAAGTGACCGTGAAGGGATTGACAACCCCTAATCGCGTTGGTTGCGAGTAGCTATCATTTTGTGCAGGTACGAGGGACTTGAGCGTGGCCTCCTACTGGATTGATACCTTGGTTCTCAAAAACTGAGGGAAATACTTACGCTACTTTGCTGCATCATCCCTTCCTCTTCGGGGAAAACCAACGCAAGATCAAGAGGTAGCATCATGTAATTGATCTTCCTATTTTTCTCAAAACTGAAAATTTGAAGACGTTCCTCCTTTGTATGCATAATACCTGTAGCCCCCAAGTCTTAAGAGGGGAACATAGTGATAGCTTAAGACTTGCTCCAATATAAGTGTTGCAACCTTGAAGAAATCCGGTTTTGTTCATCTCAGTCTCTAGTAAAAAACTGAATATTCCACATATGTAGCCCCCAAGTGCCGGGTTGTCATGCTTGCAGCAACCTGGGACTTATAATTTCCTTATGCTCATAAAAATTTCAACCAGTGTAGCCCCCAAGGGACGGGTCATTATGCAATAATGAGCAGGGACTTTGTAGATATGATCATGTAGACTTTAACAGCAACGTGTGGCCTCCAAGGGGCGGCTCAGTAAGATAATACTGAGCTGGAACTTTATATATACTTTATTGAAAATAACATCATATGATGTAACTCCCATCATGGGGCCTGAACCCACGTCCACAAGGTTAAGAGCTTTGTGCTTTACCAACTGAGGAGTGGACCCTTCAATATAATGGATCAAGACTTGTGTACCTTGAATTGTTGACAGGAAAAATTGGTAGCCCCCAAGGGCCGGCTCATTACAATGTGATGAGTCGGGTCTTCAATAAGGCAAGTAAAAAATGACTTTGCATTAGCCCCCAAGTGCCATGGTGCATGCTGGCAGTGACATGGGACTTGCATATTTGATATAACCTCAATCGGAATAATGTAGCCCCCAAGTGTCGGGTCGTAAGCCTGCAGCGACTCAGGACTATTCTTTCCATTGTATAATAAATCATATCCATTGATAAAATAATAGTCATTGCGCCAAAGTGACTTTAAATACCTTATCTGTTGACAAGTGAATCCGGAGTTTAAATACCCGGCGGCTCTTGGCCGGTGGCGATTTAATATGCCTCCATTGTAAGCCGGAATTTTTATAACCCGGGGGCTTATAGCCTTTGAGAAAATCCAGAATAGATAATCATTTTGAAGTATCAATTTTAATGATGAACTTGGACTTAAGCATTTATATAAGTCATAGTTTTGCAAATCCTGCACAGAGTTTAAACAACATACGCCCTGACGACTTAACGTCAAAAGCCAGGGCGGGTAACAACCCAAACATAATATATTCTTTATGCAAGTATGGAAAAGACAAGAATTAAGGTCATTCAAGCCTAAACATACTGGTGATTTAACGTCAAAAGCCAGGGCGGGTTATCAAACCTAGCATAATTATATAATCCGGAAAACATACCTATGGAATTGGCCCATACCACCGGCTTATATCGCCGTATCCAATAAGGGCAATAATCCAATGATTGATACGCGCATGATTCCAATGGCACAATTTCAAAATATACATGCGGCTTAAAGTCCATAGCCAGGTCCGGTTTAAACATAATCATGTATAATCAATATCATACCTGTGATATTTAATCGTACTACCGGCTTATGACACATGTGCAGTAAGGGTGATAACCCAAAACTTAGAAGCCAAACCTTCCGAGTATTAATATTTTCATATGCTGGCGACTTGTCGTCGAAAGCCAGGCCGGGTTAATAGAAACCACATATATATGCTTCAGATATGAGCAAAAAGTCTCAAGACAAACCCAAAAGACTGTTTCAAAAACTTAAGTCAAACAGAGAGAAAAAGCGGGGCTTCTGATTCGAATACGATCAGTAAACCAGACCAAAGGGGTTAAGCTAGGATTCAAATACGATCATGTAGCCCCCAGTGTCTTTGGCGTTGTGCCGGTCAAGAGGGTACCGACATCTATGTTCTCTTTGGTTCGAATACGACCTATGTTTGAATAGGAAGCCGCCAAATGACCTTGAGAGTTTTTTAATGACTCTGATTCGAATACGATGAAAGTCGGACCCAAAAGGGGTTAAGCTATGATTCGAATACGATCAAGAAGCCCCCTAGTGGGTTTGGCATTGTTCCGATCAAGAGGGTACCGACAGCTATGTTCTCTTTGATTCGAATACGACATATGTTTGAATAGGAAGCCCCCAAATGACCTTGTGTTTGAGGTGTGCTTTGCAACAGACTCTCTTTGGTCCCTTTAATATATATTTTTTGAGAACTCAAACTTCGCAAAAGACAAATTCTTCTTGAGCCGGAACTTTTAAACCGGATATTGAGAGCTTTAAAGCTTTGTGGGAGACAGATTTCCCTTGAACCGGATTTTAAACCGGAATCCTTCATTTTGAGCCGGAAATTTTTTGACGGCTTTTAAACAGGCAACATTTACTGAGCCATGTCATTATAGCCCCTGAGTCTCAAGGCGACATGAGGAGTTGGCTTGAGATTCTCCATAGTTGACCATGATATAGACCGGTTCAGAGTCCTGCATGGGAGAACTTGCAAGCCAAAGTAATTGCTCTTTTAAAGAAAATAATATGTAATATAAAACATATTGAATGGATTTCATCTGATACTTCAGTCCAGTAATTATCCACCATGGAATTGATGATCACCATGGTGAAGCTGAAATTAATCACATCTGAGTTGGCCGCAGGAACAGACAGATGAGTCGGCCACGGCGTTGTAAGTCGATGCGGACGGGCAAGTTGCCCTCCTCGTTGTAAACTAGCGCGGTCGCGAGAGACGGTCACGGCGTTGTAAGCCGGTGTGGTCTGTATCCGCGGTATAATGCCACTTTTGTAGTAAATGGTTACCCTGCATATAAAAAACACTGTAGAGCAGAGTAGTTGTGCTCGAATGAATTAATATGGTCTTTAAAAATAAATAGGGTAAATGACACCTGATATTTTAATCGAATCAATACATACACTGATGGTGGATAATGCTGGACGTAGTTGGTCAGGAAATAAACTGCCTGCATGTACGTCTAGCTGATGTAGCAGTAGCACCCCATGTGGCCTTCGTGATTGCCGCAATGATTCAATGCTTATTCTTTTTTCAATTCCATCCATAAAGACTCATTTGTCTTCATGAGATGAAGAAACGACATTAGTTTTTAATCTCCATGTAGCACTAGCAATACTATATAATGTATCTGCAACACCAGTGTTTTGCAGTCTGCCTTTTGGGTGCACTTTGTGTAACCGTATGTAGACCAGATAAACGAAGTTGCCACTATCCCTCGCCACCGCAGGAGTCCTTTGATCAGTCAACGCACCCGCGGGATGCATGCAAAAAAAAAACAGGCGCGGCGAGCCAGCAGTCAGGCCCGGCAAGCCTTTCAGCAACTCAGTGTGCATTGGTGAGGGCAGCTTAAAACACGCTACAGCGGTGACGACGGCAGATGGGTCAACCCAGGCGGGTGCATTGAACCAAAGTGGCAGTGAAGACAGGCTCGACGGCGGGTCTCAATGGAGACAGGCCACAACAGGCGAGGCGGGTCGCAGCAGGGCCCAATCCGGGCGACTCGGGGCGGAAGTGATGATGGCCCGGCTTGCGGCAGGGGCGGAAAACGGCGGCTCTATGACAGCCCGATAGAGATCAGTCAACTAAAACCGGCTCAATATCAACTGACCCAAAAGCAGTTCGCCACACAAATGCTGCTATGCCTGATTTACTTTTGATGGTAATAGTAGTGGAGGCGGAGACATAGTTTCATGGGTGATGCTCCACGTGAGGCCACACATCTTTGACTTTGCCTTTTGAACTTGGGCTCAAATCTGACCGGATTAATACTACTAGTAATACTCCAACGGCGGATCTATTTCTGGCATCACGTGCCTCCTGTTTCAGATAGGAAACAATGCTTGTTGCTATTTTGGTTTTGACTGTGCTGGACAGACTGCTCCAACGGCGGATCTATCTCCTGGCGTATCCTTTCCTTTCTTATTTTATTCCGAACTCGGCTGATCTAGCTTGTCCTCTGCCTAGACTCGGTCAATGTATTGACAGTAGAAAAATATATGGGATATTGGAGCAGCAAACTCGGTGATTGGTACGCGTACACAACTCCTGTCGGTTTCGGTTTTTTGCACACGGTACTTCCAGCATGGATCTGGCTTCGGATCATTGATGAATTGACGACTTGATGGATCGCTAGATGCCACGCACAACAATCGCCGAGAAAATTTGATCACGTCCCTCTGATTGCACAATGACATGAGGATTAGATTCATGTTGGCCTCATAAATCGGCAGATTGCCCGACGACAGCGATGGACAAGTTGTAGCCCTAATTTTCTTGAACCTTAAATCTCACAGATCTAAAATCTGGTTTGATGAACTGAAGTTGATGCACACCCTTCCAAACCGGCTCATCTGGAAAATTGCAAACTTCTCGATCCGTGGAGAGATTCCTCCAAGAACTCAACACCATCGTGCGTAGGCTCCACGGTGGGCGCCAACTGTCGTGGAATTGTCACGGCAGATGTCCTAGTGTGAGGACTTAGTCATGAGGCCAACGCATCTTTGTAGTAGCTTGAGAGGGGTTGATCGGAATAGAGAGACGCAACACAAGACAAGGATTTAGACAGCTTCGGGCCCAGGAAACATCATCCGGTAATAGCCCTACATGATATTTGTGGCTAGGTCTCATTATGATCATGAGGGAGTCGCCGGTAAGGCAGCTCTTTGTGTCTATCCCTAGAGATTGTTTCTTCTTACTTGTCCCTCTTGGGGAGCCCTGCCACTCCTTATATAAGTTTGAGGGGCGGGTTACATGTGGAGTCCTAGTAGGACTAGGACTAGTCTATCTTTTCTTACAAGTTGAATACAAGTCCGGGTCTTGCTTCCTCGTAAAGGAAATATTTGTCATCCCTTTCCTCTTAAGCCGGCCCATCATAACGTGAGCCGACCTTCTGGGCTTTGGGCCTTGTTGTCCATCTGACCCGCCCGCCTGGTTACTAATGAGTCGCTAAGATCGGGCGGGTTATCTGTGAATCGCCAAGCTCCGGACGTGTCACCAGTGAGTCGCCACGCTCCAGCCGGGTCATACATCTGGCGGGTTACACCGCGGGGTATATCCCCGACACATGGGTAAAATCTTTGGATGATCATACAAATTTTTTTGCAGGATTGAATTTTGTTTCTCGTAATCTTTTAGATTCCGCCACGGGTGGTACTTTTATGGAAATTATTTCGGGTGAAGCCACCAAATTTCTTGATAATATTATGGCAAATTATTCTCAATGGCATACCGAAAGCGCTGCTACTAGTAAAAAAGTTAATTCGGTTGAAGAAATTTCTTCTCTGAGTGATAAAGTTGATACTCTTGTGAAATTGGTTGCTAGTAGAAGTGCTCCTATTGATCTTAATGATATGTCTTTGTCTACTTTGATTGAGCAAAATAGTGATGCTATTAATGTGAATTTTATTTCTCGCAATAATTTCAACAACAATGCTTATAGAGGTAATTTTAATCCTAAGCCTTTTCCTAATAATTCCTCTAATAATTATGGTAATTCCTATGAAAATCAATCTTATAATAATAATAATAATAGGAACACCTCTGAGCTTGAGAATAATATTAAAGAATTTATCAACACAAAAAAAGTTTTCAACACTTCCATAGAAGAAAAGTTGAACAAAATTGATGATTTGTCTAGAAGTGTTGATAGAATTGCTCATGATGTGGAAAATCTCAAGATGAAAATTTTTGTGCCTAAGGTTGATGAATAAATTAAAGCTCTTTATGTTTCTATGGATGAAAGTAAGAAAAGAACTGCTATGCTTAGAGCTAAAAGAGAATTTTTGGAAAAAGCTTTTTCTAGTGGTTATTCTTGCAAAAGTGATGAAGATCTTAAAATGATTGGTGTTTCTTCAATTGATTTCTTGTTTAGTAAAGTTAAGAATGATGAAAAAGGGACTGGAGAAGAGTCAACTTTAGGCAGAAGGCGTCCCGATATTTCGGAGGGTGAAAATCTTGTTGAGAAAATCGATGAAAGTGGGTTTGGAGAGGTCAAAACTTTAGCTAGTGATGCACCCACTATTATGGATTACAAAGACTTTAATTATGATTGTTGCTCTTTGATTGATTGTATTTATTTGTTGCAATCCATGATAAATTCACCCCATGCTTATGAACAAAATAAAGCTTTTACTAAACATATTGTTGATGCCATGATGAAAGTTTTTGAAGAAAAATTGCAATTAGAAGTTTTAATTCCTAGAAAATTGTATGATGAGTGGGAACCTACTATCAAAGTCAAGATAAAAAAATTATGAGTGTTTTGCTTTGTGTGACTTGCGTGCTTGTGTTTCCACAATTTCGAAATCTTTATGTGATGTGCTTGGTCTTACCAATCTTGAAGAATGTTCTTTGAATTTACAATTGGTGGATTCTACTATTAAAAAGCCTATGGGAAGGATTAATGACTTTCTTATTCTTGCAAATAGAAATTATGTGCCCATAGATTTTATTGTTGTTGATATCGATTGTAATTTGTCTTGTCCAATTATTCTTGGTAGACCGTTTTTACGCACTATCGGTGCCGTGATTGATATGAAAGAAGGCAATATTAAGTTCCAATTTCCTTTGAGGAAGGGTATGGAACACTTTCCTAGAACTAGAATTAAGCCACCCTATGAATCAATCATAAGGGCATCTTATGGATCTCGAACTGAAGATGACAAAACTTAGATCCTTCCTTTTTGCCTAGCTAAGGGCGTAAAACTATAGCGCTTATTGGGAGGCAACCCAATGAATAAAATTTATTTTTGCTTTTTGCTTCCTGATCTTGTGTGTTTACAAAATTATGCTACTATTATGATTGTGTTTTTTATGTTTTAGTTAGTGTTTGTGCCAAGTAAAGCATTTAGGATCTTCATGGGCAATAGTTGTTTGATCTTGCTAAAAAACAGAAAGTTTGCGCTCACGAAATTAATTTTCATTTTTTTACCAGAGAGCGATAAAATACCCATTCCAATTGCAGTAGATCAATATACAAATTTCTCAGGTCCTCCTAATGTTTCAGAGTTTTTTGAATTACAGAAGTATTAGAAATTGTCATATTGCTACACACTGTTCTGTTTTGACAGATTCTGTTTTCTTTGTGTTGTGTGCTTATTTTGATGGCTCTATGGTTTTCTTTGATGAGTTCTTGCCATAGAAAAGTTGCAATACAATAGATATAATGCAAAAACAAAATATGAATTGGTTTGATACATCACTTATAGTAAGAAGAGCCTAAGCTTGGGGATGCCCCGACATCCCAAGCTATTATCCAAAACAGAGCAAGCAACTAAGCTTGGGGATGCCCAAGTGGCATCCCCTCTTTTTTCTAATGACCATCGGTATTTTACTCGAAGCTATATTTTTATTCGTCACATACTTTGTGTTTTGCTTGGAGTGTCTTGTATGATATGAGTCTTTGCTTGTTTTTTGTGTGTTCTGAATCTTGATTCCTTACTGACACACCTATTGAGAGAGCCAAGATTATGTCATGACTTGTTATAATTGCTCTCTATGCTTCACTTAAATATTTTTATGAGCTATGGACTTGCTCTAGTGCTTCACTTATATCTTTTTGGGCACGGTGTGCTTTAGTGTTTTTGAAGAAATGCTCTCTTGCTTCACTTATATTTATTTGAGAGTTAGTACATTTTTAAGAAATTCTATCTTGCTTCACTTAAATTTATTTGTGAGAAAGAAATATTATGCTCATGATCTTCACTTTTATTTGTTTGAGCTTATCAAAATCAACACATGAAAATTAGTTGCAAAGTGATAGATACCCAAGAAGGATGTAATAAAAACTTTCATGAAGATCATTGGACAAAATAAACTTGATTCTTAGTAATAGTTTTGAGATATGATGATGTGATATGTGAGTATTGTTGATGAGTAATTATGCTTTAGTAAGAATATTGGTGTTAAGGTTTATGATTCCCTATGCAAGCACGAAAGTCAATAATTGTGCAATGAAATTATATCCTACTTGTGGTGCATTATTCAGTGTTAATTATGCTTAATGCTCGCTTATGAGATCATTCGTTTCTTGGTTGGTCGCTTCTTAATCTTTTGCTAGCCTTCATTTTGCACTAAGTATGATCACTACTTGTGCATCCAAAAACCTTTAAACCAGTTTTGCCACATGAGTCCACTATATCTACCTATATGCGGTATTATTTTGCCGTTCTAAGCAAATTTATTTGTGTCATCTCTAATTTTCAAAATAAACTTTTCTTTTGTGTGTTCGTTTCGCTCGCGGAGCGGTGAGGGGTGGCTAATATTTTCCATGCTAGATGTATTATTCTCACAATGAGTGTTTATTCACTTCTCATTGCACGAGAGTAAGGCAAATGTATTAGGGATGCCCAATCCTGAAATGAAAAATGAATTTACTTTATGTTGTCAAATAATAAATTCCTTGGAAAGTGTTGGTATGGAGGGCAACCGTGGATACGGGTAGCCATGGAAAGTGAAAGTATGGTTGAAAAGGGAATAAACTTTATTTTTTGTTTGGGAACCGCCTATGATATATCTAGCATGGAAAGTGTTGGGAACTCTAAGTCGTTTTCGTTGGTGGAAAGGATACACCTACCAAAATGGTTTTATCTCTAAGTTTTTTCGCTTTGAGCTCTGGCACCTCTACAAATCCCTACTTCCCTCTGCGAAGGGCCTTTCTTTTACTTTATGCAATTTCTATTTTGAATTTGAGTCTCCACCTTCTCTTATAAAAGCACCAAGTAGGAGGCACTATGATCGTACTTGAGCATTGGGTGTAGTTAATATGCGAGTGTGTTTCATGAATGGTTCAATGATTGAGCATGATGGGCTAGTGATAGCTTATTTTAGCGTTGATATTTTGAAAGACATAGTTGCTTGTTGATATGCTCGAGTATTTAAGTTATCATGTCAAAACTAGACTATTGCTTTGAACAATATAAAAGTCCAAATGTCTATGCTATAAAGAAAAGAATATGATATGACATGATAGGCAGCATTCCACGTCAAAAATTCTCTCTTTATCACTTACCTACTCGAGGACGAGTAGGAGTTAAGCTTGGGGATGTTGATACGTCTCCAACGTATCTATAATTTTTGATTGCTCCATGTTGTTATAATATCAATCTTGGATGTTTTATAATAATTTTATAGTCATTTATATCATTTTTGGTACTAACCTACTGACATAGTGCCAAGTTCCAGTTGCTTTTTTACATGTTTTTACATCGCAGAAAATCAATACCAAACGGAGTCCAAATGCCACGAAAATTTATAGAGATTTTTTATGGACCAGAAGACACCTAATGGGCCAAGGCCACGCCTGGGGGGGGGTGCTCCGAGGAGACCACAACCCACCAGGGCGCGCCAGGAGGCCCACGCGCGCCCTGGTGGGTTGTGCCCACCTCGGGTGCCCCCGGGACCGCCTCTTTGCTCTATAAATACCCCAATATTCCAAAAACCCTAGAGGAGTTGACAAAAATCAATTCCAGTAGTCGCAGAGTCCAGAACCACCAGATCCAATCTAGACACCATCACGGATGGGGTTCACCACCTCCATTGGCGCCTCTCCGATGATGCATAGTAGTTCTTTGTAGACCTTTGGGTCTGTAGTTAGTAGCTAGATGCCTTCCTCTCCCTCGTTTGATTCTCAATACAATCATTGTCGTGGTTCTAAGTCTGACAGTAAAGTAGGGGGTAGGAATGTAGAGGCAAGATCCTAGCTACGGTGAGATTGTGCACGCAAGATGTACGAGTTCAGGCCCTTCGCGGTGGAAGTAATAGCCCTACGTCTCGGTGCCCGGAGGATCAGTCAATTGGATTATGCGTGATGTTACAGGGGGTGTGAACCCTTGTGCCAGAGGAGGGGGTGGCTTATATAGAGTGTGCCAGGACCCCAGCCAACCCACGTTACAAGGGTTCAATGTACATAAAGAAGGGACGTTACTGGTAACGTCAACATTAAAGTGATATAAATGACCCTTAAGGCTACGGAGTGAGCGCCTGACCGTTGCCATCCTGAGTAGCCTTTGATTTTCTGCGCTCTGGGTGGTTTGTGATGTGGTAGAATGATTACATCACGGTCGAATGGAATTGGGTTATCCGGGTGGAACTCATGGTCGAGTGGGTTGCACCTTGAAGTAATTCCAGTCGGTAGAATTTATTGTCCCTTGGATATCTTTGACTATAGGGCAGTGTCCTTGGGGACGGTGCTTAGATCAGGTCTATTGCCCTACCCCAGGTACATGGCACCGTCATTAGCCCCCGAATGGTTCTGGTTCGAGTGGAAAATGAAGTTGACAATGGTTCCGATCCAACCTTTATGCCGCAGAAGCATATGACTGGAATGGTGAACCATGCAAACGGCTTCGACTTCGTCTTCCAGTCGCCTTGAGCCATTCAGAAGTTTGTCGAGTGAAGTTTCCAATGATGAGTTTCGACAGCTAGTGTTGTATAAAATCTTCGGTATGATCGACTGCCCTACCATTCCCGGATCTGGCGGGATTCGAAATTTGGGGAAGCGCGCGGGGCAGAGAGGACTGTGATAATCGAAGCAGATTAGGCAGGGGTGCCTCGATCCCCGCACCACCTTTTTCTCCACGTACTGCGCGCGCGCCTGTTGCGGATTTGACAGGACCGCCTGGGTCCACCGGCCAGTCACTCGGGGAACGGGGCCATATAAGGCGTCGAGGCCGCTGCCTTCGCACTGCGCGCCCTTCTTCCTTCGCTCCCCACTGCTTCCTTCTCCACTCTCGGCGACGCTGCCCAGCTTGAGCCCGTTCCACCGCAATGGGGAAGGACAAGACCGCCGCTCTGGAGCACGTGAAGAAAAGTGACAGCGAAGGCGAAGGGGAAGAAGACGAGCCGGGGTGGGTCGTCGTCAAGATCCGCTCTGCCGCGCGGCTGGGTCCAGGGCGACTAGATCCGTTCGACCATCGTGAAAGAGGACATGGAAGATCTGGTGGACGAAGGGCTGATTGCCCACGAGTCTTGGTGGCTTCCGAGGGACGAGACTGAGCCGCGACCACAAGAGGGTGAGTGTGTCCTACTCGCGACCCACGTCGACCGCGGTTTTTCTTTGCCTCCCCATCCTTTCTTCCGAGGGTTTCTGAATTTCTTTGGGGCTCAACTTTATCACTTCTCCCCCAACACTATCACATATCTTGCTGCCTATGTGTCCATGTGCGAGAATTTTCTGGGTTGTCAACCACACCGGGCCTCTTCAAACATATTTTCACCTGCCGCTCTCAGTCGGTAAAAAGTCCAATCCGAGTGATGAGAGAACACACGTGATTCAAATGTGTGGGGGTTTAGGGATCCAGATGAGAAACAAGAGCACTTTCCCTGCCATGATTCTTCCAGACTCCGTTAGGGGGTGGCAGTCGACCTGGTTCTATTGTAAGGATGAACCGACTCCTGGTCAATCGACTGGTCTTCCTCTGTATTCCACTGAGCGAGTAGAGAAGCCTTCTTCGTTAAGAGTGACTCCAGAGGAGAAAGAGGAGGTTGCTATGCTGGTCGAGTGAGTGGTCCAACTTGTCTGTGATGGCATGACTGGTATGGATTTGCTAGAAGCTTTTCTGAGTCCACGCATAAAGACGCTCCAAGCTCGTGACCACCCAATGTGGTTGTACTCGGGCGTTGAGGACAGCACTCGGATCCACCCGGAGGAAGTCAGTGAAGAGACGGTGGAGCTGTGGCTGCAAGGCATCACAGGGAATAAGGACAACCCAGGGGGTCCAGAAGGGTTCCTCCACTCGGGAACACCATTGAGCCTGACAAGGTTTGATTCTTTACTTACGAGTGTATTTTGCTCTCATATGTGTTAGCTTTTGAAATCGACGAATATCCACTTGACTCTATCCTTTGCAGACCTTCACTGAACTGTACTCGATGCCCAACGGAGAGCAAGAGCAGGAGGGATAGGCAAGCGGGGGTGACAGCGGCAACTGGCACTCGGACGGAGGAGGATACAAGGAGAGTGAGGACTTGAGCAGTGGCGAGGAGGTCGACTCTCTGCCTCGCACAGAGAGGCGCTCCAAGAAGAGGCAGGATCCAGCAAGCATTCGGGGCAAAACGACTCCTCCGACTGGTCAGCCTTTAAAGCGTACTCGGATGTCTTCTCCTATGGCGACTGAAAAAGCTCCCAAGCAGCCCAAAGTCGTGACATCAAAACCCCGAAAAGCTCTGCCCAAGATCAAAGTGTCTGTCCCCATTGCTTCTGGGTAATTATTGGGCCCAACTCTTTAGTTTTCGCATGATTGAAACTTTGGTCGACTCACTCTCTTGTTCTGACCGAGTGAAATCTGACTTTTGTAGTGTTTCCTCTAGGACTTCTATTTACCAAGATGACAAAGATGAATAGATGGAGGACGCGACCACTTCTCATGTAGGTAAAACTCTGCCCTCTTGTCATTATTCAATCTGCTTTTTTGATGGTCGAGTGAACTCTTGTAAATGATTGCTTTGCAGCTCCGCCCAATGTCATTGAGCTTCCGGATGATGGAGAAGACGTGCCGTAGAGGACCATGGGAAGGAGGGGCAAGGCTTCGAGCAAGAAGGCAACTGCTGGCCAGATGTCTCAGTCGGTGCCGGTGGTTCAACAACCTGAAGATGTGAACCAGACCTCTGTCACTTTTGCAGTTTTAGTGTCGATTGAACGCCCTTCATCGTCGATCGTGCCCGGCCCTGCTTCATTTGTTCAGTGTCACGCCTCGGATTTTCAGGCTGCTCCAACTGAACCGGCAACTCTGTTCTTCACCACCCATCATGTCTCGGAGGATCAGGCAAGCGCCGCAGTAGAAGCTATACGCCAAGCGGGCCTGATGATGGAGCGGGTGAAGACTGTGCACGAGAATAGTCAAGCTGCTTATGATGCCAGTGCAGCCCTCCGAGCCAATGTCTAGGTAAGTTGGTTTCCGACTGAACTCCTATGTTGTCGCTTGTTCTGTTAGGATATGCTACCCAAAAAAACTCTTCTTTGTGCGTCCGTCAGTCAGTCTATTCTTCGCATCTGCACACCCACTGGGTGTTCTAATTTATGTCGACTATTTTTCCCAGTTGAGTCGACTAGGTTGTGTCAATTGTAGTTTTCGGACTAATGGGGGCACGCAAAGTGCACCCACTGGGTGTAGTCCCCGAGGCCGCCGTCGAATGTGTGATTCGGCGGGGGCCTGATACGTCTCCGTCGCATCTACTTTTCCAAATACTTTTACCCTTGTTTTGGACTCTAACTTGCATGATTTGAATGGAACTGACACGGACTGGTGATGTTTTCAGAAGGATTACCATGGTGTTATTTATGTGCAGAAACAAAAGTTCTCGGAATGACCTGAAACTTCACGGAATGTCTATTTGGAAATATTAAAAAATCCTTGCAAAAGATGAAGACCAGGGGCCCACACCCTAGCCACGAGGGTGGGGGCGCGCCTGCCCCCCTGGGCGCGCCCCCTACCTCGTGGGCCCTCTGGAGCTCCTCCGACCTCAACTCCAACTCTATATATTTGCTTTCGGGGATAAATAATCAGAGAGAAGGATTCATCGCGTTTTACGATACGGAGCCGCCGCCAAGCCCTAAAACCTCTTGGGAGGGCTGATCTGGAGTCCGTTCGGGGCTCCAAAGAGGGAAATCCGTCGCCATCGTCATCATCAACCATCCTCCATCACCAATTTCATGATGCTCACCGCCGTGCGTGAGTAATTCCATCATAGGCTTGCTGGACGGTGATGGGTTGGATAAGATCTATCATGTAATCCAGTTAGTTTTGTTAGGGTTTGATCCCTCGTATCCACTATGTTCTGAGATTGATGTTGCGATGACTTTGCTATGCTTAATGCTTGTCACTAGGGCCCGAGTGCCATGATTTCAGATCTGAACCTATTATGTTTTCATCAATATATGTGAGTTCTTGATCCTATCTTGCAAGTCTATAGTCACCTACTATGTGTTATGATCCGGCAACCCCGAAGTGACAATAATCGGGACCACTCCCGGTGATGACCGTAGTTTGAGGAGTTCATGTGTTCACTATGTGCTAATGCTTTGTTCCGGTACTCTATTAAAAGGAGGCCTTAATATCCCTTAGTTTCCATTAGGACCCTGCTGCCACGGGAGGGTAGGACAAAAGATGTCATGCAAGTTCTTTTCCATAAGCACGTATGACTATATTCGGAATACATGCCTACATTATATTGATGAATTGGAGCTAGTTCTGTGTCACCCTAGGTTATGACTATTACATGATGAACCGCCCCGGCATAATTCTCTATCACCGATCCATTGCCTACGAGTTTTCCATATATTGTTCTCTGCTTATTTACTTTTCCGTTGCTATTGCTATCATCACTACAAAATACCCAAAACATTACTTCTGTTATCATTACCTTTTGCTACCGTTACCACTACTATCATATTACTTTGCTACTAAACACTTTGCTGCAGATATTAATTTTCCAGGTGTGGTTGAATTGACAACTCAGCTGCTAATACTTGAGAATATTCTTTGGCTCGCCTTGTGTCGAATCAATAAATTTGGGTTGAATACTCTACCCTCGAAAACTGTTGCGATCCCCTATACTTGTGGGTTATCAAGACTATTTTCTGGCGCTGTTGCCGGGGAGCATAGCTCTATTCTTTGAGTCACTTGGGATTTATATCTGCTTATCATTATGAAGAACTTGAGAGATCCAAGAACCAAGATTTATCCCTCAACTACGAGGGTAGGTAAGGAACTGCCATCTAGCTCTACACTCGATTCACCTTCTGTTTTGAGTAAGCTTGCGACACCTAAACCTGCTTCTGCTATTCGTTCTGATATGTCACATGTTATTTATGATGCCACTTCTGCTATGCATGATACTTATGATGAAACTACTTCTATGCTTGATACTACTGGGCCACTTGGTGAATTTGTTGATGAACAACTTGCTATGGTTAGAGAGAATGAAAATATTGAAACTGATAATGTCATGGTTTTGTCACGGTAGATGTCCTAGAGAAAGGACTTAGTCGTGGAGCCATCGCGACGGGTTAGCTTGAAGGGGTTAAAGCGGACACAAGGACGCAAGAGAGTTTATACTAGTTCGGCCCCTTCGATGAAGGTAAAAGCCTACGTCTAGTTGTGATGGAATTGATGGGGTTTCGATGACTAGGGAGCAAACAAGCTTCACCTATGTCTCGAGTTGTTGTCTCTCGTCTGAACCGCTGCCGGCTCGTCCCCTTATATACACGGGTGACGCCTGTGAGTTCATAGATTCCCAATACCGGCTCATAGATGTGTCCGGTTTGGTCTCTACTTATTCCTAACTTACAATACAAGTTACATACCAACGCCGGTTTACGGCTACATGCCTTAAACCGACCATGGGCCTTGAGCTCTCATCTGCCTTCTTGGGCTTTAACATAATTAACTACTGATGAAGTTAACCCGGCCCAGATAGGCCAGTTTATGCCCAGTAGTAATATCCCCAACATTAGGCCCCAGATTGATTTGAACAGGTTCATGTCAATCCTTAGCAAAAAATCTTCACCTTTAACATCTTCTTGTAATTTGTTGAACCGCCATGATGTCATCTTCTCTGGTTGTTGTAAACCGGCGTGACATCACCTGTTGTAAAGAACCTTATCCATGATACCCCCTTTTTGTTTTTTGTTTAATAGGTCTCCGACAATTAAGGCGACAGCTTCATTTCCAAACCCACGGTCCCTTGATTTTCGCACCTGACTCCTGTCTCTTGCCTTATAAATAGGACCGAAGGGTCATTTCTTTTTCCCCTTCGTGCCCTTCTCCTTCGTCTTCCTCGCGTCGTCCAGCTTCGGAGCTCCACCGCTGTCGACAACCTCTGCTCCAACCTTGGCCGCTGCATCACCCTGACTGTACCAGAGCATCACGGTGACCTTCTGTTTCTTCCTCGGCTCCGGTGAGTTCTTCACCTTTTCCTCCGTAGATCCATTCTAGGGTTTCCAAGTTCTTCAGAGTTCATTGTCTGCTTCGTACTCATATGATAGATCCTAGATGAACCTGTGAACCTGTGCTCTGTGTAGCGGTAGTTCTTAGCATCCGCCTTTACTCATATGCCTCAAGACCGTAGCTCTACATGTATCTCTGCCCATTGATTCGGTACCGTTCTTTTTTGAACCTTGAATATTTTCCTTCTTTTCTGAACTTGCTTCAGATCCGTTGCTGTAGAGAAATCTTGTGAAATCTGTTTCTGTACACTTATCGATCTGCAATCTCAACTGTTTCAATGCTTAGATCCGGTGGTTTAACTTTATAGAAAAATTGCCAAACCGGTATATAACATTAGTCCCCTTGTTGAACCGCCTGCTGCTGTTGCTTCATAAAACTCTGGTTTAGATAGAGCTGTCTCCGGTTTACATACCAGTGCACTTTAATCAATGCATTTTTGAACCGGGATCTTCTACCTTGTAGATTCTATCATGGCCAAGCAAGTGTATGAGTGCAATTGGGTTCCTTCTCGCGTCACAGAGGCTGAACTGGACGATTTAGTCCTGATTGGCGCTTTAGGCAGCAAAGATACCATCCATTGGAGGGCTCCTGGCAAAGAATGCCATCCCACACCTCGAGAAGGAGAGGTCGTTGTTTCCGTAGATCACTTAGCCCGGGGCTTTAAGCCGCCCGGTTCTAAATTTTACCGGGATGTTTTAGCCGATTTCCAGCTCCATCCACAAGATACTGGCCCCAACTCTGTCACAAATATGTGTCACTTCCAAGTGCTCTGTGAAGCGTTCTTTCAAGAGGAGCCCACAGTGGAATTGCTCAGAGACCTTTTCCATCTAAACCGTCGTACTGAGTTTACTGATGGCTCCAATACGGAGTTGGGTGGCGTGGCGATTCAGAAAAGGAAAGAGGTCACATACCCTCACGCCAAACTGCATAGCCACCCCAAAGAATGGAATCAGACATGGTTCTACTGCAAAGACACCTCCCCTGCTGGTGAGAATCCCTTGCCTGGCTTTTGACCGGAGCGGCTCAGCAACACACACCCTTTTCCACCAAAATTGACTGCACAGGAGAGAAGTAAATATGCTCCTCAGCTGTCAAAGCTCAGAGCTTTTATGGCCAACGGTTTAACATGGGTTGATCTTGCTCGCTGTTGGATATCGTGGAGCATACTGCCCCTTAGTCAGCGCTCCGGTTTGATGTGCGAGTATACTGATAGTGTTGATGACCCACTGCGACATTCAAAACTCCAGCTCTCTGGTGAAGAAATCACAGAGGCTGTGCATAAGATATTGAATGAACCGGAACACGTCCGCGCTAGAACCGGCCTGCTTCCCTTCTATGCCACCAACAAACCGCCAGCTGTAAGACTTTGATTTTTCTCTTTGCTGAATCTGTTATTGATATGTCTGGTCATTGTTTTTAATATCAGTGTCTGCGTAATCAGGGCGATGATCCGTTTTGGAGCAAAAAACTGCCGCAGGAGAAACCAGAAAAACCAGACAAACCGGAAAGAGCAACCCGGCAGAAGACTAAAGCTGTGAAGAAGACTGCCCACAGGAAAAGAACCACTGCATCTTCTAATCCGGCCCCTGACGATGAGGTGGATAATCCGGACTTTGAGGTAGAGCTTGACTCACTTGGTTTATTTTTCATGCGTCTTATTGATGATGATATTTGTCAGGATGATGCCGAAGCCAGCCACGCGGATGTTGCAGAGGTAATTATTCTCTCTTCCGATTCAGAAACTTTGCCTTCACAAAAAATCTGTCAGGCAAACCGGAAAGTTAAATTTTCTCATCCTCTTGCTTATTTGGATCCTAAACTTCTTATGAAGACCCAACAACATGAGGCTCGCCGCACCACCCGGCACAGCGGCCAGGTAGTTACCTCCGCCGGTTTACCGAACAGTCCGGTTCGGAAACGCCATTCCGAGGTCTCTAATTTGCTTGTCAGTGCTTGTCCTAAAGCGGGCTGCTTTCATCAACCTCTTAATCCGTCTGACTCCGATTACCAGGTTACTTCCCACTCATCTTCTGGCGAGTCATCGGCTACTCAGCTGCCACCGCTCAAAACGGTGCTTGGGTAAGCTATACTTATTGTGATGTTTGCAGTATATTGCCTTAGAACATATGCTGTATTTGATTTTGTTATTCTTCTCAGGGCCAAACCTAGGCCAAGCAAGAAGCCCCGCCTGGACAAAGCGGCCGAAGAAGATGTCATTCTTGAACCAGGCAAGACACCCCATCTTGAAGCGGCTATTCCTGAGGACATACCCAACTATCCACCGCAGCAGGACGATGATCTTATTGCTGATGAGAGACCTACTGACGCCTTAGGTCCTGTCAATCAGCCCACATGTTCCATCTGGATTGAAAGTTCCACCGGTCCAGCAAAACCTACTAACAAGCCAACAGCCCCAGTGCAAACCGGCAGTACCCAGGATGATGAGGTTGTCATTACTGGCACTGGCCATACTGAGCCAAGCAATCCCGTTGCTTTATCCAAATATTCTGCCAAGGAAGAATTTGCTGCCTTTGGCAAAGGCAAGTGGAACGCTGATCTGACGACTTATGCTGCTCTGAACACCCAAGATATCCATTCCGGCTATCTGAACCGGTTGTATACCAGTCACGACTATGAAGCCAGTCTGGTTAATATGATGAAAGAGAAATATGAGGTAACTTCCATATGCTCCTTCCTGCTTGTATGCTTCCATTCTTGCTGACTCTCCTAGCCCCCAAGGGCCGGTTTGTAATATTCTTTCAAACCGGGACTTACCAATATAAATCTTAATGCTTTGAAGTTTGCTGATGTAGCCCCCAAGGGCCGGTTCAACTTAACGTAGTTAAACCGGTACTTTAAGTAATTGAAATTGCCGCATCAGAATATATACGAGCAAATAGCCATTAGCCCCCAAGTGCCAAGTTGAATACTTGTATTGATCTTGGGACTTTGTAAGCAATTGAAAGATGAAGACCGAATATGCATTAGCCCCCAAGTGCTAAGTGCATAACTTGTTATGTGATTGGTACTTGAATCCTTATACCGATTTCTTGAAGCATATATCTGTATGCATGCAGGCGGAGCTGAAGACGAAAGAAAACCAAGTCACCGATCTCCAAGAAAACCTGAAAACCCAAC
Source organism: Triticum dicoccoides (assembly GCF_002162155.2). NCBI lineage: Eukaryota > Viridiplantae > Streptophyta > Magnoliopsida > Poales > Poaceae > Triticum > Triticum dicoccoides. Next base: position 141,722,262 of record NC_041382.1, on the reverse strand, counting down.
AGGCTGAAACCTCCAAAGCAAAAGAGGAATTGGCCAGCGCTTTAAGCGCCATGGAATAGCTTAAGGAGAGCTTCAAGAAGAAGCGGGCGGATTGGGCCACTGAAAAGTCCGCTTTGATCAAACGAGCAGAGGATGCGAAGGCTGCACTAAAACCAGTGGCGGATGAACTGACCAGCATAAAGCGGCACGTGCATGCCATGACTACTGCTATCTTTGGTAAGCCAGTTTGCCTTCTGAAGTGGCTCTGCCTTCTGATAGAGTCGCCGGTTTATTAACCCTTTATGGTATTTCAGGGACACGCATTGGTCACTTGGGGTCAGATGTGCGGAAGAAACTAAAAGCCGCCTATACATTGGTTGAACAATTGTATACTGGTGCCCAGCGGATCATCTATACCGCATCTCATAACAAACCGGCGCCCACTTTGATTCAAGATACTCTGATGAAACTGTCGGTGCTTCCTGCCCGGGTTGAAGAGCTGAAGAAATCTGCTGCTCGAACCGGTGCAATCAATGCCTTAATCCGGGCAAAAGCCTGGGTGCCGGATTTTGATCCTATTGAAGCGGCTCAGGGCTATCCCAGCTTGAAGGAAGATGGGTCAGAATTTGGCGAAGCGGATCTGCGAGCAATAAACCGGGAGGTACGTCCGCTAGCTTGTCAACTGGCTGAGGAAGCAGACTTGTCTCATTATCAAGCCCAATATGACAGTCAGAACAAGAGAATAGCTGCACCAATCCATGAATCGGAAAATCTGATCCCTCCAATCCGTAAGCATACTTACGCTCCCGATGTTGACCCGTCATTGCTGATCCATGATGAAGCTGTTTTTCAAGCATTAATGGGAATCGACTGGACAACTGTGGATTTCTAGCCACTGGGTAGAGAAACGGAAGCTGAAGCGGCGCAGGATGACCCACAACCATTAGGCCAGGCTGGTGGCCAAGCTTGAACCGGAAGCCGGTTTTAAAACTGCCTCTCCTTTGTGAAAAACAATTATATTATTATGGGCACCATGTTGCCTTGTAATAGGCTAGCTGATACCTTTGATGTTGATGTGCCTTCGTGCATAACTTGTTCTTCCTGTGGTAATGAACTTTCTAAAACACTTTCTGAAATAAGAAATTTGTCAAGTGCCACCGCGGTTGTACCGTCAGGCGGAATATGATGTCTGTATATATGAAATCAAAACATCCAAAACAAAATTTTAAGTATATGATCAAAATTTTGAGATACATAATACCTGCCATCATTGAGTGTGAAGTTGGCTTGGCCAACTGTAACACCCCGGATGTAACTTTCCCAATTTGTACTCCAACTCTTGCCGTTTCCGGCTTTAAGTTATTTTATTTTCTCAGATTCGGGTCTTTGTCTCCGTGTGTTGTTGTCGTTGTCATGCATCTCATACCATGTCATCATGTGCATTGCATTCACATACGTGTTCATCTCATGCATTCGAGAATTTTCCCTGTTGTCCGTTTTGCATTCCGGCGCTTCGTTCTCCTCCGGTGGTCATTTCTACCTTTCTTTCGTGTGTGGAGATTAAACATTTCCGGATTGGACCGAGACTTGCCAAGCGGCCTTGGTTTACTACCGGTAGACCGCCTGTCAAGTTTCGTACCATTTGGACTTCGTTTGATACTCCAACGGTTAACCGAGGGACCGAGAAGGCCTCGTGTGTGTTACAGCCCAACAACCCTTCAATTTGGCCCAAAACCCACCTAAACCCTCTCCATCATCTAGAGCGCTCGATCATGATCGTGTGGCCGAAAACCGCACCTCATTTGGACTCTCCTAGCTCCTCCTATGCCTATTTAAAGATCCCCCGAAAATCTCCTTCTCCTCCCCCCCGAAATCCCTAGATCCACTCATCATCGCGCGCCGCCGGACAAAATCCCGCCGATGGACATTGTCCGCTTCCCCGCCAGCCACTCCGAGCGAGCCACGTGGCGACCCGGCCGCCCCACTTCGCCGCCTCCTCCGCTGGCCCGCCGTGGCCCGTCGCGGGCCCCCGCGGCCCATCCCGCCGCCGCCGCACGGGGGCACCCGCCTGCGGTCGCCTCCTCAGTTCCCCGCGCCGCCGCCCGGAGGTGCACGCCGCCCGTGCCGGCCGGAGTGCGCCGCCGCCTCCGCCGCTCCGCCTCGACACCGGCGCCTGCCGCCCCGCCGCCACCTCGACCCGGCCCGCGCCTCGCCGCCCGAGACGCCAGCCCTTCTCTCCGGCGACCCCGCCGCCCTTCGTCGTCCTCCTCGTCGCCTCCGGCCACCCGGCGAGGTCGGCGTCAAACCTTGGGAACCGTGTTCCCAGATCCAGATCCAAATTTTAGGGTTGACCCTCTTTTTTCCTTCAGTCCCTAATTTTTTTCCAATGTTCATAGCCTCGTAACTCCTCATCTGTAACTCCGTTTTTGGCATATAGCATATGAAAATGTTCAACTCAGAGAGTACATCATTTCATTTCATTGCATCATTGTCATTTGAGTTCATCTTGATGCCCGAAATGCTGTTAGAAGAGGGCTACTTGAGATAATTGTCAGATCTGCTGCTTCATTTAGCTTTTTGTCATTTTTGCCATGATTAATGTGTGCATGATATGCCCATGGGTTCTACATATATTTTGTTAAGGGTTTTGTCATCTTTCCAGAGGTGCAACCCATGTATTTTTGTGATGTGTGTGGTGACTAGCACAAGCTTGCCAAGTGAGGCACTTGGTAATGCTGATTTTAGGGACTTAGCAATTCCACCAAGTCCTTGAGCTGTTTATCTCATATGGCCATATGTTCATGTTGTTTCCTAGTGATCCGTGCCTCTTTTGAGGATGATTAGTAAGGATGTTTTGTTAATCTTGTAGTGCTCTATCCATCCATGTCGTTGTTTGCAATTATGGAGCACCCTAGCTTGAGTCAATCGAACTCTACTTTTGCTACTTCATGATCTGGGCAGATTGTCAAATTGTTTGCGATTTTGCCGATGATGTTGTAGTTGATCCGTGCATGCTATGCTATTGTTCTTGCCATGTCTAGCTTGCATTCTGTGTATTCTTGATGGATGTATGCTTAGCTTATCATGACTTGCACCTTAGTGAGTGCATCGAGCTCGTAAACATGCCTACTTGATATCTGTTTTCAGCATGCTCCAGTTTTCACTAAGTCCGAAAACTGATTATGTTTTTGCTATGTTCACATGCTTGCAATTGTATTTTCTGATCCCTTTTGGCTCAAGGTCACTAAGGGACTTTTGTTAAGATCTTTGAGTAGCTCCATTCCATGCTTTAATTTGCCATGTTCAGGTCCTGTAGCATGTAGTTTTGTTGCTCTGAAGAGTGCTACCTGACCTGAAATTCCAGACAAGTGTTGATTTCACTAAGTCTGAAATATGTTTACCATATGCATTTTTGCCATGCTTGTTTCAACCTGTTAATGTTTGAATTAGCCATAGCTCAGTGCTAGACTTTTGCTAAGCATCTTGTATGCATCCCTGCCATGTATTTTGTTGTCATGTTTGGGTGTTGTAGCTTGTTCATCTCATTGCATTTAGATGGCTACTTGCTGTAAATCGCAGACCGGTGTCATATTTGAATCGCTTGCCATTTCCAAACCGTAACTCCGATTCTGGCGTTCTTTATATCGTTTTCAAGCGATTCTGTATCATCTTTCCAGTGGCACCCTTGGATTTCCAAGTTGAGGCCAGGTTCATGCATTCCTTGTCACTTCTTGCTTATGCATCCCGCATCGCATCCCGCATAGCATACCATCTTTGCATCATCTTGTTTGATTTTTGCACGTGGTTGATTGTGTCCTTGTTGCTTGTTTGTCTTGTTTGGGTAGAGACGGGAGACGAGTTCGCTAACGAGCAGCCCGTTGAGTTTGCTTTCGAGGATCCAGTCAACTCTAACAACTGTGCAGGCAAGATGATCATACCCTCGAAATCACTACTATCTTTGCTATGCTAGTTTGCTCGCTCTTTTGCTACGCCAATGCTACGATGCCTATGATTTTCTTTCAAGCCTCCCAAATTTCCATGTCAAACCTCTAACCCACCATGTCCTAGCAAACCGTTGATTGGCTATGTTACCGCTTTGCTCAGCTCCTCTTATAGCGTTGCTAGTTGCAGGTGAAGATTGGAGTCCGTTCCTTGTTGGAACATTTATTTACTTGTTGGGATATCATTATATTATCATGTTATCTTAATGCATATATATACTTGGTAAAGGGTGGAAGGCTCGGCCTCTCGCCTAGTGTTTTGTTCCACTCTTGCCGCCCTAGTTTCCGTCATATCGGTGTTACGTTCCCGGATTTTGCGTTCTTTACGCGGTTGGGTTATAATGGGAAACCCTTGATAGTTCGCCTTGATTAAAGCTTTTCCAGCAATGCCCAACCTTGGTTTTACCATTTTCCACCTAGCCTATTTTTCCCTTGGGTTTCCGGAGCCCGAGGTTCATCTTATTTTAGCCCCCCTGGGCCAGTGCTCCTCTGGGTGTTGGTCCAAACTAGAGTCCTGTGCAGCGCCCCCTCGGGGAAACTCAAGGTTTGGTTTTAGTTGTATGGAGCGCTCATCTGAGTGTGCCCTGAGAAAGAGATATGTGCAGCTCCTATCGAGATTTGTCGGCACATTCGGACGGTGTTGCTGGTCTTGTTTTAACCTGTCGAAGTGTCTTGAAGAACCGAGATACCGAGTCTGATCGAAACGTCTTGGGAGGAGGTCTATTTCTTCGTTGACCGTGAGAGCTTGTCATGGGCTAAGTTGGGACTCCCCTGCAGGGTTTTGAACTTTCGAAAGCCGTGCCCGCGGTTATGGGCAGATGGGAATTTGTTAATGTCCGGTTGTAGACAACTTGAACCTTAACTTAATTAAAATGAATCAACTGAGTGTGTTACCGTGATGGCCTCTTCTCGGCGGAGTCCGGGAAGCGGACACGGTGTTGGAGTAATGTTTGCGCAGGTTGTCCTCTAGTTTCTCGTTCGTGCTTTGCCTCCTCTTCTCGCTCTCTTTTGCGAATAAGTTAGCCACCATATTTTTTGCTAGTCGCTTGCTGCAGCTCCACATATTTACCTTGCCTTGCCTATAAGCTTAAATAGTCTTGATCGCGAGGGTGCGAGATTGCTGAGTCCCTGTGGCTCACAGATTACTATTACACCAGATGTAGGGCCCGATGATTCCGCTCCAGGAGATGCGCTTGAGCTCAAGTGGGAGTTCGACGAAGACTCTCAACGTTACTATGTTTCCTTTCCTGATGATCAGTAGTGGTGCCCAGTTGGGGGTGATCGGGACCGTGTCGCATGTTGGGTTCTCTTTTTTTTTGGCACCGTAGTCGGGCCATGAGTGTTTGGATGATGTAATGTTATTTATGTACTTGATTGACATGGCGAGTGTAAGCCAACTATGTTATCTCCCCTTTTATTATCTATATTACATGGGATGTTGTGAAGATTGCCTAACTTGCGACTTATGCCTTCAATGCGATTATGTCTCTAAGTCGTGCGTCGACACGTGGGAGCTATAGTCGCATCGAGGGTGTTACAAGTTGGTAATCAGAGCCTTCCCCGACCTTAGGAGCCCCATTGCTTGATCGTTTTTAGCGGCCGAGTTGTGTCTAGAAAAAAATGTTTTGAGTCAATTAGGAATTATATATCAGAGAGTTCAGGAATTCTTTTTACTTCCCAGCCTCCTCATCGCTCTGGTAAGGCATCCCGACGTAGAGTTTTGACTCTTCTCTTCTCAAATTTCACTAATTTTTTTTAGGATCACGCGGGTATCTTGGAATCGTTCCGATGGTTTTATGATGAGAACATTGTCTTGGTGCCTCCTGTCAGGGGTTTTGTGGAAGTGTCCCAGGGAGTTGAGCTCTGAGGTGTTGTCGTCATAATTTTATCATTGCAATTCTGGAATACCTGAGTTTAGTACGCCGACATCGAAAATCTCTTTTATGCAGTTCGTTGGTGAGATAACCTCGACGCCACCTAGTACTGGGGCGGGAGTTCGGGAGTATCGCCATAACTTGTATAACGGATGCTTTTCGAAGGTTGAGGTAGATGGTTTCCGAAGTTTTTCTTGGTTATGTGTTGAAGGATGGATACAACTGGATGTAGGATTTGCTAGATTTGGGTGAGATATTATGCTTCCCCTGTATCCCCAACACCTGATTGCATAACCGAAAAGGTTCGGGAGTTTCATAGGTGGGAATTCTAGTAGCTCTAGTTCTTCTTCCACGGATATTGGTTTGAGATTGGGATTTCTTACCAATTATTCGTTCCTGATCCGTACCTTGTTGATTTATTTCTCTACCTTAATTCTAAGTGGCTTCTCAATTTATGGACATGTGACCATTTCAAGAGGAATGCATTCGTTCATTTTGTTCGGATGTGAAGACTATATGTTGCAATTCTCATTCCGTTGGATTCAGCTTCAATATTTGTCTATCAATGTGCTAATGGTGGTCAACCTCTTCAGGATGGCTCCTCCAACGCGCACGACTCCGAATCCTGAGCCGCCACCACCTCCACCTCCTCCAGAGGCATGGCAAACTGTGATGGCCGCAACCAATGCAAACACACAGTTGATCATGCAAATTCTTCAAGAGCGCAATCAAGGCAACCAAGGGAACCAAGGCAACAATCAGAATCACTTTGCTACACTCAACCAGTTCCTTGCTAACGGGCCAAAGACTTTCAGCAATTGTGTTGAGGCAACCGATGCTGACTATTGGCTTGTGGATCTGTGCAAGCATTTCGAGTGCAGTAATGTCAGGCCTGAGGACTTTGTCAAGTTTGCTTCTTTCCAACTCAAAGATCAAGCTACAGAATGGTTCCAGCAGTACAAGGATTCCAGAGGTGGACGTGTTATCACCAGGGATGAATTCCGTCAAGATTTCCGAGCTCATCATATTCCTCAGAGCGTGGTTGAAAGCAAGCGTGAGGAATTCCGCAACCTGAAGCAAGGCTCTTTGTCTGTCTTTGACTACAACAAGTTGTTCCAGAAGCTCGCCCGCTTTGCTAAGCAGGACGTACCTGATGAGAAGAGCATGATATACCAGTTCAGGGGTGGTCTCAGAGAAGAAATTCAGCTAGCTCTTGTCCTCTTTGAGCCCTTGAGGTACGATGAGTTCTACAACATGGCACTGAAGCAAGAGGCTGCTCAATTGAGGTGTGATGCTTCTAAGAAGCGAGTCAGAGATGCTACTCCTTCTTCCTCTACTCAAGTGGCCAAGCAGCAGAAGTATTGGCTTCCTCCTCCTCCGTTCCATCAGCCGTATCAGCAGAAGAGCAAAGGTGGCAGTGGTTCTTCCCACCACCCAACCCTGGCTTTCAGAACAAGACTTCGTCTCAACCTCCAAGATCGAGTGCTCCGTATCACCGTCTGCTTTCAGAGGTCACGTGCAACAAGTGCCAACAGAAGGGTCACTATGCCAACAAGTGTTTCAACCAGAGGCGTCTTCCTCCTCCTCCTCCTGTGAGACCGGCAAGTATAGCTGTGGTCAAGCATAACCCCAAGCATGCCAAGGTCAACTTGATGAATGCAGCTCAGGCAGAGGATTCATCAAATGTCATCATGGGTAACCTTCCAGTTAACGATATTCCTACAAAAGTTCTTTTTGACACTGGTGCATCGCGTTGCTTCATTTCCAAACCTTTTGCATCAAAGTATGAGTGTGATTATCAATATCTGCAAAGTTCCTTGCAAATTGTGTCACCGGGCAAGCAGATGACAGCTAACACTTGCGTCCCGGAGGTTACTATCACCTTGGGAGACTACAAGTTCCTTTCTTCCCCAATTGTTCTTGGTAACTCGGATATTGATCTTATTCTTGGGATGGATTGGCTTTCTAAGCACAAGGCGCATCTTGATTGTGCTGCCAGGCAGATTCAATTGACTCATTCGTCTGAGGATGTAATTGTCTTTGCCGCTCGGGATAATACAATCCGTCTGTTTTCTCTCAATGAGAAGGGTGAACTCGATGCCATCTCACAAATTCCAGTCATTTGTGAATATCAAGACGTCTTTCCAGAAGAGCTTCCAGGAATGCCTCCGCACCAGCCAGTTGAATTTGTTATTGATCTTGAGCCCGGCACGGAACCTGTTTGCAAGCGTCCTTACAAGCTCGGACCTGAAGAATTGAAGGAGCTGAAGAAGCAACTCGATATTCAAGATAAAATGGGTCTCATCCGGCCTAGTTCTTCTCCGTGGGGTTGTGGTGTTCTTTTTGTTAAGAAGAAGGATGGAACGGACCGACTTTGTGTTGATTACCGTCCATTGAACAAGAAGACCATCAAGAACAAATACCCACTTCCCAACATCAATGAGCTATTCGAACAACTCAAAGGTGCCCAAGTATTCTCCAAGCTTGATCTCCGTATGGGTTATCATCAGATTCGAATTCGTGAGCAAGATATTCCCAAGACGGCTTTCAGGACAAGCTATGGTTCATATGAATACACTGTCATGTCTTTTGGCCTCGTCAACGCTCCTTCGACTTTCTCTCGCATGATGAACTTCATCTTCAACGCCTACACCAATGACTTCATTTTGGTCTATCTCGACGACATTCTGGTTTTCTCGAAGAACAAGGAAGATCATGCCAAACACTTGCATTTGGTGCTCGATAAGCTAAGGGAACACTAGTTCTATGCCAAGTTCTCCAAGTGTGAATTTTGGCTAGATGAGGTTCTTTACCTTGGTCATATCATCTCTGCCAAGGGCATTGCCGTTAATCCTGAGAAGGTGTCTGCAATTGTGAATTGGGAACCTCCTCAGAACGTGAAGCAACTCCGTAGCTTCCTCGGTCTCACAAGCTATTGTCGAAGATTCATTGAAAACTTTTCTAAGATCGCAAAGCCTCTCTCTGATCTTCTCCAGAAGCACGTCAAGTACGTTTGGTCTCCGGAGTGTGACATTGCTTTCAACACTTTGAAAGAGAAATTGATCACTGCTCCAGTTCTCACTCCGCCTAATGAATCCAAGCCGTACGAGGTCTTTTGTGATGTCTCTCTCCAAGGTCTTGGCGCAGTGTTGATGCAAGAGAAGAAAGTTGTTGCTTATACCTCTCGCCAGTTGAAGCCTAATGAGAAGAACTACCCCACTCATGATCTCGAGTTGGCGGCAGTTGTGCATGCTCTTTTGACTTGGAGACATCTCTTATTGGGAAGAAAAGTGGACATTTTCACTGATCACAAGAGTCTCAAGTACATCTTCACTCAGCCTAATCTCAACCTCAGGCAAACTCGATGGGTCTAAATGATTCAAGAGTATAATCCGAGTATCGAGTATACGCCAGGCAAGGCCAATGTGATTGCTGGCGCATTGAGCAGGAAGGCTTACTGCAACAGTCTGATTCTCAAGCCTTATCAACCCGAGCTTTGTGAAGCTTTCCGCAAACTTAATCTGCAAGTTGTTCCTCAAGGTTTCCTCGCCAACCTTCAAGTCTCTCCTACCTTGGAAGACCAGATTCGCCAAGCCCAGCTTCTTGATGCTATGGTGAAAAAGGTGAAGATTGGGATTGCCAAGAGTCAACCCAAGTACAAGTGCTACCTCCTTGATGACAAGGACACTCTCTTCTTCGAGGATCGTATTGTTGTACCCAAAGGTGACCTCCATAAAGTGATCATGAACGAGGCTCACAATTCTCTCCTCTCCATCCACCCTGGGAGTACGAAGATGTATCAGGACCTCAAGCAGGCTTATTGGTGGACTCGAATGAAGTGCGAGATTGCTCAATTCGTGAATGAATGTGATGTCTGTAGAAGAGTGAAGGCAGAACACCAAAGGCCAGCTGGTTTCCTCCAACCTCTTGCCATTCCAGAATGGAAGTTTGACCACATTGAAATGGACTTTGTGACTGGGTTTCCAAAGTCCAAGCGTGGCAATGATGCTATATTCGTTGTCATCGACAAACTCACCAAAGTGGCTCACTTCCTGCCTATCAAAGAGTCGATCACTGCAGCTCAATTGGCGGAACTCTATACCTCTCGAATTGTCTCCCTGCACGGTATTCCACAAGTGATCTCTTCAGACCATGGTAGCATCTTTACATCCAAGTTTTGGGATTCTTTTCAGAAGGCCATGGGCACCAACATCCGCTTCAGCACAGCTTTCCATCCTCAAACTAGCGGTCAAGTCGAGCGTGTCAACCAGATTCTTGAAGATATGCTCAGGGCTTGTGTGATCTCCTTCAGCATGAAGTGGGAGGATTGTCTTCCTTATGCTGAATTCTCCTACAACAATAGTTTTCAAGCAAGTTCGGGCAAGGCCTCATTTGAAATTATGTATGGCAGGAAGTGCCGTACCCCTCTCAACTGGTCTGAAACCGGTGAACGTCAGCTTTTGGGTAATGACTTAATCACAGAGGCAGAGGAAATGTGCAAAGTCATTCGAGATAACCTCAAAGCAGCCCAATCCCGTCAGAAGAGCTATTATGATAGTAAGCACCGTGATTTGGCTTTCGAGATCGGAGATCATGTTTAGCTCCGCGTCTCTACTATGAAAGGTACTCGTCACTTCGGTATCAAAGGGAAGCTTGCCCCCAGATATGTGGGACCTATCAAGATTGTCAGCAAGAGAGGCGATCTCCCCTATCAACTCGAGCTTCCTTCAAATTTTGCAAATGTTCATGACGTGTTCCATGTCTCTCAGCTCCGAAAGTGCTTCAAGACTCCTGATCGCACCGTCAACTTCGAGGACATTGAGCTCCAAGAAGATCTTTCTTATCATGAGCACCCAGTTGCTATTCTTGAAGAGACTGAACGCAAGACTCACAACAAGTCAATCAAATTTCTCAAAGTCAAGTGGTCACACCATTCCGACCGTGAAGCTACCTGGGAACGCGAGGATCACCTCCGTTCTGAATACCCGGCGTTCTTTCAGTCCTAGATCTCGGGACGAGATCCTTTCGTAGTGGTGGAGTGTTGTAACACCCCGGATGTAACTTTCCCAATTTGTACTCCAACTCTTGTCGTTTCTGGCTTTGAGTTATTTTATTTTCTCGGGTTCGGGTCTTTGTCTCCGTGTGTTGTTGTCGTTGTCATGCATCTCATACCATGTCATCATGTGCATTGCATTCGCATACGTGTTCATCTCATGCATTCGAGCATTTTCCCCGTTGTCCGTTTTGCATTCCGGCTCTTCGTTCTCCTCCGGTGGTCATTTCTACCTTTCTTTCATGTGTGGGGATTAAACATTTCCGGATTGGACCGAGACTTGCCATGCAGCCTTGGTTTACTACCGGTAGACCGCCTGTCAAGTTTCGTACCATTTGGACTTCGTTTGATACTCCAACGGTTAACCGAGGGACCGAGAAGGCCTCGTGTGTGTTGCAGCCCAAGACCCCTTCAATTTGGCCCAAAACCTACCTAAACCCTCTCCATCATCTAGAGCGTTCGATCACGATCGCGTGGCCAAAAACCGCACCTCATTTGGACTCTCCTAACTCCTCCTATGCCAATTGAAAGATCC
>NC_041382.1:141689037-141710553 GCF_002162155.2 Triticum dicoccoides | reverse complement strand
GTTGCGGGCCCCCGCGGCCCATCCCGCCGCTGCCGCACAGGGGCACCCGCCCGCGGTCATTCCTCAGTTCCCCGCGCTGCCGCCCGGAGGTGCACGCCGCCCGCGCCGGCCGGAGTGCGCCGCCGCCTCCGCCGCTCCGCCTCGACGCCGGCGCCCGCCGCCCCGCCGCCACCTAGACCCGGCCCGCGCCTCGCCGCCCGAGACGCCGACCCTTCTCTCCGTTGACCCCGCCGCCCTCCGCCGTCCTCCTCATCGCCTTCGGCCGCCCACGCGTCAAGTCCGGCAAGAACTCCGGCGAGGTCGGCGTCGAACCTCGGGAACCGTGTTCCCAGATCAAGATCCAAATTTTAGGGTTGACCCCTTTTTTCCCCTAAGTCCCTAATTTTTTGCCCATGTTCATAGCCTCGTACCTCCTCAGCCGTAACTCCGTTTTTGGCATATAGAATATCAAAATGTTCATCTCAGAGAGTACATCATTTCATTTCTTTGCATCATTGTCATTTGAGTTCATGTTGATGCCCGAAATGCTGTTAGAAGAGGGCTACTTGAGATAATTGTCAGATCTGCTACTCCATTTAGCTTTTTGTCATTTTTGCCATGATTAATGTGTGCATGATATGCCCATGATTTCTACATATGTTTTGTTAAGGGTTTTGTCATCTTTCCAGAGGTGCAATCCATGTATTTTTGTGATGTGTGTGGTGACTAGCACAAGCTTGCCAAGAGAGGCACTTGGTAATGCTGATTTCAGGGACTTGGCAATTCCACTAAGTCCTTAAGCTGTTTATCTCATATAGCCATATGTTCATGTTATTTCCTAGTGATCCGTGCCTCTTTTGAGGATGATCAGTAAGTATGTTTTGTTAATCTTGTAGTTCTCTATCCATCCATGTCGTTGTTTGCAATTATGGAGCACCCTAGCTTGAGTCAATCGAGCTCTACTTTTGCTACTTCGTGATCTGGGCAGATTGTCAACTTGTTTGCGATTTTGCCGATGATGTTGTAGTTGATCCGTGCATGCTATGCTATTGTTCTTGCCATGTCTAGCTTGCATTCTGTGTATTCTTGATGGATGTATGCTTAGCTTATCATGACTTGCACCGTAGTGAGTGCATCGAGCTCGTAAACATGTCTACTTGATATCTGTTTTCAGCATGCTCCAGTTTTCACTAAGTCCGAAAACTGATTATGTTTTTGCTATGTTCACATGCTTGCAATTGTATTTTCTGATCCCTTTTGGCTCAAGGTCACTAAGGGACTTTTGTTAAGCTCTTTGAGTAGCTCCATTCCATGCTTTACTTTGCCATGTTCAGGTCCTGTAGCATGTAGTTTTGTTGCTCTGAAGAGTGCTACCTGACCTGAAATTCCAGACAAGTGTTGATTTCACTAAGTCTGAAATCTGTTTACCATATGCATTTTTGCCATGCTTGTTTGAACCTGTTAATGTTTGAATTAGCCGTAGCTTAGTGCTAGACTTTTGCTAAGCATATTGTATGCATCCCTATCATGTATTTTGTTGTCATGTTTGGGTGTTGTAGCTTGTTCATCTCATTGCATTTAGATGGCTACTTGCTGTAAATCGCAGACCGGTGTCATATTTGAATCGCTTGCCATTTCCAAACCGTAACTCCGATTCCGGCGTTCTTTATATCATTTTCAAGCGATTTCATCTCATCTTTCCAGTGGCACCCTTGGATTTCCAAGTTGAGGCCAGGTTCATGCATTCCTTATCACTTCTTGCTTATGCATCCCGCCTCGCATCCCGCATAGCATACCATCTTTGCATCATCTTGTTTGATCCTTGCACGTGGTTGATTGTGTCCTTGTTGCTTGTTTGTCTTGTTTGGGTAGAGCCGGGAGACAAGTTCGCTAATGAGGAGCCCGTTGAGTTTGCTTTCGAGGATCCAGTCAACTCTGACAACTGTGCAGGCAAGATGATCATACCCTCGAAATCACTACTATCTTTGCTATGCTAGTTTGCTCGCTCTTTTGCTATGCCACTACGATGCCTACCATTTGCTTTCAAGCCTCCCAAATTTCCATGTCAAACCTCTAACCCACCATGTCCTAGCAAACCGTTGATTGACTATGTTACCGCTTTGCTCAGCCCCTCTTATAGCGTTGCTAATTGCAGGTGAAGATTGGAGTCCGTTCCTTGTTGGAACATTTATTTACTTGTTGGGATATCATTATATTATCAAGTTATCTTAATGCATCAATATACTTGGTAAAGGGCGGAAGGCTCGGCCTCTCGCCTAGTGTTTTGTTCCACTCTTGCCGCCCTAGTTTCCGTCATATCGGTGTTATGTTCCCGGATTTTGCGTTCTTTACGCGGTTGGGTTATAATGGGAAACCCTTGATAGTTCGCCTTGATTAAAGCTTTTCCAGCAATGCCCAACCTTGGTTTTACCATTTTCCACCTAGCCTCTTTTTCCCTTGGGTTTCCGGAGCCCGAGGTTCATCTTATTTTAGCCCCCCTGGGCCAGTGCTCCTCTGGGTGTTGGTCCAAACTAGAGTCCTGTGCAGCGCCCCCTCGGGGAAACTCAAGGTTTGGTTTTAGTTGTATGGAGCGCTCATCTGAGTGTGCCCTGAGAAAGAGATATGTGCAGCTCCTATCGAGATTTGTCGGCACATTCGGACGGTGTTGCTGGTCTTGTTTTAACCTGTCGAAGTGTCTTGAAGAACCGAGATACCGAGTCTGATCGAAACGTCTTGGGAGGAGGTCTATTTCTTCGTTGACCGTGAGAGCTTGTCATGGGCTAAGTTGGGACTCCCCTGCAGGGTTTTGAACTTTCGAAAGCCGTGCCCGCGGTTATGGGCAGATGGGAATTTGTTAATGTCCGGTTGTAGACAACTTGAACCTTAACTTAATTAAAATGAATCAACTGAGTGTGTTACCGTGATGGCCTCTTCTCGGCGGAGTCCGGGAAGCGGACACGGTGTTGGAGTAATGTTTGCGCAGGTTGTCCTCTAGTTTCTCGTTCGTGCTTTGCCTCCTCTTCTCGCTCTCTTTTGCGAATAAGTTAGCCACCATATTTTTTGCTAGTCGCTTGCTGCAGCTCCACATATTTACCTTGCCTTGCCTATAAGCTTAAATAGTCTTGATCGCGAGGGTGCGAGATTGCTGAGTCCCTGTGGCTCACAGATTACTATTACACCAGATGTAGGGCCCGATGATTCCGCTCCAGGAGATGCGCTTGAGCTCAAGTGGGAGTTCGACGAAGACTCTCAACGTTACTATGTTTCCTTTCCTGATGATCAGTAGTGGTGCCCAGTTGGGGGTGATCGGGACCGTGTCGCATGTTGGGTTCTCTTTTTTTTGGCGCCGTAGTCGGGCCATGAGTGTTTGGATGATGTAATGTTATTTATGTACTTGATTGACGTGGCGAGTGTAAGCCAACTATGTTATCTCCCCTTTTATTATCTATATTACATGGGATGTTGTGAAGATTGCCTATCTTGTGACTTATGACTTCAATGCGATTATGTCTCTAAGTCGTGCCTCGACACGTGGGAGCTATAGTCGCATCGAGGGTGTTATACCAACCTTGAAGCGGAGTTTTGCAAACCCACACTGTTGGAGGAGATAATAGCTCCTGTATATATATATGACGCTGGTTTACCATGTAAACCGTGCCGGGTTATAATAAACACCGTGTTACTCCATAAGAGGATGTTAACAAAAAGGATCAAACCGGACAAATATGTTGGGGAACATTGCAGAAAATTAAAATTTTTCCTACGGTTTCACCAAGATCCATCTATGAGTTCATCTAAGCAACGAGTCAAGGGAGAGAGTTTGCATCTACATACCACTTGTAGATCACGAGCGGAAGCTAGCCAAGGGGATGGTGATGATGGAGTCGTACTCGAACGTGATTCGGATCACCGATGTCCAAGTGCTGAACGGACATCCCCTCCACGTTCAACACACGTACGGGACGGGAGACGTCTCCTCCTTCTTGATCCAGCAAGGGGGAAGGAGAGGTTGAGGAAGATTGGTACAACGGCAGCACGACGGCGTGGTGTAGTTGGTGCAGCAGTACTCCGACGGGGCTTCGCCAAGCATATACGGAGGAGGAGAGGTGTTGGGGAGGGGAGGGGCTGCGCCTTGGCTTGTCTACAGCTCCCATGCGCCTCCCCACTATATATAGGGGTGGAGGGGCTGGTTTCTTGCCCTCCAAGTCCATTGGGGCGTTGGCCAAGGTGGGAGGAAAGAAATCCCATCATTTCCTTCCCCACCGATTGTTATCCCCCCTTTTTAGGGATCTTGATCTTATCCCTTCGGGATATGATCTTATTCCTTCTAAGGGGGGATCTTGGTGCGCCTTGACCAGGGGTGTGGGGCCTTTCCCCCACTACTCACGTTCATGTGGGTCCCCCCATGCAGGTGGGCCCCACTCCGGAACCTTCTAGAACCTTCCCGGTACAATACCGAAAAATCCCGAACATTTTTCGGTGGCCAAAATAGGACTTCCCATATATAAATCTTTACCTCCGGACCATTCCGGAACTCCTCGTGACGTCCGGGATCTCATCCGGGACTCCGAAAAACATTCGGTAACCACATACAAACTTCCTTTATAACCCTAGCGTCATTGAACCTTAAGTGTGTAGACCCTACGGGTTCGGGAGACAAGTAGACATGACCGAGACGTTCTCCGGTCAATAACCAACAGCGGGATCTGGATACCCATGTTGGCTCCCACATGCTTCTCAATGTTGTCATCGGATGAACCACGATGTCGAGGATTCGATCAAACCCTGTATACAATTCCCTTTGTCAATCGGTACGTTACTTGCCCGAGACTCGATTGTTGGTATCCCAATACCTTGTTCAGTCTCGTTACCGACAAGTCACTTTACTCGTACCGTAATGCATGATCTCGTGGCCAACACTTTGTTCACCTTGAGCTCATTATGATGATGCATTACCGAGTGGGCCCAGAGATACCTCTCCGTCATACGGAGTGACAAATCCCAGTCTCGATCCGTGTCAACCCAACAGCTACTTTCGGAGATACCTATAATGCACCTTTATAGTCACCCAGTTACGTTGTGACGTTTGATACACCCAAGGCACTCCTACGGTATCCGGGAGTTACACGATCTCATGGTCTAAGGAAGAGATACTTGACATTGGCAAAGCTCTAGCAAACGAACTAAACGACCTTTGTGCTATGCTTAGGATTGGGTCTTGTCCATCACATCATTCTCCTAATGATGTGATCCCGTTATCAACGACATCCAATGTCCATAGCCAGGAAATCATGACTATCTGTTGATCACAACGAGCTAGTCAACTAGAGGCTCACTAGGGACATATTGAGGTCTATGTATTCACACGTGTATTACAATTTCCGGATAATACAATTATAGCATGAACAAAAGACAATTATCATGAACAATGAAATATAATAATACTTTTATTATTGCATCTATGGCATATTTCCAACAAAATAGTCTCCGGATTGTCGTGAACTGTGTTCTGTCAATTGATTGGTTAAAAACTTTGTCGGTTTAAAAAACACAATGAAAAGCAAAAACCCCCCTTCAAAGAAAAGTGTGAAGCAAAAGCAACGACAAAACTGTTTGCCAAAAAAGGTTTATTTAAGCTAATCAAATGGCGTTACCATGGCCAAACACGACCAAGCTCCCGTTAGGTGTAACTATGGTTCTAGTCAGCCAGGTCCCCAAATGAAACCGTGGCATTTATGCCGACCAAATGGCATGGTCATGGTTCGGGTTCGACCAAGCCCCCAAGTGATTCTGTGGCCTTAGGCCGATCAAGAGGCATGACTGGTTCAGACATGGCCAAGTCCCCAAGTGATCTGGTGGCTCTCGCCTATTAAGAGGCATGGTATTGGTTCGGACACGACCAATCCTCCAAGTGATATAACACGATGCTTTTAGCAAAGCGAACTCAAGGGGTAAACCGGAGGCCGCTTTAGAGCAACTCCGTGTAACCTGACATGATGTAAAAGAACAGATACCCCGCTTTAGCTGAGGTTCCGGTTTATTATATTTAATCATAATATATACATTGTCGTAATATGTACATAAGTATAGCCAATGGCGCAGGTATAGTAAGGCCGAAGATGAGCTATATTCCACGGCCTGTTAGTCTCCTCCTCTGATGTACGTGAGTCCTTATGCTCCCGAATATCGATCAGATAGTATGACCCGTTGTGCAGATTCTTGCTGACCACGAAAGGCCCCTCCCAAGGTGGGGATAGCTTATGCATATCAGTCTGATCTTGGATGAGCCGAAGCACCAAATCTCCTTCCTGAAAGGTTCTGGTTCTGACCTGGCGACTGTGATAACGACGAAGATCCTGCTGGTAAATCGCCGATCGGGCGGCTGCGATGTCACGCTCTTCATCCAACCGGTCCAAAGCATCTTGCCGTGCTGTCTCATTGTCCGCTTCAATATAAGCCGTGCCACGAGGTGAATCATGACGGATATCACTGGGGAGAACCGCCTTCGCTCCATAAACCATGAAGAACGGTGTGTATCCTGTTGATCTGTTGGGTGTTGTATTGATGCACCATAACACAGATGGTAATTCTTCTACCCGACAACCTGGCGTTCTATGCAAAGGAACCATGAGCCGGGGCTTGATGCCTCTCAAGATCTCTTGATTAGCTCTTTCTGCTTGACCATTGGACTGTGGATGTGCCACTGATGAAACGTCAAGTCGGATGTGCTCCCGTTCGCAGAACTCCTTCATAGCACCTTTGGACAAATTGGTACCATTATCTGTGATAATACTGTGCGGAAAGCCAAACCGGAAAATCACCTTTTTGATGAACTGAACCGCTGTGGCCGCATCACACTTGCTAACAGGTTCTGCCTCCATCCACTTTGTAAACTTGTCAACCGCCACAAGGAGGTGGGTCTTCTTATCTTTGGACCTTTTGAAAGGCCCAACCATATCCAGCCCCCAAGTCACAAACGACCAAGTAATTGGAATCATTCTCAATTCTTGAGCCGGTACATGAGCACACCTTGAAAACCTTTGGCAACCATCACATCATCTGACCAGATCCTCCGCATCAGCATGAGCAGTTAACCAATAAAAACCATGGCGAAACGCTTTAGCCACCAGAGACTTTGAACCGGCGTGGTGACCACAATCTCCTTCATGGATCTCACGCAAAATTTCACGGCCTTCTTTAGGAGACACACAATGTTGAAAAGATCCTGATATACTGCAATGATGCAACTCGCCGTTGATGATAGCCATGGACTTGGATCGCCGGATTATCTGCCGGGCTAGAATCTCATCCTTTGGTAACTCACCCCGGTTCTTGTACACCAGGTAAGGAAGCATCCAATCTGGAATAACATGAAGAACCGCTACCAATTGAGCCTCCGGATCAGGAATGGCCAAATCCTCTTCACCAGGGATCTTGACCGACGGGTTGTGCAGCACATCCAGAAAAACATTGGGTGGGACCGGTTTGCGCTGAGAGCCCAGCCGGCTTAAAGCATCTGCCGCTTCATTTTTCCGCCGGTCCACGTGGTCCACCTGATAGCCTTTGAAATAACCTGCGGTAGTATCCACCTCACGATGATATGCTGCCATGAGTGGGTCCTTGGAGTCCCAAGTGCCAGACACTTGCTGAGCCACAAGGTCTGAGTCACCGAAGCACTTAACTCGACTTAGATTCATCTCCTTAGCCATCCAGAGACCATGGAGCAAGGCTTCATACTCAGCTGCATTGTTAGTACAAGGGAACATTAAATGGAGAACATAACAAAACTTATCACCTCGTGGGGAAGTTAATACGACTCCAGCCCCCGAGCCTTCTAACTGCCTGGATCCGTCAAAATGGATGGTCCAATACGTATGATCCGGCTTTTCTTCAGGTGCTTGCATTTCCGTCCAATCATTGATGAAATCAACAAGTGCTTGAGACTTAACCGCTGTCCGAGGCACATATTTCAAACCGTACGGCCACAGCTCTATGGCCCACTTTGCAATCCGGCCAGTTGCTTCTTGGTTCTGGATGATATCTCCCAAAGGAGCAGAACTGACCACCGTAATTGAGTGCCCTTGGAAATATTGTTTAAGCTTCCGTCTTGCCATAAAAACTCCATACACCAGCTTCTGCCAATGCGGATACCTTTGCTTGGACTCAATGAGCACCTCGCTGATATAATAGACCGGACGTTGAACCGGATGCTCCTTACCTGCCTCCTTTCGCTCCACCACAATAGCTACGCTGACCGCCCGAACATTAGCAGCAACATATAGTAGTAACGGCTCCTTGTCCACGGGAGCGACGAGCACAAGGGGATTGGCCAATTGCCGCTTTAAGTCCTCAAATGCTTCATCAACAGTAGAACTCCAGACAAACTGATCCGTCTTTTTCAACATCTGATACAAAGGGATTGCCTTCTCACCCAGGCGATTGATAAACCGGCTTAGCACAGCAATCCGGCCTGCCAGGCGTTGAACATCGTTGATACACTTCGGTTTAGCCAGGGAGGTGATAGCCGTGATCTTCTCCGGATTAGCCTCAATTCCCCTGTTGGACACTAGAAAACCCAATAGCTTGCCCGCCGGTACACCAAAGACACACTTGTCCGGATTTAGCATCATCTTGTATGTTCTTAGGTTATCAAAGGTTTCCTTCAAATCATCAATCAGAGTCTCCTTCTCCCTGGATTTAACCACGATATCATCCACGTAAGCATGTACCTTACGGCCAATCTGCTTGTGAAGACAATTTTGTACACACCGTTGGTAAGTTGCCTGGGCACTCTTGAGCCCGAAGGGCATAGACACATAGCAGAAGGCTCCAAAGGGAGTTATAAATGCTGTCTTCTCCTGGTCCTTAACTGCCATTTTGATCTGATGATAGCCAGAATATGCATCCAAAAAACTTAAACGCTCACAACCCGCCGTAGCATCAATAATTTGATCAATACGGGGGAGGGCAAAAGGATCTGCTGGACAAGCTTTATTAAGATCTGTGTAATCCACACACATGCGCCAGGTGCCATTTTTCTTGAGGACCAGCACCGGATTGGAAAGCCACTCGGGGTGAAAAACTTCAACAATAAAGCTAGCTGCTAAGAGCCTGGCTACCTCTTCTCCAATCGCCTTGCGTCTTTCTTCGTTAAACCGGCGGAGGAACCGTTTCATCGGTTTATATTTAGGATCCACATTAAGTGTGTGCTCAGCGAGTTGCCTCGATACACCTGGCATGTCGGAGGGCTTCCATGCAAACATGTCCCGATTCTCACGGATGAACTCGATGAGCGCGCTTTCCTATTTTGGATCCAAGTTGGCACTGATGCTGAACTGCTTGGACGAATCGCCAGGTACGAAGTCAACAAGCTTAGTTTCTGCTGCCGATTTAAACTTCAGGGCCGGATCATGCTCCGTAGTTGGCTTCTTCAACGGAGTCATGTCCGCCAGATCAACATTGTCTTTATAGTACTTCAACTCCTCGGTGCCACAAACCGACTCTGCATAAGCCGCGTCTCCTTCCTCGCATTCCAAAGCAATTTTGCGGCTTCCGTGAACCGTTATTGTCCCCTTGTGACCCGGCATCTTGAGCTGCAAATACACATAACAAGGCCGAGCCATAAACTTGGCGTATGCCGGTCGGCCAAACAGGGCATGATATGGACTTTGGATTTTCACCACTTCAAACGTCAATGTCTCCGACCTGGAATTATGATCATCCCCAAAGGCCACTTCCAGAGCTATCTTACTAACGGGATATGCTGATCTGCCAGGCACTACACCATGGAATACTGTATTAGACGGTTTGAGACTCTTATCTGTTAGTCCCATACGACGGAAGGTCTCATAGTACAGGATGTTAATGCTGCTCCCTCCATCCATGAGCACCTTGGTGAACTTATAACCTCCCACCCGAGGCGCCACCACTAGAGCCAACTGACCCGGATTATCGACCTGGGGTGGGTGATCCTCTCTGCTCCATATGATTGGCTGGTCAGACCAACGTAGATAACGGGGTATGGCCGGTTCAATAGAGTTGACTGCCCGCCTCTGAACCTTCCGGTCTCGCTTGTCCAAGCTAGTGGTAAAGACATGGTACTGCCCACTACTCAACTGCTTTGGGTTGCTCTGGTAACCTAACTGTTGCTGCTGTTGGTTGTAACCACCCTGGTTGTTCTGACTATTTTGACCATTATGTCCGCCCGGATTACCATTAAATCCTGAACCGGAACTTCCTCCACTGTAACCCGGCCCGGACCCTGAGCCACCACCAGATTCGTGATCATACCGGAAATTATTAGAATTCTTGAACTCCTGCATAATAAAGCAATTCTTCCAAAGGTGGTTTGCTGGCTCCTCCTTCGTCCCATGTCTTGGACAGGGCTGGCTTAGCAGATAGTTCAGGCGGTTTGGGTTAGGGTTGGGTGCTCCATTACGATTTTTCGGCCTACCCTTGCGTCGCTGGCCATTGTCCTGTGCGTTGGTATTAGCCACAAAGTCTATGTTACCATCCGCTTTACGCTTGCCTCCTCCGCCATTGCCTACCCAGTGATGCTACTGACCTTTGGAGCTGCTGTTCTTCTTCCCTTTCCCTGTCTTGTCATCATCAGATTCGGGATCCTTGGTACTATCAGAATCAGCATATTTCACCAAAGCGGCCACGAGGGTCCCCATGTTGGTGCAATGACGCTTCATCCGTCCCAATTCCAACTTCAGGGGCCCAAACCGACAGTTACCTTCTAGGGTTAATACTGCGGTGTCAGCGTTGATGCGGTCTGAGGAGTGCAACACTTGTGAAACCCGGCACACCCAATGAGTCGTTGATTCTCCTTGCTCCTGGATTCATGCAGCTAAGTCTACTATCGACATAGGCTATTTACAGGTATCCTTGAAATTGCTGATAAACCGGGCTCGTAATTGGGCCTATGAACTGATAGAATTAGCTGGCAAGCTTTTTAACCAAGTACGTGACGTTCCTTCAAGCATCATGGTGAAGTATTTCGCACACGCCGTGTCATCCACATCAAGCATCTCCATGGCCATCTCATAGCTCTCTACCCATCTCTCTGGAGGTTGATCCACCGTGTAATTTGGTACCTTGCGCGGGCCTTTGAAATCCTTGGGCAGGCGGATGTTGCGTAAAGCGGGGATAAGGCAAGGCACCCCCAAAGAACTAGAAGTAACACCAGGTTCGATCGAGATGGTTGGACGAACCGGCGTGAGCTGCCGAGCCTGATGCTGTGTGGCTAACTCGGCCTCCCTGCGCGCTCGGGCCCGGTTCACCACTTCCTGACCGTCATCAGCACCACCCGTCGGGTGGTTGCCACGGGGTGCTCCACGTCGTTCATTACTCGACACTGCTGGTTCATCCATATGTCTGCTATAGCTCCGGCTTGGATGGGGGGTCGAGTGGATCCGATTGCGGCTGTACGAGTATGCTTCCTGTTGGGCCAAAGCTGTCCTCAGAAGTTCCTTGACCCGTCGCGTCTCTACTGCCTGCGGCGAGTCACCTTCAATTGGAATGGCCTCCAGCCGTGCAGCGGCGGCAACAAGATTGTCCATTGGGTTGGAGTAGTGACCCGGAGGTGTTAAAGCATCCTGAGGTATAACGGTGTTTTGACGAGGCGGGTCCATCTGACGAGGTTGAACCAGTGCACCTGTCCCAGGGGCTTCTGCCCGGTTCCTCTCCAGCGGATTGACGACTCTTGGTCCTGGAGTGTTGAAAAGGTCTCTGGCCTCGAAAACCGGAGGTAAGCGGGATCGGTGCTTCCTCCTCATGACTTCATGTGACACGCTCTAGTCCAACATAAGCCTATAGGCCTGTGCGTCTAAAGCGGCCTGCTCTGCGGCCATCCTGGTGTCCTCAGCCGCCAGATCCGCCTTGGCCTGGGTGATCTGTTCCTTTACCTTTGCAATCTCCATGTTGTGAACGTCCTGATCTAGCGGATTAACTTCCGCCATAAGCACAGCCAACGCATCGAATAGTTCTGATAGAACCTCAGCCGGCGGGCGCACAGGGCCTCCTGCCCCGGCAGCTGTCGCCGCTGCTGAACCGGAGATCGTTGCCGCGGCTGTCGAAGAATGAAGCGTTGCTTGTGTTCCAGTCATGAATATTCCAACCCGGTTGGGAAGATCAGAGGGGTCCGGAATACTGTCGCCATCGGAACAGCTCCCAATCCGGCCATCTTGTAGCTGATAAATAGATTCGGTTTCTCCGGCCGAAGATTCGTCACTGGAACAAATGACAGTCGCCCCGCGAAACTCTAATCCGTCCCCATAACTTCCTCCATGGATGACTCCCACGAAGGCACGCTTCATGGCCGGTTTAACCCGAGCGGATTGCACACGCTGAGCCATCTCAATGAGGTCGGTGCAGATGTCCGGCTCAGGTCCCGGTTCACCGATCTTGCCAATGAAAACGTGAATTCTACCAAAGGGGACCCGGTACCCATACTAAATTGAGCCGGCCTCGGGGCCCCAGCCTGCGTCGTCGATGTAGAGCTTGCCGCGACGACTCTTAGTCATCCGGCTTGCAGCGTAGCCCTCGAGTCCTTGAAAGCGGCCCTCCAAGAACCGGAAACCATCGTGCGATAGCCCCACAGTGGGCGCCAACTGTCGTGGTTTTGTCACGGCGGATGTCCTAGAGAAAGGACTTAGTCGTGGAGCCATCGCAACGGGTTAGCTTGAAGGGGTTAAAGCGGACACAAGGACGCAAGAGAGTTTATACTAGTTCGGTCCCTTCGATGAAGGTAAAAGCCTACGTGTAGTTGTGATGGAATTGATGGGGTTTCGATGACTAGGGAGCAAACAAGCTTCGCCTATGTCTCGAGTTGTTGTCTCTCGTCTGAACCGCTGCCGGGTCGTCCCCTTATATACACGGGTGACGCCCGTCGGTTCACAGATTCCCAATACTGGCTCATAGATTTGTCCGGTTTGGTCTCTACTTATTCCTAACTTACAATACAAGTTACATACCAACGCCGGTTTACGGCTACATGCCTTAAACCGACCATGGGCCTTGAGCTCTCATCTGCCTTCTTGGGCTTTAACATAATTAACTACTGATGAAGTTAACCCGGCCCAGATAGGCCGGTTTACGCCCAGTAGTAAAATCCCCAACAGATAATATTGATGAAAGTGATGATGAAGACTCTCCCTCTAATAAATATGAATCTCCTGTTATTCCTGAGGGTTATGTTTTGGAAAAGGAAGCTGCTTTAGCTATTTTAGCTTCCAAAGATATATACGAGCTCAAGAGGTTATTAGCTAAATGGAAGCATCAATCTCTTAATGCTAGAATGAAACCTGACCCCGCTTTTGCTACTTCACCTATCTGTGTTACTGATAAGGATTATGAATTCTCTGTTGATCCTGATATAATTACTTTGGTTGAATCTGATCCTTTTCATGGCTATGAATCTGAAACTGTTGTGGCACATCTTACTAAATTAAATGATATAGCCACCCTGTTCACTAATGATGAGAAATCTCGCTACCTTTATATCCTTAAAATATTTGCATTCTCATTAAAGGGTGATGCTAAGATATGGTTTAATTCTCTGGATCATGGTTGTGTGCGTAGTCCCCGGGATATGATTTATTACTTCTCTACTAAATATTTCCCTGCTCATAAGAAACAAGCTGCTTTGAGGGATATATATATAATTTTGTGTAAATTGAAGAAGAGAGTCTCCCACAAGCTTGTGGGAGGCTTCTCAAGTTACTTAATGCTTTACCTTATCATCCTCTCAAGAAAAATGAAATACTTGATATCTTTTATAATGGAATAAACGATGCTTCCAGAGATTACCTGGATAGTTGTTCTGGTTCTGTTTTCAGGGAAAGAACAGCGGATGAAGCTGAAATTCTATTGAATAATATGTTGACAAATGAAAATAATTGAACACTTCCTGAGCCTATTCCTAAACCAACTCTGAAGAAAAGAGGTGTTCTATTTCTCAGTCCTGAAGATATGCAAGAGGCAAAGAAATCTATGAAAGAAAAGGGCATAAAAGCTGAAGATGTTAAGAATTTACCACCTATTGAAGAAATACATGGTCTCAATTTACCGTCTGTTGAAGAAACATATGATCTTAATCCATCACCTATTGTAGAAACTCATGGTCTTGATAACCCGACACAGGTAGTAAAGGTAAATTCTCTCTATAGATATGATAAAGCTGAGATCCCTCCTACTAAGGTTGCTACCAATGTTTGGATGAATTTGATAACTTTATGGTTAAGCAAGAAGATTTTAATGCTTATTTTGGTAGACAGTTAAAACAGAATGCTTATATGATTGGACACTTGGGTGATTATATGTCTAGAGTTAAAGGTGAACTTAAACTTATTAGTAAACATGCTTCTATGGTTACCACTCAAGTAGAACAAGTACTTAAGGCTCAAAATGATTTGCTCAATGAATTGAATAGTAAGAATAATGATTATGCTGTTAGAGTGGCTACTAGAACCGGTAGAATGACTCAGGAACCTTTGTATCCTGAAGGCCACCCTATGAGAATTGAGCAAGATTCTCAGAGAAATAATATTGATGCACCTAGTCCTTCTAAAAAGAAGAAAAAGAAAAATGATAGGACTTTGCATGCTTCTAGTGAACCTATTACTGAATCACCTGAGAATCCAAATGATATCTCTATTTCTGATGCTGAAACACAATCTGCTAATGAACATGAAACTAGTGATAATGTTAATGATAATGTTCATGTTGATGCCCAACCTAGCAATGATAATGATATAGAAATTGAACCCGCCGTTGATCTTGATAACCCACAATCAAAGAATCAACGTTATGATAAGAAAGACTTTGTTTTTAGGAAACACGATAAAGAAAGAGAACCATGGGTTAAGAAACCCATGCCTTTTCCTCGTAAGCCATCCAAGAAAAAGGATGATGGGGATTTTGAGCGCTTTGCTGAAATGATTAGACCTATCCTTTTGCGTATGCGATTAACTGATATGCTTAAAATGAATCCTTATGCTAAGTACATGAAAGAAATTGTCACTAATAAAAGAAAGATACCGGAAGATGAAATTTCCACCATGCTTGCTAATTATACTTTTAAAGGTGGAATACCAAAGAAACTTGGAGATCCAGGAGTACCCACTATACCATGCTCCATTAAAAGAAACTATGTTAAAACTGCTTTATGTGATCTTGGAGCCGGTGTTAGTGTTATGCCTCTCTCTTTATATCGTATACTTGATTTAAATAAGTTGACACCTACTAAAATATCTTTGCAAATGGCTGATAAATCAACTGCTATACCTGTCGGTATTTGTGAGGATGTGCCTGTTGTGGTTGCAAACGTTACTATTTTAACAGACTTTGTTATTCTTGATATTCCCGAGGACGATATTATGTCTATTATTCTTGGAAGACCCTTTTCGAATACTGCAGGGGCTGTTATTGATTGCAACAAAGGCAGTGTCACTTTTCATGTTAGTGGTAATGAGCATACGGTACACTTTCCGAGGAAACAACCTCAAGTCCATGTTATCAATTCTATTGGAAAAATTCCATCGATTATTTTTGGAGGTTTTGAATTTTCTCTTCCTACTGTCAAGAAGAAATATGATATTCTTATTGTTGGGGGTGTGCATATCCCCGTTGAGGTAACCTAGTGTTATTCAAAAATTCTCCGGTTCCATGTTATTCGGAATGAGTTTGTTAACAAGACTTGATCAACCTTGTTAGTGGATTCCTTTTGATGATCATGAGATGGAGGAATTTAGAAAACACAACTCTCTGTACCCTCCTTTTACTTTCTGTTATTCATATTAAATAAAATAAAATAGTATTTTCTGTCTGTTATCTAAATTATTTGTGCAATATAAAAATACCCCGAAAATAAAAGTTCTCCAAATGCCCTGAAATTTAAATATGATTTTTTCTGGAATATTTGAGAATATTTGGCACTGAGAACACAACACGGGGGGCATCCACCTGGCCACGATGGTGGAGGGCGCGTCCCCCTGCCTCGTGGGCCCACGATGGCCCTCCTCCACTTAATCCTGCACCCACACACTTCTTCTTCCTCCCACAAACACGATTATCCAGTTCAAACCCGAGTCCAAGCTTATTTTGCTGCCATTTTTGATCTCCTTGCTCAAAGCACCTCTCACAAAACTACTTGGGGGGGGGGGTTGTTCCTTGGTATGTGACTCCTCCATTGGTCCAATTAGTTTTTGTTTTAGTGCTTTATTCATTGCAAATTTGTGCTGCCTAGGTGACCATGTTCTTAAGCTCGCATGACAAATTTATATGGTTCCAAGTAGTTTTGATGCATGATACAGGCCCTGTTTAGTTCGGCTGTGGATTTCTAAAAGCAGCTGTGAAAAATCTGTTGTGGAAAAACAACTGTGGAAAATGTGTTGTGAAAAAGATGTAGGTCATTTAGCAAACCAGCTAATACAACTTTTTCAGATTTTGGCCCGCAGCTGAATCGGATTTTGGAAAAGCACGTCCTGGGCTGCTTCCGCTTTTGGTTCAGATTTTGGCAGCGGATTTCTGGAATCGGATTCTGCTAGTTTCGCCCTTTGGTTCAGATTCTGCTCCGCGGCAGCGGAATCCATCAATAAAAGCTGAACCAAACAGGCCCATAGGCTCTAGGCATTTGTAGGAGTAGTTGCTATCAATATTGTTGAGTTTGGCTCACTTTTATTTGAAGTTACTAACAATTTCAGAATTTTTTAGAAAATAATGAAGAGATTTTTGAGGGGCTCATCGAGCCGAAGCTCGAAGGAAAAGCAAAATGAAAAAGCAGAGATGCCCGAATATAATTTGCCTCACACCGCGGAGGTTCGGCCGTGTGAATGGCCTTCCGATGATTTCTTGAGAGCAGCCAGGATTTATGATGATTTTTATGAATTGGCTGAGAATGCAGGCCTCACCGCCTGCCTCCACGACCAATGCGAATAGTATCTCTTACTCACTAATATCTTTGTGCAAAACTTTCATTTCCATGCTAGGAGCTCACCACCTACGGTGGAGTTTTATTTATATGATGAGCATAAGGAGATGTCACTTTATGATTTTTGTTGGGTTTGTTTGATCCCTTTCGAGGGCACAATAGAGGAACCACATCGCGGCGATGTGGATGGGTTTATTGATACCATCACTGTAGGGGAAACGATGAAGGTTTCTGATGCACGAATCACTAGCATACATTTTCTTGTTTTACGCTACTTTGCAATATTTGCTAGTCATTGCTTAATTGGTCGCGGAAACTGTGGAAACCTTAGTATTCCTGATATTATTATTTTGTTCCACGATTTATTCTGTGATAACTCTATTAGTATGGGCAGTATTATTGCTAAACGGTTAAGTCTGAACCGTACAAAGGGCCCCATCTTTGGAGGCATCTATGCTTCACGCCTAGCCGCACATTTTAACATACCTATTAGGCATTATGAGAAGGAAGAAAAATTGCTGCCCCCTATTTATTTAGATTATATAAGAGTATGGTGGCACACGATTTTATTGTTAAGAATAGGGAAGGGGAGCTTAAATACAAATTGTTCTTTGATAAACATCATCCTGAGACTATTACCCTGCCTGCTCCTTCCTTGTTTGATTTATCTGCAGGCAAGTACCTTGTTCTGTTAGAGGCTATTCACGCCTACCGGGACCCTACATCAGCCACAGAGCCAGAGTCGGAACCACAAGTTGATCCTCCACGACAGTCTAATTACCAGTGGGATCCGGAGATGATTGCCAACCAGTGGCAATCAGAGTCTTTTTCTTCGCAGTACGACCCCAACTATTACTATGGATATCCGCCAGGCCAGCCGTGGCCATAGACCAACTTAGGCCAAAAGCCTAAACTTGGGGGAGTACATATTTCTCACCGACATTATATTCATGTTCACACACTCATTGCAAGATGTCGGTGCTCATACTTTTTCATTGTAATATCCATGCTAGTTTATTTTCCTTTTTATGCTTTCTTCTTGTGTGTTTAATAAACCTTAAGAAAAACCAAAAAAATTAGCTGTAGCTTTTAATTAGTTTACTTTCGATGCTTGTAGTAGTAATTAAAAATAAAACCCAAAAAGATTTCATGTTCCTCTTTTGCTTGTTGGGAGCTTTCCCGTGTAAATAGTTTTATTTCTTTTCTTTTCTTTGGGGGTCGATAAGAGAAGACCATGATTAAATAGTTGAAGTGGCTCTTATATGCATTATTGTTGATCTGACAAAAGAGCCCATATTGCCTTGTCTTCTCCTGTTTATTGAATGCTCGCAGATTCCAGCTTAGTCCAATGCACGCGTACTATTATTATCCACATCGTTTGGTCGTGCAAGTGAAAGGCAATTATGACGATATATGATGTACTGATTGAGATGAGAAAAGCTAGTATGAACTCGACCTCTCTTGTTTTTGTAAATATGATTAGTTCATCGTTCCGGATTCAGCCTATTATGAATAAACATGTTTGCAATGACAATTAGAGATCATAGTGCTTATGCCATGCTTGATTAGCTATGAGTTATAATGGTTTACCTTGCGTGCCAACATGCTATTAAAATGGTTGTGATGTGGTATGATAGGGTGGTATCCTCCTCTGAATGATTTAAGTGAATTGACTTGGCACATGTTCACGCATGTAGTTGAAACAAAATCAACATAGCCTTCACGATATTTATGTTTATGGTGGATTATATCCTACTCATGCTTGCATTCGGTGTTGATTAATTTTAATGCATGTTCATGACTGTTGTCGCTCTCTAGCTGGTCGCTTCCCAGTCTTTTTCTAGCCTTCACCTGTACAAAGCGGGAATACTGCTTGTGCATCCAACTCCATAAACCCCAAAGTTATTCCATATGAGTCCACTATTGTGACGCCCCCGATTTGACCGCACACTAATCATACATGCAAACGTGTACGATCAAGATCAGGGACTCACGGGAAGATATCACAACACAACTCTACAAATAAAACAAGTCATACAAGCATCATATTACAAGCCAAGGGCCTCGTAGGCTCGAATACAAGAGCTCGATCATAGACGAGTCAGCGGAAGCAACAATATCTGAGTACAGACATAAGTTAAACAAGTTTGCCTTAAGAAGGCTAGCACAAACTGGGATACAGATCGAAAGAGGCGCAGGCCTCCTGCCTGGGATCCTCCTAAACTACTCCTGGTCGTCGTCAGCGGCCTGCACATAGTAGTAGGCACCTCCCGAGTAGTAGTAGTCATCATCGACAGTGGCGTCTGGCTCCTGGGCTCCATCGTCTGGTCGCAGCAATCAGGTATAGGAAGGGGGAAAATAGGGAGCAAAGCAACCATGAGTACTCATCCAAAGTACTCGCAAGCAAGGAGCTACACTACATATGTATGCATTGGTATCAAATGGAATAAGGGTATCATATGTGGGCTGAACTGCAGAATGCCGGAATAAGAGGGGGATAGCAAGTCCTATCGAAGACTACACTTCTGGCCACCTCCATCTTGCAGAATGTAGAAGAGAGTAGATGGTAAGTTCACCAAGTAGCATCGTGTAGCATAATCCTAACCGATGATCCTCCCTCGTCGCCCTGTGAGAGAGCGATCACCGGTTGTATCTGGCACTTGGAAGGGTGTATTTTATTAAGTATCCGGTTCTAGTTGTCATATGGTCAAGGTACAACTCCGGGTCGTCCTTTTACCGAGGGACACAGCTATTCGAATAGATAAACTTCCCTGCAGGGGTGCACCACATTTCCCAACATGCTTGATCCCCTTTGTTCGGACACACTTTTTTGGGTCATGCCCGGCCTCGGAAGATCAACACGTCGCAGCCCTACCTAGGCACAACAGAGAGGTCAGCACGCCGGTCTAAATCCTATGGCGCAGGGGTCTGGGCCCATCGCCCATTGCACACTTGCATGTTGCGTACGCGGCCGGAAGCAGAACTAGCCCCCTTAATACAAGAGCAGGCTTACGGTCCAATCCGGCACGTGCTGCTCAGTCGCTGACGTCACGAAGGCTTTGGCTGATACCACGACGTTGAGTGCCCATAACTGTCCCTGCGTAGATGGTTAGTGCGTATAGGCCAGTGGCCAGACTCAGATCAAATACCAAGATCTCGTTAAACGTGTTATCTTGAAATAATCGTGAACGCCGACCAGGGCCAGGCCCACCTCTCTCCTAGGTGGTCTCAACCTGCCCTGTCGCTTCGCCGAAAAGATCCACACAGAGGGCCATCGGGAAAGTATGTCTTTCCAGCCCCCAATTCGTGAATCAACCGCGGGTACTCCTCGAGCCAACCTGACTTTAGTCATAAAATGTATCATGTATAAAGTATATAGTATATACCCGTGATTACCTCCCGATAGTATAGCATGGCAGACGGACAAGAATGTAGGGCCACTGATGATAAACTAGCATCCTATACTAAGCATTAGGATTGCAGGTAAAGGTAACAACAGTAGTAGCAAGGATAGGCTATGCATCAGGATAGGATTAACGGAAAGCAGTAACATGCTACACTACTCTAATGCAAGAAGTAGAGAGAAGAGTTGGCGATATCTGGTGATCAAATGGGGGCTTGCCTGGTTGCTCTGGCAATAAGGGTTCGTTGTCGATGTAGTCGATCACAAGGGTACCGACAGGGGTCTCGGGGTTTACCGAAAAGAAGTAACGGAGGGGGAACATAATAAATAACAGATAAAAAAAGCAACACAAAGCATAACATGGCAATGCGCGGTGCTAGGGGTGACCTAACGCCGTATGAGGTGATACCGGTGAAGGGGGGAAACATCCGGGAAAATATCCCCGGTGTTTCGCGTTTTCGGACAGATGAATCAGAGGGGGAAAGATGTGTGTTCACTATGCTAGGGACGTGTGACGGACGAACGGGCTGCGAATCCGTGATTCGTCTCGTCGTTCTAAGCAACTTTCATGTACAAAGTTTTTCCATCCGAGCTACGGTTTATTTTATATTGATTTTAAAATATTTAAATCATTTTTAGGATTTATTTAATTATTTTAATCCAACATTATCCAGAATAATGCCAGCTGACGTCATCATGACGTCAGCGGTCAACTGTGACCGCTGACCGGGTCAAACTGACATGTGGGTCCTACTGGTCATAGACTATTCATTTAATTAACAAAAGTTAATTAAGTTAATTAGCTATTTAGGTTAATTAAATAGGATTAATTAGGTTAATTAATTTAGTTAATTAATTAATTAATTAAATTTATTTATTTATTTTAATCCTTTTTAACGTTCTGGGTGTGGGGCCCTTCGTCATAGGCCCGAGGGCCTTAGCGGGCGCATGGCCGTGCGAGTGTAGGGGCGCCCGATTGGGGAGGAACCCGGGCGCTGGCCTCGGGCACGGCTCGCCAGCGAGACAGAGCGCCACCGTGGCGCGGGCGGCAGGCGATGCAGGGAACAGAGCAGCACGACGAGCGGGAGGGGCTGGAGCGGCGCAACGGTGGAGGAGCAGTAGCGGCGGAGCGGATGCGGAGGAAGACGGCGAGAGTGGTGGCAGTGGGCGCGACGCGAGCGCGGTCACATCGCCGGTGCTC
>NC_041382.1:141670722-141688153 GCF_002162155.2 Triticum dicoccoides | reverse complement strand
GAGGGGGGGGTGGGTTTGGTCACAGGGGAGAAGGGGGGGTTAGTAGTGGGGTGGCTTGGTCCGGGTGGGCCGGCCAGTTGGGCCAAGGCCCGGCTGGGCTGCGGTCCCTTTTTTGGTTTGTTTTTCTTTTATCTATTTTCTTTTTACTGTTTTATTTTATTTTTCTATTTACTAAAGTTTTATAATATATATAATTTGTTCCTGAAATAGTGTTACTACTTATGATAATGCCACAATAACTTGGGCTCCCAAATAAATTAGTTTAATATTTTATATATTACAAAAAGCATGTAATTATTGGTTATAGCTACCAATTTAATTAGTTTAGTGCATTTAAACATTTTATAAAAAACTTCTTTTCTCCACTAATATATCTTGTGAATTATTTGTCAGAATAAGAACATTTTAGTTTTGGCTTTTAAAAACTTTAGTTGTTTGACTTGTTTTCAAATTTAGATTTTTGAACCGGTTTTTGAACCAACGATAGATTAGCAACAGTAACGGAGGTGACATGGCGTCATTAGGAGAGGTTTACCGTAGCTTAATTATCCGGGCGTCACAATTCTCCTCCACTACAAGAAATCTCGTCCCGAGATTTAGGAGGGGGTGTAAGGGATAAGGGATTTGGTTACAAAATTCTAATGAGTCTTCTCGGTCTTGGTTGCTCTTCTCCAAGAGGTCGATCCATTAAGCTGACGCCTTCATTCCTCTGCTTCAGGTCATCATGATGAAGTCGTCATCCTTCTTCGGGAACTCCGTCGTACTTAGGAAAGAATAAGGGGGTATGCCGGAAGAATGAACCTCTGCAAGGTAGACTATCTGGTAGATATCATCAGGGAAGGTGGCAGAAAGTAACACTCGAATCGAAACTTAAGAAATATCAAGAGCAAAGTAAGGAGGTATCATGGGAAGTTTCGAGCTGGCAGGCAATCGATCGATGCCTGACGCAAGGCGAGAAAGGGGTTCAGAGCAACGAGAATAAATATTGCGTCTGATACCAGAATATATTACTGGGAAAGTGTCCCGTGAGTTACATATGAAGTCAAGCGCGAGGGATAACTTCGGAGATAGAGATGTACAGGAGAGTCAGGTTTCGATCCTGGGACCTGTGGGTAATGGGCCCACTATGTGAGTTAACGGTAGGAAGGGCGGTGACGTCTTGCATGACCATGTAGGCAAGACATGTCAGCGGATAGCATGTCAGTCATGTCGGCAAGAACATCGGTACCAAGGGCGATGGACGAAGAGAACAATCTTCCTGCTCGTTGAACGAGGCGGACCAATAGGCAAAGTTCTCGTCCATCGGCGGTTACCGGAATGTCAACAACTATAGTAACAGGGTCTTACTGATAGAGTTGTACACTGAGTTGCTTATAAAAGCAGTGACGTATTACCGCTTAGATCATATAAACCTCAAGAATGTTAAACAGAACAATGGAAAGGAAAATGTAATTATCAGATTAAACAGAACAATGGAAAGGAAAATGTGTTTAAACACATATTTCAGGGGTATATCCTTCCCAAGAACAAGCAGAGTATGATATCCAAGACCGGATAGAAGGTAGAAAACCTCTTAGGTAAGGGGAGAGGAATTTCATGACATTACCCATACAACGGTGTTTGGATAATTGATAAAGAAAATTTAGCATTGTGCTTCAAATGTTCTTATTGAAATTCGGAGTACCACAGACATGCTTCGGGATAGCATTGACATGGTCACTAGGTAGAGATCAGGCTTTGGATACACAAAGGATTCATCAGGAACAACTTATAGAATAAGTCTTACAATTTCCTCATGGAAGAATGGTTAACCTTGCTAAAATGGAAACTATAACAATAGGTCCTCTGGCCAAGTGTATTAGGATGACATCACCTTACCGGGCCATGTAAGGACCAATGTTATGACTCTTGGAAAAATGTTCTAACCATCATATTTGACCGAGATTCAGATCTGATTGGTGTCACGGTACCTCAAACTTAGGATGCCTGAGAAGAAAAGGTGCGGCACAATTTGACGAGATGACATTGTAAGATTCTTGGGAAAATGAACTATGGAAACGAGTTCCAAAACAAGGGTTCATCATTAAAACAAATAGAGGGTGAGGAGGCAGCTGATGAATTTAGCGATAATTCATCGAGATTTCCAAAAGATGGATTTCCACAATTATGTGAACATGGAGATAACATTTGTCAGATCAAATGATATAATGAGGTATGCTCGAGGAAAACATACCCAATTAAACATTGGTTGAAAGGTGCACCCGAAATATGGGCTTAGGTAGCATGACCGATGTAAGAATGGTGATTCTATAACCAATGGTCTAAGAATGAAATGTCGACCATTAACTTCAAAGCAATATGGTTGCTAGAAGTGCAGAATCCAAGCAGCACCATTCATCTGTTGGTATCCTGGCTAGAATCAACACTGGAACCAAGAAAGAATGGTGATGGTGAGAAGTATCACTATACCAATAATTCTTAAGAGGTGGAGCAATTCTCACGACCTTCTTGACATATAAGATAGTAATACTCCAAGGTAAAGAAGAATAATTGCTGGATAGCAAGGATCTCAAAGTTTAACACAAAACACGAATAAGTTTGTGTTGGAGGGAAGTCAGTAAAGTGGTCGATGATAACACAGATCATCAAGGGCAAGGATGGTATTTCTCATAATGAACTCAATTGACATCCTGGAAGAGCTCAGAATGCCGATGATGATCACGACACAATTGTTGAGAGATTTCATGAAGATGTAATCAGTCGGCGATGACATCAAGCCAAAGGATGAAGCGAAAGGTTATTCAACCCAAGGGTATGACACAAACTCGAAACCAAGCTCGTTGTTTAAGGCAAAATGGTATGATGAGGAAGATCGACGTAAGCTTAGCTCATCGTCAAAAGTAGTGCTCCGGGAATAAGGACCAGGTAGCACAGTTAAAATCATCACAGTAATGATATAGCCAAATAGGGTAGGAAGGCCGTGATCGGGTACAAACTCATAAGCAAAGAAGATTTATAATAGTTGTTGAACCATAGTGTGGACTCGGTTCAGTTATTGGTCTTTGAGTGTTTAATAACTCAGAGCCCGTGAAAAATTGGAATCAGTGAGAATGTAGTACTTGATGAAGAACTCATAAGAGGTTATGTACTACTTGATATTATCGAGTTACCATGGTGTAATACTCGACGGAAGATCAAAGTAAAGGTTGGACTGGTGTATTGATCCATAGAAGGCAAGTGCTTAAACTTTCCCATGAAATGGGGTCAAAGAAGAACCTATGGTCAAAACCATGATTGCAAAAGGCCGGATCCCAGATATAAGAACTTATACCAAGGGAAAAAATTAATTTAAGAGAAGCTTTAATGATAAGATCTACATCGTGTCCATGGGCATGAGCACAAAGTTCAAGGTCGACTCCCACTTCTTCAATGCATAACCTTCATTCACTGCTCTAGATAAAAATGATTTCAGTGTCAAAACCTACCTGGTGAATTACCAGAGGAGTATGACCCGTGAAAACTTTCGGGTTCACACAGATTAATAAAGGCATAGGTTCAACCCGTCAGGGTATCGTGGAAACATATACCACAAGCTTCAATCGTAAATACCACCAGCTCGAAACAAAGCATGGTAGAGAAAACAGAGGATACAATTTACCAAAAGCATTATGTATCCGAGGAGAGGCTCACAAGGTTATTGAATAAGGAGGACACTATCAAATAATAATCCAATAAAGGATCTGACGGTCCATAGCGGAGCTGATGTGAGCATCATCACACAATCAGTTGAAGAATGGATGCAAGGGCATCAGATTGTAGAACACCTAAATTATTCAATGCTTAGATATCAAAGGAATTATGATTTCCAAATAGAAGGATCAGAAGCAGACGCTCTGATCAAGGGTGGATAAGTTCAATAGACCTAAGGGTACAATTGACGGCAAACAGATTGGCCGAGAACAAGCTCATGTTCAAAAAATGACGTCTGAGCCAGAAAGATAATTTAAAAGGATCAACTGATGATTGCGTGCATTCGCACTCATGTTGAATCAATAGGATCAAAATGACGGTGTCTAAGGATACTAACGAATATTGCCAGACATATGGAAAGTATCCATAATGCAAACAGACAAGTATTGCAGAGCAATAAGCTACTAAGGATTTTTGGAGGATCGAATAGTATTTCGAAGACCATTGTGAAACACATGAACAACTGGGGGATGAGAGGATACTCGATAAGTGCGAGAATTATCCATAGGGGTATTCAGGTGACAAAGAACAGCAAGGCAGTAAGCTCAAAGGATTATCGAAACCACGACGAGTATTACGGGGTATCTTGTAATGACAAGACCTACTGGGGATGAATGTAAGAATAACAACTGCAAGTAGTTATCCATAAGGGTTGACAGTGGAAGGGGAATTGAAAACGCGATGAACACAAGTTCTTGGGTTAACAGCGGAGAGTATCTTCAGGGTCTTCACGTGCAGCAGACGATCATCAGTAATAAGGGGCTCTCCGGGTGAAAGTGATAACGAGATCCTAATGTTAGGTTTAGCAAAATTCATTTAACCCGAATAGAAGAGAGATTAGAGTCCCAGAGTATAGACAAGGAGTAAAAGATCCTAATACCACCCAATGGCTACGTGGCCCCCTAAGGCACACAGCCATGTTAGTAAAAGTTTTTCAGTGACTAGACTCGACTTCGGCCAAGGAGTGTGGAAGGGGGATTCCTACAGGCAGCCTGGCTCTGATACCAACTTGTGACGCCCCCGATTTGACCGTAGACTAATCATACACGCAAACGTGTACGGTCATGATTAGGGACTCACGGGAAGATATCACAACACAACTCTAGAAATAAATATAAGTCATACAAGCATCATATTACAAGCCAGGGGCCTCGTAGGCTCGAATACAAGAGCTTGATCATGGAGGAGTCAGCGGAAGCAACAATATCTGAGTACAGACATAAGTTAAACAAGTTTGCCTTAAGAAGGCTAGCACAAACTGGGATACAGATCGAAAGAGGCGCATGCCTCCTGCCTGGGATCCTCCTAAACTACTCCTGGTCGTCGTCAACGGCCTGCACATAGTAGTAGGCACCTCCCGAGTAGTAGTAGTCGTCATCGACAGTGGTGTCTGGCTCCTGGGCTCCATCGTCTGGTAGCAGCAATTGGGTATAGGAAGGGGGAAAAGAGGGAGCAAAGCAACCGTGAGTACTCATCCAAAGTACTCGCAAGCAAGGAGCTACACTACATATGTATGCATTGGTATCAAATGGAATAAGGGTATGATATGTGGACTGAACTGCAGAATGCCGGAATAAGAGGGGGATAGCTAGTCCTATCAAAGACTTTTCTGGCCACCTCCATCTTGAAGAATGTAGAAGAGAGTTGATTGTAAGTTCACCAAGTAGCATCATGTAGCATAATCATAACCGATGATCCTCCCCTCGTCGCCCTATGAGAGAGCAATCACCGATTGTATCTGGCACTTGGAAGGGTCTATTTTATTAAGTATCCGGTTCTAGTTGTCATAAGGTCAAGGTACAACTCCGGGTCGTCCTTTTACCGAGGGACACGGCTATTCGAATAGATAAACTTCCCTGCAGGAGTGCACCACATTTCCCAACACGCCTGATCCCCTTTGTCTGGACACACTTTTTTGGGTCATGCCCGGCCTCGGAAGATCAACACGTTGCAGCCTTACCTAGGCACAACAGAGAGGTTAGCACGCCGGTCTAAATCCTATGGCGCAGGGGTCTGGGCCCATCGCCCATTGCACACCTGCATGTTGCGTACGCGGCCGGAAGCAGAACTAGCCCCCTTAATACAAGAGCAGGCTTATGGTCCAATCTGGCGCGCGCAATTCAGTCGCTGACGTCACGAAGGCTTCGGCTGATACCACGACGTCGAGTGCCCATAACTGTCCCCGCATAGATGGTTAGTGCGTATAGGCCTATGGCCAGACTCAGATCAAATACCAAGATCTCGTTAAACATGTTATCTTGAAATAACCGCGAATGCCAACCAGGGCCAGGCCCACCTCTCTCCTAGGTGGTCTCAACCTGCCCTGTCTCTTCGCCACAAAGATCCACACATAGGGCCGTCGAGAAAGTATGTCCTTCCAGCCCCCAATTCGTGAATCAACCGCGGGTACTCCTCGAGCCAACCCGACTTTAGTCATAAAATGTATCATGTATAAAGTATATAGTATATACCCGTGGTCACCTCCCGAGTGGTCACGGCCCGATAATATAGCATGGCAGACGGACAAGAATGTAGGGCCACTAATGATAAACTAGCATCCTATACTAAGCATTAGGATTGCAGGTAAAGGTAACAACGGTAGTAGCAAGGACAGGCTATGCATGAGGATAGGATTAACGGAAAGCAGTAACATGCTACACTACTCTAATGCAAGAAGTAGAGAGAAGAGTAGGCGATATCTGGTGATCAAATGGGGGGCTTGCCTGGTTGCTCTGGCAATAAGGCTTCGTTGTCGATGTAGTCGATCACAAGGGTACCGACAGGGGTCTCGGGGTTTACCGGAAAGAAGTAACAGAGGGGGAACACAATAAATAACATCGCAAACAAAGCAACACAAAGCATAACATGGCAATGCGCGGTGCTAGGTGTGACCTAACGCCGTATGAGGTGATACCGGTGAAGGGGGAAACATCCGGGAAAATATCCCCGGTGTTTCGCGTTTTTTGGACAGATGAATCGGAGGGGGAAAGATGCGTGTTCTCTATGCTAGGGACGTGTGACGGATGAACGGGCTGCGTATCCGGATTCGTCTCGTCGTTCTGAGCAACTTTCATGTACAAAGTTTTTCCATACGAGCTACGGTTTATTTTATATTGATTTTAAAAGATTTAAATTATTTTTAGGATTTATTTAATTATTTTAATCCAACGTTATCCAGAATAGTGCCAGCTGACGTCATCATGACGTCAGCGGTCAACTGTGACCGTTGACCGGGTCAAACTAACATGTGGGTCCTACTGGTCATAGACTATTTAGTTAATTAACACAAGTTAATTAAGTTAATTAGCTATTTAGGTTAATTAAACATGATTAATTAGGTTAATTTAATTAATTAAATTTATTTATTTATTTTAATCTTTTTTTAACGTTCTGGGCGTGGGGTGCTTCGTTATAGGCCCGAGGGCCTTAGCGGGCGCATGGCCGCGTGAGCGCAGGGGCGCCCGATTGGGGAGGAACCCGGGCGCTGGCCTCGGGCACGGCTCGCCGGCGAGACAGAGCACCGCCGCGGCGCGGGCGGCGGGCGACGCAGGGAACAGAGCAGCGCGGCGAGCGGGAGGGGCCGGAGCGTGGCAACGGTGGAGGAGCAGCAGTGGCAGAGCGGACCCAGAGGGAGACAGCGAGAGCGGCGGCAGTGGGCGCGAGGCGAGCGCGGCTGTCGGTGTCAAAACCGGCGGATCTCGGGTAGGGGGTCCCGAACTGTGCGTCTAGGCGGATGGTAACAGGAGACAAGGGACACAATGTTTTTACCCAGGTTCGGGCCCTCTCGATGGAGGTAAAACCCTACTCCTGCTTGATTAATATTGATGATATGGGTAGTACAAGAGTAGATCTACCACGAGATCAAAGAGGCTAAACCCTAGAAGCTAGCCTATGGTATGATTGTTGTTCGTCCTATGGACTAAAACCCTCTGGTTTATATAGACACCGGAGAGGGCTAGGGTTACACAGAGTTGGTTACAATGGGAGGAGATCTACATATCCGTATTGCCAAGCTTGCCTTCCACGCCAAGGAAAGTCCCATCCGGACACGGGACGAAGTCTTCAATCTTGTATCTTCATAGTCCGAGAGTCCGGCCAAAGGTTATAGTCCGGCTATCCGGACACCCCCTAATCCAGGACTCCCTCAGTAGCCCCCGAACCAGGCTTCAATGATGACGAATCCGACGCGCAGATTGTCTTCGGCATTGCAAGGCGGGTTCCTCTCCTAATTCCATGTACCTGTTTAAATAGTGTCCGGCTTCTTGTGAATGTTGCGCTCCTTGGCTTCCACGCCCAATAATGGCCACTTTCCACGTGTCGAGTGAATGTGAAAAGCCAGGATGTTTTTACATTTACCCCCTAGCTGTGTGAATGAGCTGCCTATTAAAGAGACGAGGATTCAGATCCAAATCACACCATCCTCCCTTGGCGAGCCTTCATCGGAGCACACCCGACAGAGGTCCATTCCATCATGGCCGGTCGACGCAGCTCCTCCTCTCGCTCCCCTAGCCCCAAGCCTGGAGATTGGGAGAGATGTTCCGTCCCGCACAGCAAATTAGTGATGCTTCAGACCAAGGGATTTCTTCCCCCAGCATACATGGTCCCGGTACGAGCCGGGCTCGCCACCTATAATGGCGGAGAGCAAGCAGAGAGCCTCCCCAATCCCTCCAAGGGAGAGCGGATATGCCTTGTCCCTCATTTGGTAAGAGGGCTCGGATTTCCAATTCATCCGTTTCTCCGGGGGGCTCCTGGAGTTCTACGGCCTTCAGTTGCACAACCTTACGCCTGCCTCCATATTGCATATCGCGGACTTCGTAGCCCTTTGCGAGGTGTTTTTGGGCTGTGAGGCTCATTTCGCGCTGTGGAAGAAGCTGTTCAGCCTTCTGCCCCGTTCTCAGAAGGGGTCAATATATCAAGTGTGCGGAGCCGAAGTGTGGCGTATTGCCGGGACCGGATATCTATCCGGAACCCCAAAGAATACGTTCGAAGACTGGCCTTCAGAATGGTTTTATATAGAAGACGTCCCCCTCCCGGACCCTATTCGAATCGGCCTCCTTGAGTTGGACAACACTCCTTTGAAGAAGCGCCGGAGCTGGCGTCCACGGAGCCCCCAGGAGGAAGATGACAGGGACGTTCTTTACCTGATGAGCCGGATAAGTTTGTTAGCTCGATCCGAATTGACCATGATCGAGGTCATGGCCATGTGTATTATGCGGGGGGTGCAGCCGCTTCAGTATAGAGCCCACCCCATGTGGGATTTCAGCGGGGAGGATGACGCCACCTGCTACGGCCGTAAAGGGCCAGAATCTGTTGCTGCTCTAATAAAGATCTTATCCACTTTGTACAAGGGAGAAGAGGAGGAGTTCCTCCGCGTCAACCCGCAGGGCGGATTTTCTATGTACAATCCTCCGAGCTGGGTAAGCGGACACTTTTTCTCGCCCATCCGTTTCATATTCTGATAGTTAA
The DNA here is from genome assembly GCF_002162155.2 of Triticum dicoccoides. NCBI lineage: Eukaryota > Viridiplantae > Streptophyta > Magnoliopsida > Poales > Poaceae > Triticum > Triticum dicoccoides. The sequence goes on along the minus strand of NC_041382.1, from coordinate 141,678,937 downwards.
GTATTCAGTCTAGCGATTTCAACATAGGAGCTGCGCCAGGCTGTAAGGGAGATAAACAGCCCTCCACCACAACCCGAGGACCCAGAACGGTCCCTTGACCCGGCCTCCCAAGAGGATCCGGACATATCTGTGGAGCTGATCGATGGGGTATTTTACCAATTTAGCAATGACAAAGCCTTGGTGGCCATTACGGCCGATTACCTGGGCTACTTCCAGCCTCACAGGTAACTGAGACCGAAGTCCCAGTACTTTGAAAAGGGATCCGTCCTTGCGAGTTTTTGATTACTGTATAACAACCATGTTTTGCATGGGAGGTCCTCGAGGCAGAAGGCCGAGCCTGCGGCGACTAGCCAACAAGGGGACGTGAGGCCAAGCAGGCTGAAAAGACACACATTCCGGATTGAGACACCGGCGCAGCGGTACGGCGCGCCGTCTTTATTCTAAGACATTATTCTCAGAGGCATACTAACGCCCATGCCTTCTTTTTAGGAAAAAGAGCGCTCGCCGGACTATATCCGGAGAGGCTACTAATCGCGCCTCCACCAGCCAGGTTCCAAGGCCGGATTCGGATGCGGGCACGAATACAAGGCGTGCGCCGGGCGCTCCTCCGACAGGGGATGCCAATAGACTGTCCGCCACCAATTCCGAGGTGGAAAGTCCCATGAACCACAAGCGTCGCCGGATTGTTCTTCATGACGCTTGTTTCTCCCAAGAGGCATTGGATGCCTTCAACTCGGGAGATGCGTACCTCTGTGCCGCTCAAAATGGTCTAGCCAGAGCCACAGAGCAGTATGTAAGAGACATACGGGTGAAAAAATTTGGTGATTATATATATCAGTAGCCCCTGAGACTTGAAACAATTAGAATAACTAATTTAAGGATCATTTGTTTTGTAGGTTCTTACAGAAAAGAATACCCAATTGTCCCAGGAGCTGGAAGAGTGCAAAGCCCAATTTCAGGCCACACTAGCAGCAGCAGGGGAGCCCAAAGAGACCCCCTCTGGTAATATATCCTTCAAATGATAAGTATCATATAAAGTGCGGTGTATATGCAGATCTGACGGTAAAATTGCAGATGACGCTGGAGTAAATCCGGATAAGCAACAGCTCCTACGCTAGCTAAAGGCCGGTGAGAGCGTGCTTACGAGGGAGAGGTAGGAGAAGAATGATCTCCTAGATGCCAACACCAAGGTGGGCGTGGAACTAAAGGATGTTCGTGCCCAACTATCGGACTCCGTTAAGGAGAATCGGCGGCTTCGACACGGCATATTTAGTAAGTGCTTGAACGAACTTTGAAAAAGAGTTCGGTGAGGAAGTTGGCTAACAGAGTTATGTCTGTAGGTATGCTAACAGGTCGTCCTGCAGAGGAAATGCCCGGTTCTACGGGTGACCTTCTTCCCAAGCTCTCACAACTACACGAACGAGTTCGGCAGGTGATGCAAGGCGTCGCCCAGGCCTTGTGGCCATCCGTCTCCATGCCTGAAGGCCTTGGAGAGCTTGCAGAGAAGGTGAAGGGAATGCGGCGACGCTTCCGATTATGGAAGATATCGGCCTGTCGTCAGGGCGCCAGGGAAGCCTGGGCCATGGTGAAGACGCGGTACACGAAGGCTGACCCAAACCACATGGCCGAGGTCAGACCTGTGGGGCCCGATGGGAAGGAGATCCCTGTGAGGTTAGTGTATGGCCAAGTAGAATTGGCCGCAAAGTATTCCCAACAGGATTGTAAACTAGATAGCCTGTTGGATGGTATTGAAGAGGAATTTAACTAGTCAAATTGACTATGTAATTGAAGGTGACATGTATAATGCCTTCTAGCCGGATTGTAGATCGTTTGTCGTGGTGGACCTTTTCGCTTCAACCTCGGGACCCGACGATCTAGAGTGTATCCGAATACCCTCTCGGTTATGTAAGAAACGGGGCATGCATGGAGACCAGGCGTAGGGGTCATTAGTGCTTAAATACACAGGTGCCCAACTAGTTATGTTATATTACATGGTTAGTAAGAAACATCTTCCAGGGAGAATAGTTCCGTTAAGGGTTCCTTTCCCTGGGAGGCATGCCCTAAAGTGCATGTCCGAATTGCGAAAAAGACGCAGAAAAAACATCTGGGGGCGCATAAGTAAATAAGTGAAAAATCATCTTTAGTTCACCGACCGAATATTCCCTTAAGAACGCTAGCTTTCGGCTTCACGCAGTCTGAGGTACATATCCGGCTGACCCGGCAGTAACAATCGCAGAGGTGCTCCCCTTATGCCCTAGCCGAATTAACGGGAACGTAGGGCATAAATACAAGAGCCAGGCAACCCAGCTTGGCCAAAACTTAAGTCATATCGATGCATATAATGGTGAATAAAGGGTACATGCGGAAGGATAACACATGTGTTGGGCATAAAGCCCGTATGAATAAGCTTATGTTAAAGAAGCCCCCATGTATAATGAGCGCGGATAGCGCGTCAGTTGCGTGCAAACAGGCATGAATGGGCCTCTAAAGGCTGTGAGAGAAAAGAAAGGGAGAAGGAGAAAAATATAAGACATATAGTGTATAAAAAATGGACAGAGGAAGGAGACGAACACAGAGTCCGGCGTTAGGCGTAGAATCTTTGGAGTCGGGCTGCGTTCCATGGGTTTGGCTCGAGTCGATTATCCGATGCATCCCGCAGAGGGTACGCTCCACCAGTCAGGACTTGGTCAATGACGAAGGGACCTTCCCATTTGGGCTTGATTTTGTCCTTTTTCTTATCCGGCACGCGTAGAACTAACTTGCCAACATTGTAAGTTTTGGCCCGTACTTCTCTGCTTTGGTATCTTCGAGCCTGCTATTGATAGAATGCGGAACGGGCTTTTGCCACGTCACGCTCCTCCTCCAAGGCGTCCAAACTGTCCCGCCGATCGAGCTCGGCTTCTCTTTCTTCGTACATGCGCACTCGAGGTGAGTCATGAATTATGTCGCAGGGGAGAACCTCCTCTGCGCCGTATACCATAAAGAATGGTGTGTACCAGGTAGTGCGATTCGGCGTGGTCCGCAGCCCCCAGAGTACGGAGTCGAACTCCTCTACCCAATGCGTGTTAGATTCCTTGAGGGACCGCACTAATCTGGTTTGATGCCGCTCATGATAAGACCATTTGCTCGCTCGATCTAACCGTTAGTTTGTGGATGATAGACTGAAGCATAATCGAGCTTGATGCCCATGTTCTTGCACCAGAGTTTTACCTCGTCGGCCGTAAAGTTCGTGCCGTATCAGTGATGATGCTGTGGGGGATGCCGTAACGGTGTACGACCCTGGATATGAAGTCTATCACCGGTCCGGATTCGGCCGTCTTAACAGGCTTGGCTTCTATCCATTTGGTGAACTTTTCCACCATGACCAGTAAGTATTTGTGCTTGTGGGTTCCTCCTTTAAGGGGTCCAACCATGTCAAGCCCCCAGACCGCGAAGGGCCAGGTGATGGGGATAGTATGGAGGGCGGTGGGTGGCATATGGCTTTGGTTTGCAAAAAGCTGGCAACCAGCGCAACATTGGACTAGGTCCTGAGCGTCTGCCCGGGCCGTCGGCCAATAAAAGACTGTACGGAAGGCCTTGCTTACAAGGGCCCGAGCTGCAGCGTGTTAACCGCCGAGTCCGGCATGAATTTCCGCCAGAAGATTCCGCCCTTCCTCTTCGGAGATGCACCTTTGAAGGACTCCGGTGGTGCTTTTCTTATAAAGCTCTCCCTCATGGACCTTATAGGCTTTAGATTGCCGCACTATGCAGCGTGCCTCGTTTTGGTCCTCGGGAAGTTCCTGCTTAGTTAGGTAGGCTAGGAATCGTTCTGTCCACGGGGTGATGACTGCCATTATTACATGGGCTGAAGATGTTATTTCATTGGCAGAGCCTCCAATTATGTCAGAATGTTCGGTGTCGGGCAGTGTGGTTGGGTCCGGGCTGTTATTTCCGGGTTCCCCTTCCCATACTATGGATGGCTTGAACAGCCTCTCCAAGAAGATGTTGGGAGGGATGGCATCGCGTTTTGCACCGATGCGTGCAAGGACGTCTGCTGCCTGATTGTTTTCCCGGGCTATATGGTGAAATTCGAGCCCCTCGAACCGAGCTGACATTTTTAGGACGATGTTGTGATAAGCTGCCATTTTCGTATCCTTGGCATCAAGGTCTCCATTTATTTGGGATATCGCGAGGTTTGTATCCCCGCGCACTTCTAGGCATTGAATGCCCATGGATACTGCCATCCGGAGACCATGTAGAAGGGCCTCATATTCGGCTGCGTTGTTGGAGTCCGTATACATTATCTGGAGTACGTATTGAACTGTATCTCCTGTTGGGGACGTCAAAACGACGCCAGCCCCCAGACCAGCCAACATTTTGGAGCCGTCGAAGTGCATGATCCAGTTGGAATATGTGCCGTACTCTTTAGGGAGTTCGGCTTCCGTCCATTCGGCGATGAAGTCGGCCAAAACTTGCAACTTAATAGCTCGCCATGGCTTGTAAGTTATGTCGAACGGGAGGAGCTCAATGGCCCATTTGGCAATCCGACCCGTCGCGTCGCGGTTGTTTATAATATCGTTAAGTGGTACTTCCGAGGCTACCGTTATCGAACACTCTTGAAAGTAGTGTCGTAGCTTTTGGGATGCCATAAATACTGCGTACGCTATCTTTTGATAATGCGGGTACCGTGACTTGCATGGAGTAAGGATAGTGGACACATAGTAAACCGGCTTTTGAAGGGGGAGTTTGTGTCCGCCCGTTTCTCGTTCGACGACGAGCACTGCGCTTACAACTTGATGAGTTGCCGCAATGTATAATATCATTGGTTCGCCAATGTTTGGCGCGGCCAGGACTGGGTTTGTTGCCAATATGGCTTTTATTTTGTCGAGTCCGGCCATGGTGGCATCCGTCCACTCGAAGTGTTCGGTGCGTCGGAGGAGGCGATAAAGGGGTAATGCCTTTTCTCCCAAGCGAGAGATAAAGCGGCTTAGAGCCACCACGCATCCGGTCAATTTTTGTATTTGTTTGAGCTCCTTTGGGATGTCCAATTGTGATAGAGCTCGAATCTTGGCTGGATTTGCTTCAATTCCTCTACCGGATACAATGAAGCCCAAGAGCTTTCCGGCTGGTACGCCGAAAACGCATTTTTCCAGGTTGAGCTTGATGTCGTATGCTCGGAGGTTATCGAATGTGAGCCTCAAGTCGTCTACTAGAGATTCGACATGCTTGGTTTTGACGACCACGTCATCTACGTATGCCTCCATTGTTTTGCCGATCTGGTTTGCCAGACATGTCTGAATCATGTGCTGATATGTTGCGCCGGCGTTTTTTAGCCCGAAGGGCATTGTGTTGAAGCAGAATGGGCCGTATGGTGTGATGAATGCCGTTGCGGCTTGGTCTGGCTCTGCCATCTTAATTTGATGGTAGCCAGAGTATGCGTCGAGGAAACACAATGAATCGTGTCCTGCGGTAGTGTCAATAATTTGATCGATGCGGGGGAGGGGGAAGGGATCCTTTGGGCAGGCCTTGTTGAGGTCCTTAAAATCGACACACAAGCACCAGGATTTGTGCTTCTTTGGTACCATCACCAGGTTTGCTAGCCGGTCTCGATGTTTTATGTCTCTGATGAACCCGACCTCCAATAGCTTGGCTAGTTCCTCTCCCATGGCTTGTCTCTTAGGTTCGGAGAAACGCCGAAGAGCCTGCTTGACTAGCTTGAATCCTTTTAGGATATTTAGGCTGTGCTCGACCAGCCTGCGTGGGATTCCTGGCATTTCTGAAGGGTGCCAGGCAAAAATGTCCCAGTTCTCGTGTAGGAACTCTCGTAGTGCGGCATCTACATCAGGGTTTAATTGTGCCCCGATGGAAGCTGTTTTTGTAGGGTCCATTGGATGGACTTGGAATTTGACTATTTCGTCCGCCGGTTTAAATTAGGTGGACTTGGATCTTTTATCGAGTATCATGTCGTCCCAGTTCACCGTGGAGCGCAGCGCAGTCAGTTCCTCGGCTGCTAGGGCTTCGGATAGTGCCTCGAGGGCCAGTGCAGCTGTCTTATTTTCGACGCAGAGTGCTATGTCCGGATCACTAGCAAGAGTGATGATTCCGTTGGGCCCGGGCATTTTGAGCTTCTTGTACCCATAATGGGGTATGGCTTGGAAGATTGTAAACGCCTCCCGCCCTAATAGAGCGTGGTATCCACTACTGAACGGGGCCACTTGGAACGTGACCTCTTTGGACCTGTAATTATCCAGCGTGCCGAACACCACATCTAGTGTGATTTTTCCTGTACAGCACGCTTCCCGACTAGGGATTATTCCTCTAAAGGTTGTGCTGCTTTGCTCAATGCGGTTCCAGTATATTTCCATTTTTCGAAGGGTTTCCTCATAAATGAGGTTCAATCCGCTGCCACCGTCCATGAGTACCTTGGTGAGTCGAAAGCCGTCCACTATTGGACTGAAGACCAATGCGGCTAGTGCTCGGGCTGTTCGGAATTTAGGTTCATCACTGGCATTAAAAGTAATAGCCGTGTCACTCCATGGGTTTATTGTTGCCACGTGGTAGACTTTGGCAAGGCTGCGGAGTGTTCGTTTTCGCATATTATTTGATGCGAAAGTCTCGAAGACTATTAATACTGTACAAGTATCCCTGGGCTGGTGCTCTGTGGCTTCTGGGGTTAGAAGATCTTCGCCACTTTTGGCCACCTGCCGGAGTATCCAACATGCTCTAAGGCTATGAGTTGGTGTGGCGCCCTCTGCATTGTGAATTTTACAGGGTCCATTGAGCCATCCCTCCAGTACGGTTCCATGCCCTGTAGAGGGTTTTTGCTTTTTGGTGTTTAGCCCGGGTGTCTGGCGATAATGCACCCTTTTATTTCAGAATGGGTTTGTATTCAGGGCTGGATTGTCCCAAAATTTTACTTCGGTTTTCCAGGCGCTTTCCATCGCACAGTACTTTCGTACTATGGATGCCAAGTCGGCAAAGTGTGTAATTTCACGGCGACTTATGGCGTTGAGGACTCCCTTGTCCATGCAGTTATTGCAGAAGAATGAAATTGTGTCTTCCTCGCGGCAGTCCTTTATCCTGTTCATGACCAGGAGGAATCTGGCCCAGTAATGGTGTACTGTTTCTTCGGGCTCTTGCCTAATTTGGGATAGATTGCTTATGTTTGGGTGGGTGGGTGGAATTGAATACGAAACCTCACCCAATCTGAGACTCGGGGGCCAAGGAGTTTCCGAACTCGGAAGTTTGGGTTCTTGGATGTTTTCCACTGAATCTAGCCCGCTGCCTGACTCTAGGTTCAGGTCTTGAGTGACGTCCTCCCCTCCGCGGGTATCCGGCTTGGAGGGATCGGGAATCCGGACATAGCTAGTCCTTAAGATAGATGAAGGGTCACCGCATTGTTCCTCCACCGCATTGTTCCTCCACCACTGCAACGTGATGGGTGACCTGGGGAGAGCTGATCCCTCTCAGATCGGGTTTAGGCCCAATCTGATCGTAGTCTGCAGCGACTCCCAGGGCGGCGATGCGATCCAAGAGCTCGTTTAGGGAAGAGAGCTCCATTGGTTCTAACTACTCGGTGAGTTCCGAGTTGACGTGAAGATTGCTTTTGATGACCCGAGAAGTCATCATCGGCGCAGCGGCCGAACAGGCGGTCATAAGAAAACCACCTAGCCGGAGAGTTTGGCCGACAGCCAAAGCTCCCTTAGCAACAGTGCCGTCTTTAAAGATGGGATGAGGCATCCTTCCTGATGAAAGCACCAATGTCGGTGTCAAAACCGGCGGATCTCGGGTAAGGGGTCCCGAACTGTGCGTCTAGGCGGATGGTAACAGGAGACAAGGGACACAATGTTTTTACCCAGGTTCGGGCCCTCTCGATGGAGATAAAACCCTACTCCTGCTTGATTAATATTGATGATATGGGTAGTACAAGAGTAGATCTACCATGAGATCAAAGAGGCCAAACCCTAGAAGCCAGCCTATGGTATGATTATTGTTCGTCCTATGGACTAAAACCCTCCGGTTTATATAGACACCGGAGACGGCTAGGTTTACACAGAGTCGGTTACAATGGGAGGAGATCTACATATCCGTATTGCCAAGATTGCCTTCCACGCAAAGGAAAGTCCCATCCGGACACGGGACAAAGTCTTCAATCTTGTATCTTCATAGTCCGAGAGTCCGGCCAAAGGTTATAGTCCGGCTATCCGGACACCCCCTAATCCAGGACTCCCTCAGC
>NC_041382.1:141646122-141669874 GCF_002162155.2 Triticum dicoccoides | reverse complement strand
AAAGCTCGGCGTCGCTCCGGGGCACGACGACGGAGCACGGGGCGGTCGGTGGTCGTGGTGGCGCATGGTGGACGGCGACGGGTTGTCTCGATCCAGAACGTGGGGGAGTGGGGGAACGAGAGGGGGGAGTGGGTTAGGTCACAGGGGAGAAGGGGGGTTAGTAGTGGGGTGGCTTGGTCCGGGTGGGCCGGCCAGTTGGGCCAAGGCCCGGCTGGGCTACAGTCCCTTTTTTGGTTTGTTTTTCTTTTATCTATTTTCTTTTTATTGTTTTATTTTATTTTTCTATTTACTAATGTTTATAAAATATATAATTTGTTCCTGAAATAGTGTTACTACTTATGATAATGCCACAATAACTTGGGCTCCCAAATAAAATAGTTTATTATTTTATATATTACAAAAAGCATTTAATTATTTGTTATAGCTACCATTTTAATTAGTTTAGTGAATTTAAACATTTTATAAAAAACTTGTTTTCTCCACCAATATATCTTGTGAATTATTTGTCAGAATAAGAACATTTTAGTTTTGGCTTTTAAAAACTTTAGTTGTTTGACTTGTTTTCAAATTTAGATTTTTGAACCGGTTTTTGAACCAACGAGAGATTAGCAACAGTAACGGAGGTGACGTGGCGTCATTAGGAGAGGTTTACCGTAGCTTAATTATCTGGGCGTCATAACTATACCTTCCTATATGCGGTATCTACCTGCCGTTCCAAGTAAATTTGTATGTGCCAAACTCTAAACCTTCAAATAAATATCCTGTTTTGTATGCTCGAATAGCTCATGTATCAACTAGGGCTGTCCGTATCTTCCATGTTAGGCGGGTTATTCTCAAGAGGAGTGGACTCCGCTCCTCACTCACGAGAAAATGGCTGGTCACCGGGATGCCCAGTCCCATGCTTTATGCAAATCAAATCAAAATATTTGCAAACAAAACTCCCCCTGGGACTCTTGTTAGTTGGAGGCACTCATTGTTTCGAGCAAGCCATGGATTGATGCTTGTTGGTGGAGGGGGAGTATAAACTTTACCATTCTGTTTGGGAACCGCCTATAATGTGTGTAGCATGGAAGATATCGCCATCTCTTGGTTGTTATGTTGACAATGAAAGTATACCGCTCAAAATATTATTCATCTCTATTTTAAAACCGAGCTCTGGCACCTCTAGAAATCCCTGCTTCCCTCTTTGAAGGGCCTTTCTATTTACTTTTAAGTTGAGTCATCATCCTCTTATTAAAAAGCAGCAGTTGGAGAGCACCACTGTCATTTGCATTCATTACTGTTAGTTTACATCGAGTATGACTTGACTGGATCTCTTTTACCATGAATTACAATGTCTAGTCAGTCCTTAATCTTTAAATGTGCTCTGCATTTATGTTTTGCAGTCTCAGAAAGGGCTAGCGAGATACCATCTTGTTATGTCATACTATGATTTTTTGAGAAAGTGTTGTCATTCGAGATTTATTATTATTGCTCGCTAGTTGATTATGCCATTGATATGAGTAAACATGAGACCTATGCGTTATTGTGAATATGATTAGTTCATCATCTTTTCTGAAAACTTGAATGCTGGCTTTACATATGTACAACAACAAGAGCAAACAGAGTTTGTAAAAGTTTTTCTTTATCACTTTCAGTTTATCAACTGAATTGTTTGAGGACAAGCAAAGGTTTAAGCTTGGGGAGTTGATACGTCTCCGTCGTATCTACTTTTCCAAACACTTTTGCCCTTGTTTTGGACTCTAACTTGCATTATTTGAATGGAACTAACCCGGACTGACTCTGTTTTCAGCAGAATTACCATGGTGTTATTTATGTGCAGAAACAAAAGTTCTTGGAATGACCTGAAACTTCACGGAACGTCTATTTGGAAATAATAAAAATCCTTGCAAAAGATGAAGACCAAGGGGCCCACACCCTAGCCACGAGGGTGGGGGCGCCCCCCTACCTCGTGGGCCCCCTAGAGCTCCTCCGACCTCAACTCCAACTCTATATATTTGCTTTCGGGGAGAAAAAAAATCAGAGAGGAGGATTCATCGCGTTTTACGATACGGAGCAGCCGCCAAGCCCTAAAACCTCTCGGGAGGGCTGATCTAGAATCCGTTCGGGGCTCCGGAGAGGGGAATCCATCCCCATCGTTATCATCAAGCATCCTCCATCACCAATTTCATGATGCTCACCGCCGTGCGTGAGTAATTCCATTGTAGGCTTGCTGGACGGTGATGGGTTGGATGAGATCTATCATGTAATCGAGTTAGTTTTGTTAGGGTTTGATCCCTAGTATCCACTATGTTCTGAGATTGATTTTGCTATGACTTTGCTATGCTTAATGCTTGTCACTAGGGCCCGAGCGCCATGATTTCAGATCTGAACCTATTATGTTTTCATCAATATATGTGAGTTCTTGATCCTATCTTGCAAGTCTATAGTCACGTACTATGTGTTATGATCCGGCAACCCCGAAGTGACAATAATTGGGACCACTCCCGATGATGACCGTAGTTTGAGGAGTTCATGTGTTCACTATGTGCTAATGGTTTGTTTCGGTACTCTATTAAAAGGATGCCTTAATATCCCTTAGTTTCCATTAGGACCCCGCTGCCACGGGAGAGTAGGACAAAAGATGTCATGCAAGTTCTTTTCCATAAGCACATATGACTATATTCGGAATACATGCCTACATTACATTGATGAATTGGAGCTAGTTCTTTGTCACCCTAGGTTATGACTATTACATGATGAACCGCATGCGGCATAATTCTCTATCACCGATCCATTGCCTACGAGTTTTCCATATATTGTTCTCCGCTTATTTACTTTTCCGTTGCTATTGCTATCATCACTACAAAATACCAAAAAAAATAGTTCTGTTATCATTACCTTTTGCTACCGTTACCACTACTATCATATTACTTTTCTACTAAACACTTTCCTGTAGATATTAAGTTTCTAGGTGTGGTTGAATTGACAACTCAGCTGCTAATACTTGAGAATATTCTTTGGCTCCCCTTGTGTCCAATAAATAAATTTGGGTTGAATACTCTACCCTCGAAAACTGTTGCGATCCCCTATACTTGTGGGTTATCAGGGCCTTGATAAAAACATCTTCTCCTTTTGTTCTTCCACTCGGTCTGGGCAGACCATGTCGAGTGGAACTTGAACCAGTGGGGGCACGTAGAGTGCACCCACCGGGTGTAGTCCTCGAGACCACGATCGACTACGGGCAGTCAGTTGGGGTCTGAGAATGCTTCTCTCTCTCTCTCTCTCTCTCTCTCTCTCTCTCTCTCTCTCTCTCTCTCTTTCTTCCACTCAGTCTGGTCGGGCCATGTCAAGTGGAATCTGAACTAGTGGGGGCATGCTAAGTGCACCTACTGGGTGTAGTCCTCGAGACTACTGTTGAATGTTTGATTCTGAAGTAGTCTTAGAGTTCTTTTCACTCGGAAGCGAATGATCTTTGATCCTGTCCATTGATGTATCTTTTTGCTGACTGCAGAAATCTTGTGAGCTTATCTCCAAGTTCGCCAATTTTGAGGAAAAGTAGAGACAACTCAACCTTGACTTGGAGCTGGCCAATCAGAATTTGAAAAAGGCTAAAGATGAAGTAGCTGGTATGGAAGGTAACGACCTGTCGACTATCTATCTTGACCATCTCTCAAGTTATCTTTTTGTTCTTCTCTCTGACCCGAGTGCACATTCTTCAGAGAAAATGAAGCAAGCCCTGGTACAGAAGGACCTTGACCTTGCAGCTGTGCAGAAGGAGGCTCAGGAGAAGACTGCACTCACCGACAAGAAGCTGGCTTCAGTCGGGGCACTGGAGGAAGACAACGCCAAGCTAAAAGCATCCCTCACCGAGGCCAACAAAGAAGTGACCCGTCTGAAGAAAGACAAAGTTGCTTTGAACGAGATGATTGAAGGCATTTCTCATAAGAGAAATGCCCTGGAGGCTTATCTGGGGGCACTCGCCAAGAAGTTGTTCCTTATACTCAAAGGTATTTTTCCTTCTCCGATTGTTTAGCCATCGTCGACTCATCATAAAACCGTCGACTCACTATCACATTGGTATCTCTTTGTGTTTGTAGAATTCTGTCAAAACTTCGAGGAAGAAACTGGGCGGATCGAGACATGCCTAGACCCCATCCTTTCCCCTGTCGGTGATGAAGCTGCCATGAACGTGCTCCGACTAGAATCCCGCGTCGCCAGTGTTACGAACTACCTTGCACATCTGAAGGTTGCGGCCACGGGAATCGCTCCAGAATGACCTCGAGTCCTTGATGACTAGAGTCAGTGAGGTCCCTGGCCAAGTGCAGGAGTGGAAGAAGTCATCTGCTCGCTGTGGTGCTAACGTAGCTCTGTCGCTAGTTCGAGTCCACTACAAGGAGGCCAAAGAGGAAAAGCTAGCAGCAATCAAGGTTGCAAATACCAGGAGACACAACTTCCAGTCCTTCATGGAGACCTTCATTGCCGCCGCCACTCGAATTGCAGACGGGATCGACCTGGACGAGTTCATTGACCCTGCTAGTCCTTCACCCGCGGAGTGAACAAACTTTTATAATTCGATTAAATTTGCCTTAGTATGCCGACTGGTCTTGTAACCATTTGAAACTCTTGCGGGCCTGATGCCCGAGTCCTTTGAACTGTGGTCTGCAACCTCTTTAGGTTTTATCTGAACTTGGTTCCTTTTGAATCTCTTGGCTTTGATTCTTCTATCTATGTTGCTACTGACTTTGTGGCGTAGCTCAGTCGAGTGGATCACACACAAGGGCATCTGATGCCGTCCATGACCTGCTCATTGCCTTTTTGCAGGTAAGGATGGAGCGAACGTTGTATTTGTGTTGAAGCTCCGAGGACGAGTCGTGGTCGACCTGCACCTCATCATCCTTGCAGCTAAGGATGGAGCGGACGTTGTATTTGTGTCGAAGCTCCGAGGATAAGGTTGTGGTCGACCTGCACCTCATCGTCCTTGCGGATATGAATGGAGCGGACGTTGTATTTGTGTCGAAGCTCCAAGGATAAGGTTGTGGTCGACTTTCACCTTATCATCCTTGCAGATAAGGATAGAGTGTGTTTTAAAACTTCGGCGAGTACGAGACTGCATCTAAGCCCTCGAGTGGGAGGGTTGCTCACCACTCGGTAGGATTTTGAAACTTAGGCGAATACTGGACTGCAGCTAAACCCCCGAGTGGGAGGGTTGCTCACCACTCGGTAGGATTTTTAAACTTAGGCGAGTACTGGACTGCAGCTAAGCCCCCGAGCGTGAGGGTTGCTCACCACTCGGTAGGATTTCTTAAACTTTGGCGAGTACTGGACTGCAACTAAGCCCCCAAGTGGGAGGGTTGCTCACCACTTGGTAGGATTTTTTAAACTTAGGCGAGTACTGGACTGCAGCTAAGCCACCGAGTGGGAGGGTTGCTCACCACTCGGTAGGATTTTTTTAACTTAGGCGAGTACTGGACTGCAGCTAAGCCCCCGAGTGGGATGGTTTCTCACCACACGATAGGATTTTTTTAAAACTTAGGCGAGTACTGGACTGTAGCTAAGCCCTCGAGTGGGAGGGTTGCTCACCACTCGGTAGGATTTTTTTTTAAACTTAGGCGAATCAGGTTCGCAGCTAAACCCCCGAGTGGGAGGCATGCTCTCCACTCGGTGGGATTTTGTTTTTGGGAACTTAGGCGAATCGGGTCCGCGACTAAGCCACCCACTAGGGGATTTTGGACACATGTATAAGTAATAACAATCATTTAGGAGATTACAAAACCATGTCTTTGATAAACAAACTGCAAGGTATTTCTTATTACATCTCGACAGTCTGAATGCTTAAGTGTTAAAGTGGCGGAGAAGCTCCGCATTCCAGGTGCGTGGCTCGTCTTTCTTGTGTTCCACATCATACAGGTGATATGCACCGTTGCGGAGCACTTTGGTGATGATGAAGGGGCCTTCCCATGCAGGAGCAAGCTTGTGTGGATGTTGCCGGTCCACTCGGAGAACCAGGTCTCCTTCCTAAAATGCTCGACCCTTGACGTTTCTGGCATGAAAACGCCGTAGATCTTGTTGATAGATGGTCGACCGGATCAGCGCCATCTCTCTTTCCTCTTCCAGAAGGTCAACAACATCTTGACGGGCTTGTTCTGCTTCGGCTTTTGAGAATAGTTCCACTCGTGGGGCACTATGAAGCAAATCAGTCGGTAGCACGGCCTCAACTCCATAAACCAGGAAGAAGGGAGTCCGGCCAGTCGACCGATTTGGCGTTGTCCTCAGATCCCATAGTACCGATGGTAACTCATCTAACCAGGCGCCGGCCGCATGCTTGAGGTCTCGCATTAACTTGGGCTTCAATCCTTGGAGGATCAAACCATTTGCTCTTTCTGCTTGTCCGTTCGACTGCGGATGAGCGACTGAAGCATAATCGACCCGAGTGCCTTGGGAAGCACAGAAAGCTCTAAACTCATATGAATCAAAGTTTGAACCATTGTTTGCGATGATGCTGTGCGGGACTCCAAACCTGAATATTAACCCCCTGACGAAGCTGACGGCAGTGCTCGAATCGAGGCTTTTGATGGGCTTGGCTTCAATCCATTTAGTGAACTTGTCGACTGCAACAAGTAGGTGAGTGAAACCACTTCTTCCAGTCCTCAAGGTTCCAACCATATCCACCCCCCAAACGGCAAATGGCCAGATGAGTGGAATGGTACTCAAGGATGAAGTGGGCTTGTGAGACATGTTGGAGTAGAACTGGCAACCGTCACACTTGTCGACTATTTCCTTTGCCATTTCATTTGCTCGTGGCCAATAAAAACCTGCTCGGTATGCTTTGGCCACTATTGTCCGTGAGGATGCATGGTGACCACAGGTCCCCAAGTGGATATCATTGAGAATCATTTGACCTTCTTCTGGGGTAATGTATCGTTGAGCAACTCCAGTCACACTTTCTCTGTATAGTTGACCGCTTATCACGGTGAAGGCTTTGGATCGACGGACGATCTGTCGCACTTCATCTTCGTCTTCTAGCAGCTCTTTCCTGAGAATATATGTGATGTACGGTACAGTCCAATCAGGAATGACGGCCGAACCTTCCATGACTAGTGAGGGAGTCCTGGATTAGGGGGTCTCCGGACAGCCGGACTATATCCTTTGGCCGGACTGTTGGACTACAAAGATACAAGATTGAAGACTTCGTCCCGTGTCCGGATGGGACTCTCCTTGGCGTGGAAGGCAAGCTTCGCAATACGGATATGTAGATCTCCTCCCTTGTAACCGACTTTGTGTAACCCTAGCCCCCTCCGGTGTCTATATAAACCGGAGGGTTTAGTCCGTAGGACAACAACAATCATACCATAGGCGAGCCTATAGGGTTTAGCCTCTAGGATCTCGTGGTAGATCAACTCTTGTAATACGCATATCATCCATATCAATCGAGCAGGACGTAGGGTATTACCTCCATCAAGAGGGCCCAAACCTGGGTAAACATCGTTTCCCCTGCCT
The DNA here is from genome assembly GCF_002162155.2 of Triticum dicoccoides. Lineage (NCBI taxonomy): Eukaryota > Viridiplantae > Streptophyta > Magnoliopsida > Poales > Poaceae > Triticum > Triticum dicoccoides. The sequence goes on along the minus strand of NC_041382.1, from coordinate 141,662,395 downwards.
CTTGTTACCATCCGACTTAGACGCACAGTTCGGGACCCCCTACCCGAGATCCGCCGGTTTTGACACCGACATTGGTGCTTTCATTGAGAGTTCCACTGTGCTGTCACCGTAAGGCTTGATGGCTCCTTCGATCATCGGTAACGATGTGGTCCAGGGTGAGGTTTTCCTCCCCGAACAGAAATTCATATTCGGCGGCTTCGCACTGCGGGCCTAACTCGCTTGGCCATCCGGAGCAGATCGAGAGCTACACCCCTGGCCATCAGGTCAGGTTCGGAAACTTAAACTACACTGCCGACATCCGCGAATACTTGATCTTCTACGGATTCGAGCCCATGTCAGGTGCGCCGCACCATCAAGACGAGCATGACGTAACTCTGCCGTCGGACAGTGTTTGGAGATCGCATCTGCAACTACTCCGGCCTTCAATCCGGAGCAAATTGCGCCATCGGAGAACGAAGGTATAGACCCCGCCATGGAGGCTGCACTCTCAGTGGCGATAGAGCCGGATACTGACTTCACCCCTTACGAGAGCCGTGTTGCCGAACCACTGGATTCGTCTCCGGCCACGGACTCCGAGCCGCCTGCATCCGTGCCTATCGAATCCGACAGGGTGCCGATCATGGAGTTCACCTCCGCGGATATCTTTTAGCACTCGCCTTTCGGTGATGTGCTTAATTCGTTAAAGTCTCTCTCCTTGTCAGGGGAACCTTAGCCGAACTATGTCCGGCTAGAATGGGATGCGGACGACGAAGAAATTTGCTGCCCACCTACCACCCACTTAGTAGCCCCTTGTGCCATGAATCCAGGACCCCCTAATGCGGAAAAATCCTTTCAAAGGTAGCAGAGATGGACCGTCTAGCATAAACAAGATTCTCGACAAACTATGTCAGATTCATGGCACCCCCGATAAAGCTGCAAATCACACCCACAGAGAATGTTGGGTCTTCAAGCAGGCCGGTAAGCTAAATGCCGAACACAAGGGGGGTTGGGAGACACCAAGCGAAGACGAGGACGAACCTCACCAGCAAAGCACTGGAGGACAGAAAAAATTCCCACCAGAGGTTAAAACAGTAAACATGATCCATGTGACGAAGAGGAGAAGCAAACATGCACTCTAAGACATACGCGCCATAGAGCCCATCACCTCTAAGTTCAACCCCTGGTTGGCCTGCCCGATCACTTTTGATCGTGGGGATCACGCGACAATCATCCGGCATGAAGGATTGGCTGCCTTGGTGTTAGACCCAATAATAAACGTATACCACCTCACACGAGTCCTTATGGACGGCGGCAGTGGTCTAAATCTGATATATCAAGACACAGTCCGCAAAATGGGGATAGACCTGAAAAAATAAGCCACAGCAATACTACCTTCAAGGGAGTAATACCAGGCCCAGAGGCCCGCTGTACGGGCTCTCTATTACTACATGTTGTATTCGGTTCTCCCGACAACTTCCGAAGCGAAAAGTTAACTTTCTACATCGCTCCATTCCGAAGTGGCTATCAAGCACTACTCAGAAGAGCGGCTTTTGCTTGTTTTAATGCAGTGCCGCATTACGCTTCTCTCAAGCTTAAAATGCCCGGTCCACGTGGCACCATCACAGTTAGTGGAAATATTGAGCGTTCTCTACACGCGGAAGAATGTGCGGCGGCCTTAACAGCCGAGCACTAGACGGCCTCACCAACCAGAGTAAATGACAGGTCGTCAAGACCACAGACACGGTTAGACGAGTCCAGCGCATCACTACATATACATGAGATTGGTTTGATGGTTAAACCCTCATAGACGGTACCAAGGGCTTCCCGCGTGTAATCAGGGCTAGTTCGGCTCAACTTGACTTATCTTGAATTTCAATGGTTTATTGATAATAACCAATTTTCTGGCAGGACAACTTTCACCTAAGTTCTTCTCTTTTACAGATGACAATCGTGCTACACCCGTCCAGGACACAGCACAACGGAGACACAGGCGCAGACGTGCAGCAGGGACCCTCTCAAAGGTTTCTTTTCATTAAGACCCTGCGTAAACCTTTTTTACTGTCTCTTGTTGTTCACATCCTCCGGATACTCAATACAACCGAGAAGGATGCTGACGTTATTGGCATGTGGTCACGTCAGGATATTGCACGTACCTGGACACTCGGGGTTTATTATTAAGGGCATTGTTCAGTCCGTCATATGTTATGAAGACCGAATACCTTAGGGAGTGTTCGGCGTCGCGAGTTTGGCCTTATACGCACCAGCTCCGAATCATGTCTTTGGTCAAATGTTGGGTTTGCCTGGCTCCCATGTTTTGGTACCTTACGTTCCACTATATCGGCTAAGGTAGCACTGGGAGAACTACTACGATTATGCCCTGGTTCATCCAGATGAGCACCTCAGTAGAGAAAGCCGAAAACTGATTGTCATGATAAAGCGCGAGACTGGTCAACCACTCGATGACTTAGAGGAATCTTCAGGATTCCTCCGCATTAACGGAGGGCCGTTCCTCGGTCATGTATGTACGCGCCCTGTGTTCGGACAAATGCGGAGGTACCAGGGGCTATCTAGTAGTCCTGCCGTCAAACTCCTATGGCTAAGTGAAAGTGTTAAAGCAATATAGTCTGATTGCCTCATTCGCTACGCTACCACCTCCTTCATGGACCAAGACGTTGGATCAAGTGCGAATACACTTTTTTGCAAAAACCCCCACATTATATGCGTGGGGGCTGAAGCCGACGACTGCAAACTTTCAGGTTATATTAATATATACATAAACGGCCGCACATGAGGCATCATAATACTTTCAGGCAAAAGTATAAACATAGCCTTTATAATTCAATAAAACATTGTTTTTACAATGGGAATACATGTCACTAGAACATAATATTCTTCGAGCACTGAGCCACTATTGAATGAGCGCCTTCAAGGACTTCTTCAAAGTAGTGCTCGGCAGCACTCGGCCCACGGCAGAACCCTGTGTTGCAATAGTGGTGGCCTCCATCTCTGCCCAGTATGTCTTGACACGGGCAAGTGCCATCCGCGCACCCTCTATGCACGCCGACCTCTTCATAGGGTCGATGTGCGGCACAACACCAAGGAATTGTTGCACTAAACTAAAGTAACTATTCAGCCTTGGCCCTTCAGGCCACAGATTATCCACAACAGACCTCATGGCAAGTACGGACAACCAATGGAGCTCGGCCCACTTGGCCATTCGCTCATTCAACAGCAGCGGACACACTGGAGCATGGAACTGTGACCAGAACAGCTTTTCCACTTCACGATCTTTTTGATCTTTGAAGTACTCGGCCACATCAGCAGCACTTGCTGCCAAATCCACGTATGCATCTGCAGAACTCCATAGTTGATCAAGAGGGGCATACTTTGGATCTCCAAACTTAGTCCGCAACAAAAAGGGCTTCCCAGCCAAGATATCTCCAGCTTGACGCAGCTCCTCCTTCATCGCTCTGATTTTGCAGCAGGCTTCCTAGGCTGCTACCATGGCCTTCTCCAGGTCTGTTGCCTTCTCTCAGCTCTTCGATCGCCTTTAGAGCAGCCGCATCGCTATTTCTGGCTTGTTCCTTGGCTCGGGCAAGTTCCGTCCGAAGGGTTTCCATGGTGGCAGCTCCATCTGCAGTCACAACATATTAAAGATACTGGCATCATGCTCCTCTTACTATGTGTTGATCACCGGAGAAATCACATACCCTGTGCCTCGTCAAGCCGCTTGTTGACAAGCACGATGTCGGCATCTGCCGCATCAAGTTGCCGCTTTAGCTCGGCAAACTCATCAGTCCGGCTAGCCACCGGACCTTCGGCCACCTGCACATGAAGGCGGTTGATTATTACCTAGGACTATGATCCTCTGTTTGCCGCCATTCTCGACGGCAACCAGAGTCTCAGGGGCTACTATCTGCATAGGGCACACCTAACGTGTGCGGTACTGTCAAAAACATACACTACTTCACGTACCTCAAAGCCTTTCAGCAGACTCATAAAAGCTTCAAGCAACCCACTTCCGGTGGATGAAATCCTTTCAATCACCATACCCATTAGCATACGATGCGCTTCTGAGATGGCCGCTTGCTCCAGAAGATCATTCAGTGTGTCCGACCACACACTGTACGGTTCCAGACTCTTCCTGTTGCTCCCTTTAGGAGCCGAATACTGGGGACTTCGGGTGGCAAAAGGATTACCCTCTGGCCTTGGCGGATCAGGAGAAACCCTCCGCGACGACACTTCAGGGTCGCCCGCCTCATGAGGCGGGGTGGGCAGGGCGAGGTGTTTCGCTCTCCATCATCTCCGGAAGAAGATCCCTCGAAGACGAACTCTGTCGAGAAGGGCTACGATCCGAACTGCAAGATATATGCTTCGGTTATTATCTTCATAAGTAATGTAAGATATTTTTACTATTAAGTACTTTTTGTTTACTTACAGATCAGTAGAGGGCTGATCCCCTTGCGGACACTGTGGGGCAAGAGTACCCTCCAAGGCAGGACCCTCTGGCAGAGATTTCTTCCCCCGTTTGAAAACCTTTGTTTCCGGGTCTTCTGAGGTGGTCCTCTTCCTTCCTTGGGGAGAGGGAATTTCAGATTCTTCTCCCTGTCTATCCTTCTTCGCGGAGGCGCTGACTCCCCCGGTTTGGACGAATAGTGAGTGAGGCCCGCTTTCAGCCTCTTTATTCCCCCCTTTATCTTCCTCTGAGGGCGCCTGGTAAGGCGGCGGCTCGAGCATTGTGTCTACTACTGGATTGGCCGAGCCTTTGGGAAGGGGGGCCGAACACCTGATCATCTTCGCCTTTGTTATCCAGTCCTGCTCAAAGAGCAACTTTTCATAATGATGTTATGATAAATAGAAAGACAGCGTGTTCGGCCATGGGATTACTTACTTGGGTATCGGGGCGATTACAGCTCAGACCCGCATCCTCGGTGGTGTCAGGACACTCTATTTGGGGTCCAAAGAACAATTTGTACATCTCTTCAAGCGTCATGCCGAGGAAGTGCTGAATAGTTCGAGGTCCTTCCGGGTTGAATTCCCACATATGGAGGGGTCGACGTTTGCAAGGCTGGACTCGATGAACTCACATGACTTGCATTACCATGACCAGGCTGACATGTCTCTCAAGGAGATCTCGGATGCGACTCTGCAATATCAGCATATCATTTACTGTTCCCTGGTTCAGCCCCTTGTTGATCCATGACATCAGTTGTGGTGGAGGGCCTGAGCGAAAGGCAGGGGCGGCTACCGACTTGGCACTTCAGGGACACTACAAGAAAATACACTTCCGTGATGATACGTGTTTGTCACAGTAGGTCGCATTTTCTGTCATGCATGTACATCCATGACAAATTTATGACAGAATCAAGATAGTCATACCTGTGCTGTCATAGAAGTGTTCCATGACATTGCCAAAATTCTCATCACAGAAGTGTCCACTTCCATGACGATAAATCGCGCGTCACAGAAGTGCTTTCGTCAAGGGTGACTGACACGTGGCATCCACCGTAGTGGAACGCTGTTAAGCTATCGGGTCGGATTTTGGATCCGATAACCCGTTAACAGCCACGACCAATGCCGATTTTCCACGTGCAAAATTCTCAATGGCTGACGGATCCACGCGTCAGCTCCGCGTTGGCACAGGTGTCACTCATCCAACGGTCAAGATGGGCCTATGATATGTTGACACGTGGACCGGCCCAAAAGTGGCCCACAAAGATTACATGGGCCGGCCCAATTGAAGGCCCATAAGATTTAGCAGACCATAATGGGCCAGCCCAGGTAAAGGCCCACAAAATTTAGCAGACCATAATGGCCGGCCCAGCTAAAGGCCCACACGATTTTGTAGACCATAATGGGCTGGCCCAGCTAAAGGCCCACAAGATTTGGTGGACCACAATGTGTCGGCCCAGCTAAAGGCCCACAAGATTCTGCCGACCATAATGGGCCGGCCCAACTAAAGGCCCAACATTCCCTGTCAAATCGGCCCGTCAACGGCCTGTCCTAAACTTGTCATCAACGCGGCCCATGGTCACTTCTGGTCCTTTAGCAGTCCGCTAAGTAATTGGGCCGAATTACGGCCCGGTGTATTTCCGGCCTGTTAAAGGTCCGGCTTCATTTGGGCCCATTTATAGGCCATCAATACTTTCGGCCCATAAACGACCGTGAAGGATTTGGGTCTTATTCGGCCATGTCTGACATTCGGCCTGTTAGAGGCCCACTACAGCTTTGGGCCACTTTCGGCCTGTTGTCATTTTCGGACTGTTAACACCGGACGTAAACCATGGGCCATATGTGGCCCAACGTCATATCGGGCCCATTAACGGCCCATATAAAAATTACGATAATCTAGCCCGACCGAAGTTCCGGCCTGTTAAAGGCCCGTGTATTAGGTCGGCGCATTTACGGCCCGTCCGAATTTCGTCCTGTTAAAATCCAGTGGGTTATTTGGCACAATCAGGGCCCAATCTCACTTTCAGTCTATTAAAGGCCCATGTATTTTATGGGCTTGAGATATTTACACCTGTAAATGGCCTAATTTTACTGAGGGCCCAAATTATGTTTAGGCCTGTTAAAGGCCCACTATGGGCACAGGCCTACCAGAAAAATATGAAAGCTTATGCTGATTTAGGCCCAGATATTTTTAGTGGGCTACATGCCAATTTCGGCCTGGAATCGTGTTTAGCCCAATTGGAATGGGCCCGATGAATGTTGGCACGTTGGGCTCCTACGAAGGTTTCGGCCGAATAAATTACTAAGATAAACCTACACTATACAAAAATTGCGTTGTAATTACTGCAGCCTGAGGCAGCATCATAAATGTTGTATCACAACAAAATAAATTCCAACCATACAACAAAAGGCCTGTTAGCATAAGTTTACAGTCCTTCCAGATAAAAGCACCATCAAATATATAGAACAACATATCATTTGACCTGAGTGCTAATGTTTCAGGCTGTAGAATCTGATGGAGCAGCACGATCTCCACCTTTTTCCTCCATTGCTCTTGAACAACGAAGCGAATGTCTGATAGTCTGGTTTCAAAACCATTTATATCTTGACGACATTTCTCAACCACTATTCTTGTTTCCGAAACAATGTCCATTAGGGATTGGACTTGTGTCTGGAGCACAGATATATCACTTTGTCTAGCAGGAAGATTTTGTTCAGTAGGCGATTTGGACGAGGTTACCTTTACAACCAACCCAGAATTACGCAGGAAGGTGCTTTTTGCACTGTTAGTGGAGAGATACTGATGCACTGCAGCAAGAGGTGACATTGTGCCTGTAGTAGCCTCGTCACCTTCAGGTGGTTGTGGCTGTTCAATCCTTTGTTCCATAGCTTCCTGAAAGTTTGAACTTGTAGATTAGTGTACCAGATAAGTTACTAATGAGACAAAAACAAACAAAGTAGGTTAAACGTTTATACATAACTTATTTTGGTGAACTACTGTAATACATTAGCATGTATTGTAGTGCCAACTACATAATAAAATCACTTTCGGAACATATGTCCATGTAGCATGCCTACTGTATTGTCTATTTCGTCACATTCGTTGACATCTAAGGGTAAAGAGACATGGTTTAAAGTAGGATGAACATAGTATGACATCATTCATATCATGGGCAAACAGATATAAAACAAACAGGCTATTTTATCATTGTGTGCGCACATGAACATAACAACTAGATTATAGATCAAGACCGAAAGAATATCCTTCATCTCTTTTAAACCATCTAAGGTGAAATGATACGTTAAGACAACTGTGAATAAAAGTGAACAGAGTAACTAACATTGGCTGCAAACCAAGTAGTTAAATGAACACATTACATTACCAATCAGTTCAAGGCAGGAGGAGTAAGGACTTACAATAGCGTCTTGAACTGGTGTGCTCATGCCCTTCATCTTGCTGGTGTGGCAATCCTTGAAGATTTGCACTGCATTCGGTTCAGATTCTTTTTGGTCCGCATGGCATTTCCTATGTATTTGGAACAAGTCAATAAAGATACGATAATATGGCACCAAAAAATAAGGAAGTAGCAGCTATTTACAAGAGCCTCGCAGTGTGCAATATAGCTACGAGATCCTGTGGTCCGTTGGAATTTCACTTTAGAATGGTTGGTTTTGTTCTTCAAACAGTTAGCCTAGAAGAAGATACACTTGTAAGGCACATACATAAATACAAGTTCAATATGTGGTCTGATCAAATACATATAGCCTACCTGATACTTTGGATCAGACCAGTGTTTAACGAGGGTTGTCCAGTCTTCATCTGTAATATATTCCAATGGAGATGTTTGGGCGATTTCATTGTTAGGCTTGCCTTCAAAGTGAGATTTTCTAAGGTGGTACCGATACTGTCGCAGAGCAGACTGAAAAACATGAGTGCATGCTTGTTTAGTTGCATCATCTTTCGGATCCAACTTGAACCTCATCTGTTGAAAAAAGAATGTGAGTCTTATTAGGAGGAAGCTAGAAAGTATGGGACAGAGCAAGAAAATATTACTAATTGCGATGAATAACATTACTTACGGATAAATGGTCAAGGAAGGTGTTAAACTGGGTATTGTCTTTCTCACTCCTGTACTGGATCCACATTGGGAGGATACGTGCATGACACCTAACGGCAACGGCTGCCTCTGATACTAACTTGGCTGACTCTGTAGCATCACGTGGCCTTTTTAAACCCGCCTCAAAATGGATCTCCATTCTTCCTCCTTTAGATTTTGTTAATCTGTCAAGCATTATCCCTGATGTCTGTTTCCGCTTGCGCCGTGGTGCTAGTTCAACAATGAATATGGAAAGTGTTAGTGTACATCAAACTGTGAGAGTACATATAAAGGAGCATGCAACTGCAACTTGACTCGGCCAGGTACCATCTTGGTGTTGATGCTCATGAGGTTCATCTGATCTTGCCAAGTCCTGTTGTGTCAGCAGTGCTTCGGAAGTAGTGTTAGGTGTGAAGGCAGCTTGGGAACTGGCCAGTTCCAGAGCAAACGAACGAGTAACTGGTTGAGATGCTGGTACAGTTGAAGCGGATGCTGCAGTTGGTGGAGCAGGTGATACTGTGTTTGTAGATTTAGTCGGTGGACTTGGACCTTCTACTGCACTATAAGTACCGGCAGAATCTCGACGGCAGAACCTTTTCCGTTTCACCCGATGAGTAATAGCACTCCCTACTATATTATTTTCCTTGCTCTTTTTGACTTTGCCATGTCAAGCTGTACCCACAACACAAAAGAATAAAATCACTCTTCAGAACTCATTGATGCATGATACAGACAAGCAATACTTTGATGTAAGACAACCGTATGAGGATGGAATATGTAAGAAAAACAGGACGACATGACATATTCACAGCTATGATGTGCAAACTAAGCATAAGGATTTTCAAGAAAATAGAAGTAATGCAAGCTAGAGACCATATGAAAGATGCAACCAATATTACTCTGCCAAGTTAAAAGTGTCTTGTCATAAGTGGCAATTCGAAAAATTAGAAGCAGTACAACGTAGAAATCAATGCAAGATGCAACCACTATCAAACTACCATGTTAAAAGCGTCCAATCATGAGTGACTGATGCGGGATACACAATAGCAGTACTTTGATGTAAGAACATGGTATGATAGATAGATGTAGTGTATTCTAGACACAGAAAGCCATGTCATATGCACATGTATAACGTATAAACTCAGCAGGTGCAGTTTAATCAAAATAGAAGAAATACAGGCTAGACAACATATGCAACATGAAACCAATTATCACACTGTCAACTTAGAGCAAGCACCTGCGATGGTGGAGTACGGGAGATGAACTCATCATGTAGACTTGGGACTTCAACTTCATTAGCAGTATCAGTGGCAAATCTAGAGAGTCTCTATTTGCGTCGGTGCGGAGGACCACCAACATCCCCTAACTTACTCTTTTCCTTCCTATTTTCTGATATTGCCTTATGAATTCAAAACCACAAGAAGATGAATAAAATTAGCTCTGCATAACTGGTTGATGCATGATACAGACGAACACTACTTTGATGTAAGGCAAGCGTAGGATAGGAGGATGGAATATATACAAAAAAAGACAGTGTTTCATATTCACATGTACGATAGGAGGATGGAATATGTATGTAAAAACAGTAAGGGGAAGGTATTTCAACAAAATTAGAAGAAATGAAAGCTAGGCACCATATGAACATGCAACCAATATCACTCTATCAGGTAAAAAGTGTCTCGTCGTAAGTGCCATTTCAAGAAATTAGAAGTAGTACAAGCTAGAAGACAATGCAAGATGCAACCTACATCACAGTCCCAAGTTAAATGTGTCTTATGGGTAAGTGATCGTTGCAGGTATAAGTTGTAAGCTACGCAGATGCAATTCAACATAATCAGAAGCAATACAAACTAGACATCATACGGAAAACGCAACCACGTATAACAGTTCCAAGTAAGAGCAAGCACCTGTGATGGTGGAGTAGGGGAGATGTGCTCATCATGTACACGTATGTTCTAGAAACAGGAACACGTGTCATATTCACAGGCATTATGCGTAAAGTAAGCAGATGCAATTCAAGTTAGAAGCAATACAAGCTAGACATCATACGCAACATGCAACCACATATAATAGTGTCAAGTTAGAGCAAGCACATGTGATGGTGGAGTAGGGGAGATGTGCTCATCATCTACACAACTACGTTAACTGTCCAGCCTTGTGTTGTCTTGCGAATCTTGTTGGCAGGATGGCGGAGTAGAATCTGTAGAGACCCCATGTTTGAGTTGCTCCGAAGGACCACCATCATCCACTGCAGGACTAATTTCCTTCAGCTGTAATGATTTTGCATTGTGAAGTCAAACCGATAAGAAAAAGGAATAAAATTCGCTCTTCAGAACTCATTCATGCATGATACTGACGAACACTACTCGGATGAAAGGCAAACACATGATGTGAGGATGGAATATGTATGAAAAACAGGATGGTGTGACATATTCACACCTATGATGTGGTAAATAAGCAGAAGGCATTTTAACAAATTAGAAGCACTGCAAGCTAGACACCATATGAAAGATGCAACCAATATCACTCTGCCAAGTTCAAACTGTATGGCGTTTCAACAAATTAGAAGCAGTACATGCTAGAAATCATATGCAAGACACAGCCAATATCACAGTGGCGACTTAAAGGTGCCTTATCATAAGATATAGTATGTACCAAAAACAGGAAAGCGTGTCATATTCACATGTATCATGTGTAAGCTAAGTAGATGCAGTTTACACTAATTAGGAGCAATATGAGCTAGAAACCATATGCAACAAGCAACAGATATCACACTGCCAAGTTAGAGCAAGCACCTTGGATGGTGGAGTAGGGGAGCGGAGACTTGGACCTTGTGATGCACTATCAGCACAAGGAGAATCGGTACAGATGCTCCATTTACTTTGCTGCAGAGGACCACCATCATCGCCTTCCTTACTCTTTTCCTTCCTCTTTCTTGATTTTGCCTTGTCAAGTCGAACCCACAAGAAAAAGGAATACAATTTGCTCTTCAGAACTCATTGATGCATGATACTAACGAACACTACTTTCATGTAAGACGAACACTACATATCACACTGCCAAGTAAGAGAAAGCACCTGCGATGGTGGTGCGGGGGAATTGTGGTGATCAACTAGAGAGCTACATTGACTATCTTCATTTAGCCTTGCTGTTTCTTGATAATCACGTGGGGAGGATGACACTGCACTCTTTAAACGAGTATGGCGTCTCACAGAAATCCACCTGGGTGACCGTCTCGTCGTAAGTGATTGACGAGGGATACAAAAGAGCATTAGTTTGATGTACGAACATGGTTAATAGACACATGTAGTATGTATCAAAAACAGGAAGGCATGTCATTATCAAAGGTATAATGTGTAAAGTAAGCAGATGCAATTTAACCAAATTGGAAGCAATACAAGCTAGACACCATATGCAACATGCAACCACATTTGACAGCATGAAGTTAAAGCAAGCACCTAGGATGGTTGTGTGTGGCAATTGTGATCATCAACTGCAGAGCTAAGTTTACTGTCTCCAACTGCTGACACTGCATCTGTTAGAGCACTGGAACGCTTAGTGCTTATCTTCGAATTACACTGGAGCGACTTCTGTCTTTTATTTTCTGCATTCATCAACATTGCGTCAGAGTCTGAAATACCCATGCATAAAAAAACAATAGTGTGAGTATGGGTGAAGTGTGTGAACAATTAGTACAGTGTAAAGGTAGCAGATAGCAGGTCGGTGAGAAATAAATGACGGGAGACATATGATAGCTCTACAACATGCATGGCACACTAAATTACTACAGGATTCTATGAAAATAAAAGTCGACTGAAAGCAAATAGGTCAGTCCATTTTTTCTGCACCGTCCGATGTACAAAGAACGGGCAGATCACCTTCATCTACCTCCAGCGAGTCAGTGTTGACGATCTTCCTCGAAACGCCAGCAACCACCGGCCCAGTATTCCTCCCCTACCTGTGCCCTCCCCTCGACCTCACCGCACCGCCGTGCTTGGCACCGCCCCCCGGCCATCCATTCAAGCCCCGCCGACCTCCAGATTGGGTGCAAGCAGCTCCTGCGCCCCACTCCCCTATGATAGACACCGATGCGCCGCTTCCCTGGGGAACAAGCAGACTAGGTGCTCCGCGCACCTAAGCGGGTGCTGCTTCTTTTAATTGCGGTTCGGCTGACCCTAAATTGAAATCCAGGCGGGCTACTGACCTCTAGCAAAGGTGAAATAGTAAAAGGGAGGAAACCTTGTGCATTTAGTATCACGAAGAAGATGCAGTAAGAAGCGCTCAACTAGTTTATTTCGTGGGATGAATACGGTGTGAGCGAAGACGTAAGATTTGCACGAATAAGGGAAGAGGAGTACCTCTTTCTGCTGGCAGTGTTGTGTCCTCCTTCTGTTTTTCCGACGATCTTCTTGTTGTTCGCCGGAAACCAGAAGTTGTGGAGGATGGTGTAGCCTTGGATGAACCCATGGCCAAGTTGTTGGGTGTGGTGCGGTGGCCGTCTGTCGGCGGCGGGGAAGCAAATCCGAGGTGGCGAACGACGGCGTAGCGGGAACACCTCCGGTGTGGTGGACGGTTGCGACAGTGGAGCCGCAGCAGTGAGGCGCAAGACGGCGTGGTCAGAGTGGTTCTGGTATGGCGCACGTTAGTGTCGGCGTCGTGGAGGCAGCTCTACCTCGGCTTCAGCTGCTAAGTCCTTGAGGGCGTTGCGGTTGCGGTTGCGTTGGACGACGACATCGGGGTACCGACTCTGGCGTGATGGAGGAGGGCGGTGGTGGATTGGCCGCTATGGGGTGGAGGACGGAGGAGGCTGGGGTTTTGCTGCTGGTGGAGAGGGTGTTTTCACGCCCATGGAGTATGAATGGGGAAACGGAGGGAGACGGGGAACTAAGGGGGAACAATGTTTCGGTTTGAGACACGCTTGTTTGAAATTTGGGGAAGTTACAAACTTTCCCCCCATCTAAAATTTTGGACATATTGCGGGTTGGGGGTAGGACAGTCATGTCAGGTGTCCCAAATGTGGGCGGGATAGATTTCGGCCGAGCGCATGGGTAGGCGCCCACGGCGTATGAATGCTTCTCTGGTGTCTTGGTGAAGTTACAAACCTACCCCAGTTTAGACCTTTGGACAACGGGCTGATGGGCCAGAGTCAGGACAATAATTTCCTACCACCAAAACATTAGTCTTGCGTGGTTTCGGGTGACCAGAGGCCTATTTGGCGCTTCGTTCAATATTTGGGAGCAGAAGCATTAGGCCTCCTTTGGTTTGTAGGATATTTGTAGGAATTCTATAGGATAGGATTTGCAAAGGAAAAATTCCTTTGAAGCCCTTTGGTTTGTAGGAATGATTTCCTATTCCTATGTAGGATAGGAATCAATCCTTCATGTTTTGGAGGAAAAAAACATTAGCCTAGACTCAATGGAAAAAATCCTATCCTATGCACCAAATGACATCTCTTTCTCTATAGGAATTAACATGCATGTCATCTCACTTCCTATGATTTTCCTAATCCTATAAAATTCCTATCCTATGAACAAAAGAAGGCCTTAGGCCTCCTTTGGTTTGGAGGATTTTTGTAGGAATTCCATAGGATAGGATTTTTGCAGGAAAAATTCCTTTAGAGCCCTTTGGTTTGTAGGAATGGAATCCTATTCCTATATTCTTCCTATCCTCCACATTTCATAGGAAAATAAACATTAGCCTAGACTCAATGGAAAAAATCCTATGAAGTGAATCAAAGGACATATTCTTGCCTATTCCTACTCATAGGATTTGAGATGCATGTCATCTCATTTCCTATGACTTTTCTATTCCTATGATTTCCCTACCCTATGAACCAAAGGAGACCTTAATGTTTTATGTTCTCTTGAATTGAACTTTCAGGATTTGTCAAACTTCACAAATCTTTACTCTTGAAAATCCTAAAGCTGCGATTATTTTTGAATGGAGGGGGTACATTTGAATATACATTGTACATGAGTATATATTAAAAAATATGCAACTTACCTCAGTTCATGCATGGTTCCAGATATAATCTCCTTGGTTGCAAAAAAAGTTAGATATGCATATGAATATATATAGCATGTTCAAACTCACAACAAAGATTGATGCCCCCTCTTACATCTGATTTACAAATGCCATTATCTCGGGTTGAAATAGATGAATGCACTTCCTATGAATTCGAATCTTCAAAACCCCCTTTATGTTGAATTCGACATGTATTCTATTTCGTAGCTAGCAATTTGGAATGTATCCATGCAAGTGAAAAATTTATAAAGTGCTTCACACTAGCAACATGGAGTGCACTAATTAATGTTTTTATATGAATTGCAAAAGCATCCATTGCCTGTATTTCAAACCGCTCTCACTCTATGGATCGATAATATGAAATAAACACATGCACATGCTAGAATTCAATTGCAGTTGAAGAAAGAGCCGACTCCTGGTACTGTATATTAGTGATAGGGGTGTGTACAAAGTACACGTGAATACCAGGCATTGTGCGTGTGTGTATACTATCGACGAACTAGCCCCCAAGCTTGTATAACATACTAAGGGCCTAGGGTTACAAATCATATATAGTCGGCTTATCACCAGTGGGGATAGAGTCCTCCGCGACTCTGGTAGCTTCGTGTTGTATGCCGAGTCCTCCACATGGGTCTTCGTATAACACGTCTCGGTCCAACCTATATGTGGCGCAGGATGGAACCGACCCATGAGTCTTCATGTTCACCCACCACAACTAGAAATGATGTGCCCACCACACCACACACGCAATCGGCCACTAAGAAAATAAGCATATACAATAGTACAACGGTATCTAGCTCACGATACGTCTCCATATTTTGTTGATGACACTGATGGACTTTGCATTTGATGCGTGCTCCGTATTTTGTTGACAACACTTACGGTCTTGTATTTGAAGCGAAAGCATGATATGGTCACTGGACTTCAGAATAAGCTCATCACGGTCACCACATACATTTTGTCGTGCTAACCAACATGTGGTTGGATGGTTAAAGGACAGTGGTTTCTCGAGCCCACCAAGGTTAAAGTACCGGTGCTCGCATTTATCTTGTGTTAATTTCAGTATTTTCCAGCGACGTACATTCAGTGGGAGGAGACGTTCCACTCGACTACGAGGCACCTATGGTGACTTCGTAAAATCTCAAGATCATATATGCTGGCCCACTCTCTCAAAGGGTCTCATAGGGGTAGGGTTCACGTGTGTGCGCTTATAGCGGTGAGTGCTTGCGCGTATATATGAGCCCTTGCGTCTGTACCGTGTTAAACAAATACATATATTATACGGTCACTGGCTCACCCATATAACTCCGTATTTTGTTGATGACACAATCAATTGACCATTCAAACGTTCCACGCGGCGCAACTAGTGTTGCACCATCGGGGCGCGTAACCGTGGGGCCCACCTGTCAGCCCGTATATGAAAGAAAGAAATGGTAGTTTGAGTCTATACTATGTTAATAAAATAGGAGTACATTTTAGGGTGATCATATGGTCACTGGCTCACCATACAGCTCCGTAATTTGTTGATAACACGATCGATTGACCAGTCAAACGGTCCCCATTCAGCTGCACACATTACCATAGGGCCCACCCGTATATGAAGGACAGAAATGGTATTAAATTAGTGGTCAGTGGGTATTCGAAGTCGTGAGACCTCTGGTTGGCAGTCACTGGTGGTTGGGGGGCGTTCATTGGGCGGTGGGGTGGGGATCCCCGGAGAA
>NC_041382.1:141621554-141645761 GCF_002162155.2 Triticum dicoccoides | reverse complement strand
GGTGGTGGGGAGTGGTTTCGGGGAGGGCGGGCTGGCCGCGGGCGGCAGGGGCTGGCGGTTCGGCCAGTGGTGGCTGGCGGCTCAGGGGGGAGGAGTTTGATAACAAACTGGAGGCCCTTGATTTCGGATCCAACGGCTAGAAAATCTAATGACCAGAGATGAAAAAGTCAGTCGACTGACGTGTAGCCTCACCCCGCACGTACACATGCACGCACGCAAGACACGCATGCAAGACACACACGCATGTAGCCGTGCAACACTGACACTTACACACGCACGCATGCTGGCGTGCAACACTGACATGTACACATGCACTCACGAACACACGCACATACACACCCATGCATGCAACACTGAAACGTACCCTTGCACGCACGCAACACTCGCACGCCTGCATGCACACAGCACACGACGCAACACACACGTTCAACCTATACGTGCATGCACCCTTTGTTAAGGACATGGATTGTTACAGGTATTAATCAATCTTATCTACGATAAGCAGAACATTGATGTTTGCAGCGGTCTTTATGAATCACAACATATCAAACAGGCTATCAACATAGTAGGCTTATCTACATGAAAAAAGATGGCGTCACACTCAATGAACAATCATCGGTTTATGAAATGCCCGCTTCTGACCGCCCTGGCCCACCAAAGGTTCCTCTGCTATGCGCTGCCTGCGTTGGGTCACTTACATGCATGCCATGCACCCAAAGAGCCCACATGTCAGTGGAAGAATGGCGCGGTGTCCTAGGTCAGAGTCAAATTTTGCCATGTGTTGTTTTAATGGACTAGCAAGATGCCCGTGCATTGCACGGAACATCAAGATGCATTTTTTACAAACTCCCGCATGCATGCAAGGGATAATTAATGTCCTCCTTTGCTAGTACCACGAGGCAAACACCATTAATATTGCATAGACTAGTGTTAGTGGCCTTGTATATCTGCAAATTGTAATTTTGATAGTGGCCCTTGTATATAAAAATGGAGGGAAAAAGATGAGAGATAAGGTGAGGAGGAGTGGGGCGTGGTGGTGACTGGTGGTCGGGCTGGGCGGAGGCATGGGGATGGACGACGCATTATGTCTAGGTTTTTATCTCTCTCTCACACACCCATGTAGGTGGGGGACGTGCATGAAGAGAAGAGGTGCACGCACGGCGCACATACTCCCGTCTCTTTCCCAACCACACCCGCGTGGGTACACGGTGGAGCTCATTTTTGTATGAAAAAGGCAGCCCACGTGGTAATTTGGCATGTGTACTGGTTATCCACTTGGTGGAGGGAGGATCGTCTACCACGGGTGAACAAACAAATTGCGACTTGACGCGTTATGTTAAATCAAAAAAAGAGGCAAACCATGTGGGGCCTACCTTAGGGGCAAGGCTCTATACACTAGAGTACTTTTGATGTGTCCCGTCAACTCGCAGAACGAGGAGAAGCTTGCTAAGTACGCCGTTTCCCCCGCCCACGGGCGCGGTGGCTC
Organism: Triticum dicoccoides; assembly: GCF_002162155.2. Taxonomy (NCBI): domain Eukaryota; kingdom Viridiplantae; phylum Streptophyta; class Magnoliopsida; order Poales; family Poaceae; genus Triticum; species Triticum dicoccoides. The sequence continues at coordinate 141,644,275 of NC_041382.1, read as the reverse complement.
GCAGGATGAGGTGAAGCTTGCTTACTACGCCTTACGCCCGCTCCCTTGCCCACGCGCGCGGTGGCTCGTAGCACGAGGAGAAAATTTTACTACTCCCTCCGTTTACTCCTCGTCCCTACTACGTACTTTGGTTAGTACTCCCTCCTTTTACTTATACAAGGCCACTATAAAAAAATACATTTTGCATCTATACACGGACACAAATAGTAATCGAGACAAAAGCTACTACTCCCTCCTTCCTAGTTTATGGCTCAATTTCAAAATCTCTCGAACCAAGGTAGACGGTGAGTGGTCGAATTAATTTCGTATTTTGCACAAGTAATTAGTACGCTCGTTTTTCTCAAGAAGTTATGTTTAACGAGGCATTAATTAGAACGAATGCATGAATGACCACTAAATTTCCATGAACTTGTACATGCATTGGTTAGTTTCCTCTTGACACTGCTTGCGTCGGGTGATCTAACGCACCTCGAAATCCAACATGTAATGGTACTACTACTAGTATAGTAGAATTGAGACTTATCAAACTGAAAAACGAATGTTTTTTAGATGAGCCCTATAAACCCTAGTGGGTACGTACTCCGTAAAAACAGATTTTTCCAAAACAAAGTCGCTCCCTTTCATGAATTTTGTAGTATACTCCTCCGTCGACGCTCCCTTTCATGAATTATGTACTTCTTGTCGCCGACATGTGGGACATATAGCAACCGGGTCGACGTGTCAAGCACCAAATAACAGTGCAGAACAGCAGGGGGGACGCACCCCACTCGTACCGGCCCAGTAGTAGTAATGAGCAATGAGACGTCAAATCACAATGCCGCACTTTCCCAAATGGACGAAGCAACCATTATTTCACACTTCGGTTCGCCATCATCTCAAACCACATACTAGTATTGCTTCTGCCTCAAGAGGGACACATGCATCGCCTTGGTACATCATGACACGTGGGACCGCATGACAGGCGATGCTCCCCCGCCGATCGCTCGGTAAAATCACCTCATTTTTACTATACTTCCTTCGTATTGGTTTACTACATGGCATGCATGTCGTTCTAGGTTGAGAATTTAACTGGCTATATATGTGATGAACAGTACTCTAGACTTTTAAAAAATGTATACTTTTGTACAGTAGTACTATCGATGGATTGCACCATGGAGCAAAAATTGAAATAAAAAAAAGGTGGTACATATAGAGAGCGCTCGTCGCCAAATTATGCATATAGTACTATTAAAAAGGCTAGTCACAATAATGGTGTCCAGCACAACCCACCCCTCAAATAAAACTAAGAGGGTGCTTGGATACGTTTTAGTCCCATGACTAAAAGTAGTGGGACTAAAACATGCTAGCCTCACCCATGCTTGGATCCAAATACTAAAAAGGCTAAAATCAAGTTAATGAGCATTTATTATCCTCCAAACCCTCCAATCCAAAACTCGCCTATGTTCAAGGAGAGGAGTTAAATGAGTAGAGAGAGGACTAATCCACATTTTAGAAGGGGTACTCCTGACTAAAAAAATTTAGTCTCAAGACTAGTTTTAGCCCCTCTTTAGTCAGGGGTGCTTGGAACTTCAGCCTCTTAAAGAGACTCTTTTTAGTGAGACTAAAATAAGTCCCTTGGATCCAAGCACCCTCTAAGCATCCTGGAATTCTTTGACAAAACTAAGCACCCTGAAATTCTTTGACAACTAAACTGCTGGCTATATGATGTTGGCCATATATATTGTACGTATATAATGTGAAGAAACGAGTGGTAGTACTATACCAACTAAAAGATGAAATGTAAGAAATACTAGTATGTACGTACTAAAGAGTTAAAGTAACGAGAAGAAACATAACATAGTTCTGCTGGGGGCTCAGCACAACACACCCCTCAAATTAAATTAAGCACACCTGAAATTAAACTTTGCAACTATTCTGGTAGACACTGCATTAGAACCACCATGAGCAACGACACTGCCACCTTACTCGGAGTCCTCGTCCACGTCCTCGACTTCGTCCTTGTCCCTCTTCCTCTTGGCCGATACTTCTTTGCTTGAACCGCACACTTGGCTGTTGCTCTTCATCCAACTCTTGTAGATATTGAAGCAAAGGTAGCCATCCATTGCACTGTAGTGGATGTGGTCTATATCTAGTACATTCCGCTGCCATGCATGACGATGAAACGTGTAAGGAGGTTTCTCCAGTTTACCGTACGAAGGATGAACCATGGCTCCTGCCAGGGTCAGCATTGAAGGCTGATGAGAGGACACGAGCCGATTCTTCTGGAGGTTGAAGGTGTTGCCTACAACGAGGCCTATCCTACGCAGGACTTCTTTGTCGTTACCAAAGTCTACAGTAAGGAATTTCACTGTTTTTTCCTTGAGGAAGTTCTTAAAATCCTGGCACTTAACGTCGACATGGCATATGTGGTAGACCAAGCAAACGTTATGTACGCAAACCTGGATCACGGCGAGCTTCTTCCTCTCTTCGTCCTTTAGATCCTTCTCTCATCCCAGGACTATGGTGTACTCAACATCTAGCCCAGCGACCCACTCATCATCTGAGTTTTTGAACATGCGACTGAAGCGAGAAAGGCATCCTTTCACCGTCGCGGAAGAACAGGTGTAGATGACATCGAACTCATCGCCGGTGATGGTTCTAACCTTGTACTCACTGCCGATCATGGAAATTTGGGACGCCATGGATTTGGGAGGAGGGTTAGGATTAGTGGAACTGCCGTAATGTGAATGGATGGGACGACTAGGAGCGAACCACCGTAGTATTGAAGGACGTGCGGGGACGAGTAGGAGCGAACTGCCAGCGTGCGAACGGCAGGGTAGTGGCTTTCCATTCTCCCATGATACGGGCTTCCGAGAGCCCTTGGATGTGAGATCGAACGGTTGCATGGCGTGATTCTAGACCTATGGGTGAATATCCTATCCTGGAGGGTTATTCTGTAAATTTTTAGCAACTTAGCATGCGACCGTTCGATCTCAGATCCAAGGGCTGCCAGCAGCCCGTATCATGGTCGCGCCTACCACGACCGTCGCGTCGCTCGTGCGGTCACGCCCTTGGAGATTTAACACGGTGTGTTAGGCTATCTGATGTTGGCATGTCATACATAGTCATCACTTAGTCAGTCATACTACAACAAGGTTGGCTATAAGTATTTTTTACTCCTCTCTATCTCTTTCTTCGTACTCAAGGAATAAACGGCGCTAAGCGCGTGTATTTATTGCATTTGCCAAAGAGTGACATCTTCCAATGAAATGGTGTTGCTAAGTTTGCTTCATTTAGTTAGCTATAGACTCAAAATTGTCTTTTCACCTAGGTACACGCGCTTAGCACCATTTCTTCCTTGGGTCACCAAACTAGTCTCTCTCTTCTTGATTAACTTGCCACATCAGACTTTATGCCTATGTGGAAAGCTTAAGCACCTGTAGGAACAAGTAAAAGTAAGTACAATAGTGCACTTTACATGGCATTTTTGCATATGTGGAGGAAAGAGAGGCAAGGAAAAAGTGGAGAAGTGGGCTCTCATGCAAGAGCCAGCCTCTACTACATGGTGGAGCATTGGGAGAGGCACCTGTATGGAGGTGGTCAGGAAGCTGGGAGACTCACGCCGGTCGTAGCGCCGCAGTTAAAATGATAATGGCAAGTCAAATCACGGGGCCCCACCTGTCCAGCAGTAACTCGCTGTCAAATCACACAGCCCTACGTTTGCAGCAGGCTACTCCCTCGTCTTCTCGCGTCTCTGTCGAACCGACTAGGCGGAACTGGCCCGCCGCCTACCGTGCAGGAAAAGCCCCGCCCTCGACTTTTAAATACAACTACATCCACTTAAGAATCCAATGATATACTTTTTGTGACATAGTAACTCATATTTAGTTAGTCAAATAGATGACCTAGAACCACGTGCAGTCCCTATAAACCGAGACGCCTAAAAATAAAAAAAACCAAGACGGAGAGGGTAGTTCAGCACATATCTTTTTAGATCAATATTGTCGGGATTCACCAAGGAGCAAAACCAAGTGGTAGGCTGCTCCTGTCGTGTTGGCATAGCAACTCAAGCAGGGTCAGTCCGCACACGAAATGGCGACATACTTAACAGGACCCCTTTGGCCGACATGTGGCTCATCCACCGTCTTGTTCCACGTGCGATGCACCAAATTACAGTCCGGAGCAGCGGTTGGAATTGGAGGCACCCCGGTCATAGCGCCGCAGTAGTAGAAAATGAGCGACGAGTGGTCAAATCACAAAGCCCCACCTTTCCCGCATTAAGCTGGATGGACGAAGCAACCATCATTTCACTCTAGGGCGCAAGAGCATAAAGAAAAGAGAAAACAATGATGCGTGCGACAGCTACCTAGTGTAGGGGTCTCCACTACAGATCCTTTTTTTAAAGCGCCTCCACTACAAATCAGCTTCTTCCTCGTCCTCTTGAAGAAAACCGATGATGAGTGCGGCGGTAGGGTTTGTAGGAGTACTACGGCGTGGGGGGCCACATCGTAGTAAACGGGTTCGAGCCGACGCCTTAAATATGTGTGGGCCGCTTGGTTTTACGAGAACGAGGCAGGATTTTGCGTTCGGGGACCAATGGAGATATAGTACGTACAAAAAATTGTGGACATAGGTTCGACCGAAAGGCAATGATGCATGGGCCCTGCATTTTGATATACCCGGGGCCGCGTGAAATTTGCTACTCTACTCAAAACTAGTAGGTACACATGTATTGAACGCATGAGATTTCGAAACCAAATTATGAATAAATACACACTATAGGATGTAAAGCTTTGAGTCATATATGCATGATGTAGATGTTCGTTTAGTTCTTATAGTTCATCTCATTCAAAATCAATAAGTTTTATAAAAATGTTAAGATTCATGGGGTTGTGCATTGTACTAAATCATAAAGTAAAAAACAAATAATGGCAATCCATTTAGAAAAAAATAATCAATTATGATACAGAAGATTCTAGAACAAAGGAGAAGTGCTTGTGTTTTGAGGTTTGTGCATTATGCTTAAGTTCAACCATGGAGTCTTCTAAATTGTACATGTGGCAAATCTGGTGGAATGTTGATGATATCCAATGGCCAGTAGTGCTCGGATTTGCCTATCTTTGCACTGTCGGGTTAGCTTCATCCAGCGACCATCTTTCAAAGTTATTGGCACACTATATAGTTCTTGTGCCATAGTTGCATGTTTTGGAAAAAAGCTACTAGTGGGTTGTACTATCTATTTAGGAATAGAAGATGTATACATGGAAGTTGTAGGGAAAGAGATGACATGGAGCATCTCAATTCCTATGAGTAGGGATTGGAAAAGAGATGTCATTTGGTTCACATCATAGGAACTTTTCAATTGAATATAGAGATGACATGTTTCTCAATTCCTATGAGGAGGGATTAGAAAAGAGATGTAATTTGGTTCATATCATAGGAACTTTTCTATTGAATATACGCTAATGTTTATTTTCCTTTGAAATTAAGGGAGTATAGGAATCCATTCATATGAACCAAGTGGCTCTAAAGCTATAGAAATGATATCATGTTTATTTCCTATGAAATGTGGAGTATATGATTCTATTCCTATGAACCGATTGGCTCTAAAGGAAAAAATCATATAAAAATCATATCATATAGAGTTCCTATGATATTCCACGACACTAAAGGATGCTTGAAATTGCTGCGGGTGATACGATGGTCTTTCTTTGTAGACTCCTCACCCAACTTTATAGTTACCTCTCGAAGATGAATGAAATGATATGTACATGGTATTCTACATGTGCAATTTGGTACATGAAAACTCAGTAAAAGTTTGCGAGGTTTGAATTTTCAATAAAGCTACATGCACTGCATTTCAGAACGGAGGGAGCATACGGCAGTTGCTAACACTCATGTGGAAGATTTGTGTGTAGCAGGAGTAGCTGTTCTGTTAAATGACATGGCAAAACTGACACTGTCGGATGCCGATCTAACGGTCCTTATGGCATTCGTCGGGAAAAGTCTTGTGGCGAACGTTTGTCGGATAATGATTTACGGACACATGCATTGCATTGATACGTGCCCCCTCTCTCTCACGCACACGCACCCTCACGAGTCACGACTCTCCCGAGTCCTCTCGCAGACTCGCACGTCGCACCCACTGTCTATCTGCAGGTAGACATCACGCACAAATATGCTCTTCACACCCTACCCTTAGAACTTCTAAAAAACAAAAGATGGCGCACACATTTTATTTTAGCTCACACGTCACACAGTTGTACTATTACTCTTGCGTCGAACGTTCTTTGGGCATAGTATATTGTACTCTCACGAAGAGAAGCGGTGCACGCACGCACTAGTTCTCTCACACCCACTCGCGGGTACACGTAGGAGCACATTTTGTGAAGCTGGTACAACAAAATCACTCCATTATATATAAAAGCAGGAGCCTTAGAGCTTGCTTTACTAGGGTTCCTCTTGTTCACTCTCTCATGATCTCCAGATCTAAGCAACACATAGGTGGCCACACTCTCTGTCAGCTCACGGCTGGTCACAAATCCGGCCGGACAACCTCGACCGGGGCAGGGGTGTAGGTGCATTGTTCACGCTGTCGTCGGCGGCGAGGGAGGAGACCAACGGCTTCCCAAGCGTCCCGATCAGCGGTCGTGTCGTTCTCTCCGAGAGAGCGCCGGCTCGGGAGGGCCTCCGACCCCTTCTTCCTCCCTGCGGTATTGTGGCCAGGATGCGGCCTCCCGACACCGTCTTTGCGACATGCCGACGACCCTCAGGTATATATTCCTTCGAAACCTGCCTTCCTCTACTGCCCCAGCTCCCTTCGTGTGGATCCTTTTCTACTTCCGTCCACTGTTCCAAAGCCACCTAGACTTCTACTAAGGCACGTGCTTTGCACGTATGTTCTGTATGATAGATACTCATATACCTTCTTTTCAGAGAGATAAATGGGTACTCGTATCTTGAGTAGATATCATAGTGTGTTTGTTTGCCTGATCTAAGGACTATTCTGAAATAAGAAGCAAATCACTTGCACAAATCAAACTAAGTTCCAAGTAAGAATTTGATTACAAGATAAAAGTTGTAGTTTTATTATATGTTGTTTCCTGGGTTCCACTGATGTATAGTTCCAGAGTTGTTTGACGGTTTACATGCATGTTTATGAACTATTTTGTGCAACTAAATAAGTCATTTAGGTCTGACAAACACTCATGTCCTGTATTAGCTTGAGGTATAGCTTATGTATGACTGACATAAAATATTACACTTTTTCTGCAAATAATAAAAATATTACATTTCTCGATGAAGCAGAATAAAACTTTAGCTAGCATCAGCCATGCAATGTTATGTTATGTGAACAGTGTAAACTTTGCAGTATAGCGGCATCTAAAAAATCCATTTTTACAGTAATCTAAAAAAATAAGTTAGTAGTAGAGTGTTTATTTCCCAGGTGACAACGGGGAACCAAAATGTGCTAGCTATTTGCCAACTTGTCGTACTTGCATGTGAGGAGGTGGCAGCAGTTTCTAGACATTTATCAACTTCAGTAGGTGCAATCCAGATTCAACGGGGACTTCTTTATTTGCTTACTTGGAGAGCAGAGTCGGCCATGTGCACAAGGAGCGGGAGCGAATCCGGCAGCTCTTAGCCGTCAGATCATGTCATACTTTGTTTGATGGACGGCAATGATATGCATGAGAGGGGAAATGAACGGTGGATTTTGATCCAATGCTTGTTTGGGCGGGAGAACCGAAAATGGAGTGGTAAATCCAATTTCAAAACTGCCGCATTATAGTAGTAGTAGAAGTAGATTAGAAGTAAAGCTATTTCATACAGTCGACTCAAAGCGTTGGTTCAAAAAGGGAAGAAAGTGGGGAAGTTCTAGCATGAATCTAGGACTTGGTTCTAAGAGGAAACGGGGGAAAGTAGTAATATCTGTCACTGTTTAAATAACCGTATATCTTATTTGCGCAAACAGGGATGTCTGTCTCCATATAGTTTTGGGATGTCTGTCTTCGTATCGTTTCTATCCGGGTAATCAAAAGCACACACCTCAGTTTTAGTACAACTGCGCAAAATGAGATGGCTATCCCTCGCTGCCGTCGTCTAACCTCCCGTCTTCAAGGTATCCCTACATTGGTAGTAACTAAGGTAGAATGACCAACGCAATTTAAAAGAAGCTGATTCGTACATTTTACTTCCTGATTGCAGTGCAGGGACGAGCGAAAACAACTGCATCCTAGTCCAGAATGCACTTTCTACCAGTTCATCCAGGGACCAAGGACTAGCTGGCACGGCTGCACGGCGGTTTTTTGGACAGGTGTGCGGACAAGAGGCATTGTGGTCTGCTTATTTCTGCAAATAGCGGTGCTTAAATTTAGTGGAATGCACAAGCATTTCAGCTGGTCAGTACACTGCATGGTTCAGTTCAGCATTCCAGCTGATACCACAATTATAATTGGTTATTCTGGAATGAAAGAACCTAACCCTGAATGGTGGCAACAAGAAAAAACCAGAGTGAACTTCAGGAAATTTAAGCCTGCCGGGAGGCCCTTTGCTCAGAAAGAAGCCTTGCTTGTTTTTTCCTGATTTGTAAACCTTCTCACAACTTTGTCTTTTGCTGTGAACTAGTATATGTTTGTTATGTTCTATGAATCATTGAGATGTATAAAATTGCTTAACTTATGCTTTTCAAGTTTTTTATGAAGACGAGTTTAATGTGAGTGTTCCAATTAACTGCATGAACCACTGTAACAAGATACATAGTTGCTTATATCTCAGACAGCAGATTGTTGATTGTTAGCTGGTCGATAGCCTAGTGTTGAAGCGAGCTGAGCCAATGTGCCGTGTTTTGCACAACTGCTTACAAGTGGGGTAGCACCAACAGTGTTTACAAGTACTTGTGTATATGTCAGCGCACGGTTCTCGAACCAGTGCTCTATTTCATCAAAACACACACTGCTCATATGATAAACCGTGACAACTTATGTCTTACCATGCCATATTCATGAAAAAACTAGTGAGGACGCATATGTTTCGGCAACAATTACGATGGTTCTCACATGATTCACGGGCACACAAAAGTAGCAGCTGTTCCCATAGAGGGATTCAAACAGAGTATTAGCCCCAGAGGGGTCGATAACATGCAAGGTTCAGATAATTAGACACAATCCAAACTACTATTAAACACTAGCTGGGGAACTATTTCATGCCTCGATCTAATTTGGTCTAGACACGAGACGGACCTTGCCATGAACATCATCGAGGACGTCCCACAGCAGCTCAGTCCTGTGAACCTTCATGAAGACAACCTTGTGGCCTTGCCACTTATAAACTTGTTTGCGGAGGCATGCCACATCATCTTCTTGCGTAAGCTTGACAAGCGCAGTATTCCTCACAAACGAAGGAGTAGCTTTGAACTTCTTGTGCTTCAGTACACCCTAGACAACACGCCTGACAACAGTGAGGCCGTAATACAACTCTTCATTGGTATAACCGCAAATGGCTTCCAGGATCCAACAGCCTAAGAACTCTGTTTTCCCAGTGCATATATTTAGGTCGTCCGCCTCATAGCGATTGACATGTACAACCACACAATCCTTGTCTGCATCAGGGCTCTAATTGAAACAGAAACAAATTCTGAATTACTTTTCAGTATAAGAAACACAAGTTATTTAAACCACTACGTATACCATGGCATCGAAGCTAATAAAATTTTGCATTATTAATCACCACATACTTCCTTTTCTAAAAAAATCACCACATACTTAGATGAAAAACCACAATCGAGATCGGCAAAGAAGGAAATCGCCTTGGGCAGCTCAGCGGAGGGGGGGGGGACACATCCTCGAAGGGGGAAAACTGCTCTTGCAGTGCCACGGGGGCTGTAACCTCAAACGGGGCGTTGACCATCTCAGTATCTGGGGTCGCCTCAGTGGTTGCCTCAATCTTCTTGGAGCTCTCTGTCTCGTGGGGATCAGCCTCCCGCGTCTGCTCCAATATCGGCAGATCTTTGCCTGGTTCTCCTTGGTCCATCATGAAACTGACGAATACTAGGAGTCCACTGAAAGGAAAACACAATCGCAATGACAATGAAACAAAAAAGAGAGTGAGGATCGGTTACTGCTTTGCAAAAGTTCTTTTTTTCCTCTGAACGAAAATATACCAACATCACGGATCCTTTTACCTTCCCTTCGTTCCAAGAGAAGAACAGTGGTAGATGCAAGTGTTGCCTTTCTTGAAGACGGTGAGGGAGAAGGGGATTCAGCAAATAGTGAAATGATGGTTGCTTCGTCCGTCAAACTTAGACTGCGGGGAGGTGGGGTTTTGTGATACGACGGCTCGTTACTGCCGCGCCACAACCGGGGCGACTCTCCGCCTGCATACTGCCTTCTAATTTGGTGGATGGCATTTGGGCCCGCACGCTACATGGCCCGCATGTCGGTGAACAAAAGTATAACGGCATTCAGTAGAGGGAGACATTTCAATGACCTAGGAGGAGCCAGAAGCGGCAGAGTGTCTCCACTGTACTAGTAGTAATTGTTTTTCCGGGTAGCTGTAGAGTGTCTCCACTGTACTAGTAGAATTGTTTCTCGGGTCCCAAGACAAAACAACCCATCCACACTAGTAAATAGTAAAATCAATTCAAAAACCTGGGTGCTCTTCTTCCTCCTTGCTCCCACCCACCTCACGTCAGCTCGCTCCACTCGTACCCCCAAATTCCTCACCTCACTCCTACAGAAAACGCCAACTCCCCTTCTTCCTCACTCCTACAGAAAACCCCCAGCTGCCCTTCTTCTTCGCTCGCACTACAACTAGGCTCGTCATTCGTTACTCTGCTCAAATCCGTGAGCGCGACGCGACGCCCTCGAGGAAAATGGAGTTGGCTGACCCCAGCGCCAAGAAGATGAGGCTCCCGCCAGTGGCGACGCCTGTTGTAGATCCCGCACCCGGCAGCGCGGGGAGAAGCGGCGACCCCGCCCCCACCGGATCCCAGGAACCCGTAGAATCTCGGGTGGACCACATCAGTGATCTCCCGGATGCCATCCTTGGGGAGATCATCTCGCTTCTCCCCACCAAGGATTGCTGCCACACCCAAGTCCTCTCAATTCGGTGGCGCCCTCTATGGCGCGCTGTTCCCCTTAATCTCGACTATCGTCAGCTATCTCTGTTCAATGATTTTGAAATCCCCAGAGCCATCATCTCCTCCCACCAGGGCTCCATTCAAAGCCTCTGCATCTCGTCATGCTACCTGAGCAAGCATACCATGCCCTGCATGGTGGACGCCTGGCTGGAATCCCCTGAATTCACAGAACTACAGCTGCTTGAGTTCTACTATTCCCCTGGAAATCACATACCACATATCGAACGCCATGAACTTGTGCCCTCAGCACGGATGTCCATCTCGGGGTTTTCGTCCTCTCTCCACACAGCCACCTTTGCGCAGTGCTACCTACCAGACAATCTGGTACTAAACCTTCGACTCCCATTTCTCAAGAAACTTTCACTTGTGCGGGTTCGTATATCGGAGGCCTCATTGCACAACATCATCCACTCCAGTTGCCCTGCATTGGAGTGCTTGGTGCTTGTTTTCACAGTTAGAATCGGTTGTCTCCAAATAAAGTCTCCTAACCTTGTAAGAATTGGAATTTCTTTTGAAGGAAGGCAGTTCATCATCCAAGATGCCCCTTCACTTCAAAGGTTGATCCTTGATTCTAGTTATTCACCATTGCAAATAACCGTCCTCTCTGCGCCTAAACTGGAGACCTTGGTGTAATACATGATCTCTGTGCTCATTTCAATATGGTGTTTGGCTCCATAGTTCTTAAGGTACTTTATATTATCATCTACACTTGTAACCATAAGCTGCATTTTAAATTTCTGCGCATAATTTATATATCATCTTGGAGTACACATTTTGTACTAATATTATGTTCTATGCTCAATGAAGAGTTTCTCCATGGATGGCCTATCAATGGTGCTTGATTTATGTCAAGATCTTATATATCCAAATGAATAGTTTTGATCTGAACAAGATTATTGGCTTGCTGCAATGCTTTCCATGTCTGGAGAAGTTGTATATAAAGGTGATAATTTCACGCACATCGGAAGCCCGCATATATTGTACTAGAATTAATTGTTCAGTTGTTGCTCTTTCGACACTCTTCTTTTAGACCTTAACTGTTTTCAATCTTCATGTCTATTTAGGCAACGGGACGGGGTAAGAAAGTTATAACCAATCGGTGGATTCGTAAGCATCGGGATTTTCTCACTTCTCATGAGATTCGATTGAAGACAATAATGCTAGAACGATATGTAGCCAACCGTGCAAACACAAGATTTGTCACATTCTTCCTGCTGAATGCGAGGTTACTATTGTCCATCAGGCTTAAGTTTATCAGCAGCATGGTTTTGACGGATGGGTATGTCTAAGAGCAAAAAAAGGAGTTTCGGGTGGGCAAAAGAGCTTCTGAACGTGTCGGGCTTCTATTTACAACATATTGTGGTCATAATTCAGTAAATTTTACGACCCAGGATGTTCATTCTATGGACCTGACCGATCCATTTGACTGTGACTGCTGAAAATAGTGCTGGAGTTAGATGTTGTTGCCCTTTTCAATCTTGTTTTTTGTAAACCTGATGAACAATTAACCCTCGTGCTTTTGTACAGGTTGTAAGCTGGAGTTAGATGTTCCTGCCCTTTTCAACCCGGTTGTGACTGTCATATTTTCTTTGAAAGAAGGCAAATGGCTTGCCATTCGTTTAATTTAGAGTGAAATATTGTAACAAATCCAAACCAAGGGAAATAACATCACTCTCGCCGGCTGCTTGAGCTCACTGTGCATTACATAAGCCAAGTGATTAGCCCCCACCAGCACCCACAAACTTATTTCGAACTAGCACATCAAATGGGCTGTAAATTTTCATAGGAAAGGCTGCATGACCATGACAGATTTGGATTCTGACATTTGGGACCCGCGAGGAAATAGCCTATCCAAGGTGGTGTCGACTTACTAGCGAGTCAACAAATGATTCTGCCTACCATCCGTTGGATTGACATCCAACATCTGTTGTGTATCTTCTATCTCTTGTCTTCTTCTTCCTCCAATCGCCCAAACCAAACCACCCCCTCGGCTCCGCCTGCTCCCGCCTCCCAAGGCTGGCTGTGCCTCCGCCGCCCTACCGTACGTACCCTCCAACGTTGGCCAGTCCCTCCCTCTACTCCCCCACACGTCCTGTTATTCTCCGGCGACGTCAGCACGCACCCGCGCCCGAACCAGTCAACCCTCGTACTCCCCTCTGCCTGCGACTGGACCGGCGCATCTTCAATTGCTCCTATTCATTCCGTCCGAGGCCTCGCCGTCGTCCTCCGCCTTGCGGCCTTGGTTCGCTCACCGTGCGTGGTGCGCCGCCCTCTTGCGTTGTCAATGTCGTCAACAACCGAGAGGAACAAGGAGATGACTGTACATGGAGAGGATGACAGTAGGGACCCACCAGCGTCATGGCAGTACGCAAGCAAGTGCCTCTATAGCACAAGCCCAAAATATGGTTCCTCCTAATGGTTGGACATCTGGGGCTCACGCCATTGTCAACGTAGTCAATAAACGAGAGAATTACACTACGAGCGGCTGACACCAGGGACCCAGCAAGTCGTGCAGTTTTTTTAGGAACAAGCAGTTGTTATTTATACTAGTTTTAGCGACGGATCAGGGTAACAATGGGGCTGTGCGGGGGCTGTGGCCCGTCTAGCCAGGGTTTTATTTATGTTTACCACATCATGAGCCCGGTTGTGTTTTTTTCTTGCTGAAAATGGCTAGCCCAGTTCTATTTTTTAAAAGAAATACCCAAACAAGGCCTACTTGCTTTATCGGCCCTGCTGGGCTGCAAATCTTTCAAGACGAGGAAAGTTTCATTCGGTTTGCCCAGAAAAGGGCTGTACATTTTTAAAACACATCAAACCGGGAATTAGTTTCAATTTTTTTTCATTACAAGATCTTAAATTCCATTGATTTTTATGCAAGGACAATTATTTGGATTTTATATTTATATAAATTATTTTTCAAAATAGTTTGAATGTGAATCGATATTTCTGGATTCAAAACTGTTCACCGCACCGAAATATGCAAAATTTCGTATACTTTTTAACCGTGGCCACAATATGGGGTGTGATGCTAACAAAAAGAAGATGGGCTCCAAAAAAATTCTTAAGAATTAGCAAATGGGTTGTACATTATTAGAAATAATGGCAGATGGGTTGTATGCTATTTTCCACGGATTTGAGGCTGACTTGTGCGCCTACTATAGGTTGACGCGTATGCTTTCATAAAAAAAAGGGTTGACGCACACGCAACGCCTTGTCAACTTAGTCAACACACGAGAGCAGTGACTGTTGGATGTCCATCCAACGGCTGTCGTGCTTCTTCAATCTCTGCTCTTCATTCTCAAGCCGCTCAAACAAGCGCCGGCGGGACTGCCTGCTCCCTCCTCCCGCGGCCGGCTATGCTGCCGCGCAGGCCTCACCCACACATGTTGTTATTCTCCAGCGACGGCAGACGAACCAGTAAACCCTCATACTCCTCTGCGTGGGAAACAACTGCCGAGTATTCCCTGGCTCCGTGTCGTTCCCTTCCTAGGCCTCGCCGTCGCCCACCGCCCTGGTGCTCTCGGCACGGCCTGGTCAACATGGTCAATGAACGACATCCATCGGAAGTGGACGGTACGTGAAGAGGCTGACAGCTGGGTCCACGGCCGCACGCAAGGAAATGCCTCCTTATTACGCGCAAAATAATGATTCCTCCACGTGACAGCTAGGACCCACGGGAAGGGCCTCTGTATTTCGCGAAAAAAATGATCCCCCCACTGACAGGTCGGACCCACCAGCTATATCTTCGCACGCAAGGAAGTGCCTCCTTATTACGCCCAAAGAAATGAATACCCCCCTGCTAGCTAGGACCCACCATATTGTTGGGCTGACTTGCGGGCCTACTAAGTTGACAGGGAAGGAGAGCTTTGTCAACTTAGTCAATACTCCAGTGACCATATGATGTCCATCCAATAGCCATAGTGCTTCTTCAACCTCTGGTCTTCTTGCTCCAGCCGCCCAAAGCAGCGCCGGTTGTTCCGCCTGCTCCTGCCGCCAGCCGCCGTGCTACCGCGGAGGCTTCACCGCCCCCATACTACTCCCACCACTGGCCAGGCCATCCCTCCACTCACCCACACCCCCTGTTATTCTGCGGTGACGACAGCCTCACACGGCAGCCGAACCAGTGAACGCTCGTACCCCTCTCCGCGTGGGCATCCACTGCCGCGTCTTGCACGGCTCCGCGTCGTCCCCTTCCTAGGCCTCGCCGTCGTCCACCGCCGTGGTGCTCTCTACGTGGCGTGGTCAATGTGGTCAACGACCGACTTCCATCGAAAGCGTACTGTACATGGAGAAGCTGACAGCTGGGTCCACGGCAGCCACAAGGAAGTGCCTCCTTATTACGCGTAAAATAATTATTTCTCCACCTGACAGCGGGGACCCACAGGACGGGCCACCATTATTTTGCGAAAAAAATCGTTTCCCCCTGCCTGCTGGGACCCACCGGACAGGCCACCGTATTTCGCAAAAAAAACGTTCCCCCCATTGTCAGCTCGGACCCACCGGAAGTGCCTCCTTATTACGCACAAAAAATTGAATACTCCCCCGGCTAGTTGGGACCCACCTTGCTGGGAGGCTGACTTGTGGGCCTACTAAGTTGACGAGGACGAAGGGCTTTGTCAATTTAGTCAATATGAATGATTCTAGCACCAGTGACCGTACAATGTCCATCCAACGGCCGTAGTGCTTCTTCAACCTCTGGTCTTCTTGCTCCAGCCGCCCAAAGCAGCGCCGGTCGTGCCGTATGCTCCTGCCTCCCGTGGCTGGTTGTGCTGCCGTAGAGGCCTCACCGCCCCCTACTATTCCCACCGCTGGCCAGGCCCTGCCGCGACGGCAGCCTCACACCGCAGCCGAACCAGTGAACCCTCGTAGTCCTCTCCGCGCGGGCTTCCGCTGCTGTGTCATCCCCTTCCTAGGCCTCGCCGTCGTCCACTGCTGTGGTGCTCTCCGTGCGGCGTGGTCAACGTGGTCAAGGAATGACTTCCATCGGAAGAGTACTGTACATGGAGAGGCTGACAGTTGGGTCCATGGCCACAGCCCAGTTTTTTTGTGATTTGCGAAGTAAGTCACTTTGTCAGGCCTGTTGGGCTGCAAATCTTTCAAGACGAGGAGAGCTTTCATTCGGCTGGCCGAGAAAATGGCCCATCAGTAAAGAGAAATGGGTTGTACATTTTTAAAACACATCAAACCGGCAATTAGTTTCAAATATCTTTTTTTTCATTTCAAGATTTTAAATTACATTAATTTTTATGCGTGGAGAATTTGTTGGATTTCATATTGATATCCATTTATTTTTAAAATCAGTTTGAATGTGAGTCGAAATTTCGGGATTAAAAATAGTTCGGACCGTACCAAAATATGCAAAATTTTGTATAATTTTTTAACCGTTGCCACAATATGGGCTGTAATGCTAACAAAAAGAATATGGGCTCCAAAAAAACCTTAAATTAGCAAATGGGCTGTAAATTATTAGAAATAATGGCAGATGGGTTGTATGTTGTTTTCCATAGATTTGAGGCTTTCCTAAAAAAAGGTTGACGCACAAGCACTGAATGTTGGATGTCCATCCAACGGCCGTCGTGCTTCTTCAATCTCTACTCTTCCTGCTCCAGCCGCTCAAACAAGCGCCGGCGGGAATGCCTGCTCCCTCCTCCTCGCATCCGGCTATGCTGCCACGCAGACCTCACCGCCCGACCGTACTCCCATCGCTGGCCTAGCCATCCTTCCACTCACCCACACCTGCTGTTATTCTCCGGCGACGCCAGACGAACCAGTAAACCCTCGTACAGTCGTACTCCCCTCCGCGTGGGAAACAACTACCGAGTTTTCCCTGCCTCTGTGTCGTCCCCTTCCTAGGCCTCGCCGTCGTCCACCGCCCTGGTGCTCTTAGTGCAGCCTAGTCAACGTGGTCAACGACCGACATGCATCTGAAGTGGAGTTTACGAGGAGACGCTGACAGCTGGGTCCACGGCCGCACGCAAGGAAATGCCTCCTTATTACGCGCAAAATAATGATTCCTCGACCTGACATCAGGGACCTGCCGAAAGGGCCTCTGTATTTCACGAAAAAATGTTACCGCCACTGATAGCTCGGACCCACCAGCTATATCTTCGCACGCAAGGAAGTGCCTCCTTATTACGCATAAAAAATGAGTACTCCCCTGTTAGCTGGGACCCAGTATAGTCGCAGGCTGACTTTTGGGCCTACTAAGTTGACGGGGACGGAGGGCTTTGTCAACTTAGTTAATATGCACGTTTCTAGCTCCAGTGACCGTACGATGTCCATCCAATGGCCGTAGTGCTTCTTCAACCTCTGGTCTTCTTGCTCCAGCCGCCCAAACCAGCGCCGGTCATGCCTCGTGCTCCTGCCTCCCGTGGCCGGCTGTGATGCGGCGGAGGCCTCACCGCCCCTACTACTCCCAACCGCTGGCTAGGCCATCCCTCTACTAACCCACACCCCCTATTATTCTGCGGTGACGGCAGCCTCACGCCGCAGCGAACCAGTGAACCCTCGTACTCCTCTACGCGTGGGCATCCACTGCCGCGTCTTCCCCGGCTCTACGTCGTCCCCTTCCTAGGCGTCGCCGTCGTCCACCGCCCTGGTGCTCTCAGCGCGGCGTGGTCAACGTGGTCAAGGAACGGCTTCCATCGGACATGGATTGTACGTGGAGAGTGTCGGTGTCAAAACCGGCGGATCTCGGGTAGGGGGTCCCGAACTGTGCGTCTAGGCCGGATGGTAACAAGAGGCAGGGAACACTTTGTTTTGCCCAGGTTCGGGCCCTCTTGATGGAGGTAAAACCCTACGTCCTGCTTGATTAATATTGATGATATGGGTAGTACAAGAGTAGATCTACCACGAGATCAAGGAGGCTAAACCCTAGAAGCTAGCCTATGGTATGATTGTTGTATATGGGGTTGATTGCCTACGGACTACAACCCTCCGGTTTATACAGACACCGGATAGGGTCAGGGTTACATAAAGTCGGTTATAATGGTAGGAGATCTTGAATATCCGCATCGCCAAGCTTGCCTTCCACGCCAAGGAAAGTCCCATCCGGACACGGGACGAAGTCTTCAATCTTGTATCTTCATAGTCTAGGAGTCCGGCTGAAGGTATAGTCCGGCTACCCGAACACCCCCTAATCCAGGACTCCCTCAGTAGCCCCTGAACCAGTCTTCAATGATGATGAGTCCGGCGCGCAAATTGTCTTCGGCATTGCAACGCGGGTTCCTCCTCCAAGTCCTTCATAGAAGATTGTAAACACCAAGAGTAGTGTCCGGCTCTGCAAAATAAGCTTCCACATATTGCCATAGAGAGAATAATATTAACACAAATCAAATTTGCTGACGTATTCCGTAGTGCATCATCACACTACAGCCAAGTTCTTCACTCGAATCGTTTTCACTTTTCCACCTCAGCATGTTTTGCGAGGCGGTTTCCTTGGCACGTCTTGTCAAAGCAGAGATCGTGTGCCCCCCTTTTACGGGATTCTCATCAATACGGACGTGCGTAACCCAATCGTGCCTGTTATCATGTTTTCTCGATTAAAGGCGAGTCCCAAATGGTTACGGGGAGGGCTCCTGGTATTCAACCTCTTATAAAGAGACCAAGTCCTTACTCCTTTTTCCAATCTCAACCGAGTTCGCCCGTAGCCTCGAGTTCCAAAACCCTAGGCTCCAGATTCCAGGCGCTTCGGACCTTCGACAATGTCCGGTTCCGACCTTCAAGGCTGATGGATGCCCTCCTCCGTCACGGAGGAGGACGTGCTAGAGTTGAGAGAGGCTAAGTTCTTGACCGCTGAAATTTCGCATAGGTTGCCTGCTCAAAGGCAGGCTATTCCCTAGCCCGGTGAGAGCGTAGTGTTCATGTCTCACTTCCTTTGGGGGTTAGGCTTCCCGATGGATCCCTTCGTGAGGGGGCTGCTGTTTTATTACGGGCTGGAATTTCATGACTTAGCTCCGGAGTCCATCCTCCACACTTCCTCATTCATCGTTGTGTGCGAAGCGTTCCTCCGTGTTACTCCTCACTTCGGATTATGGCTCAAGACTTTTGGAGTGGAGCCAAAGATGATCGAGGGACGGCACGCAGAGTGCGGAGGCGCTGTCATAAGTAAGAATGTTGATGCTCCATGGCCCGAGGGCTCCTTTCAAGAGGAGCTCGGCTTGTGGGAATGAGAATGGTTCTATATCACCACTCCCAGGAGCACCAAGTGGGCGGCGTCTCCTGGCTTTCGCTCGGGTCCCCCATCATGGCTAGCGTCATGGGTCAACAAAGGATTAGATTGGGGGTTATCCAAAGACGTGCCCTTGTTGCAGGGCCGCATCAGGGATCTCTTAGAAAGAGACCTCAACCTGGTCAAGGTGACTGTAACACCCTCGATGCGACTATAGCTCCCACGTGTCGAGGCACGACTTAGAGACATAATCGTATTGAAGGCATATGTCGCAAGTTAGGCAATCTTCACAACATCCCATGTAATATGAATAATAAAGGGAAGAACATAGTTGGCTTACACTCACCACGTCACATCAAAGTACATAAATAAAATTACATCATCCAAAACACTCATGGCCCGACTATGGCGCCAAAATAGAAGAAAAACCCAACAAGCGACAACAGTCCCAATCACCCCCAACTGGGCACCACTACTGATCATCGGGAAAGGAAACGTAGTAACTCTGAGAGTCCTCGTAGAACTCCCACTTGAGCTCGTACTCGTCACCTGGAGCGGAATCACCTGGACCTGCATCTGGCGTAATAGTAATCTGTGAGCCACCGGGACTCAGCAATCTTGCACCCTCGCGATCAAGACTATTTAAGCTTATAGGAATGGATAGGCAAAAATATGTGTGGCTGCAGCAAGCGACTAGGAAGTATGGTGGCTAACTTATTCGCAAAAGAGAGCAAGAAGAGGAGGCAAAGCACGAGCATGAAAAACTAGAAGAACAACCTGGGCAAGCATTACTCCAACACCGTGTCCACTTCCCGGACTCCGCCGAGAAGAGGCCATCACGGTAACACACTCAGTTGATTCATTTTAATTAATTAAGGTTCAAGTTATCTACAACCGGACATTAACAAATTCCCATCTGCCCATAACCGCGGGCACGGCTTTCGAAAGTTCAATCCCTGCAGGGGAGTCCCAACTTAGCCCATGACAAGCTCTCACGGTCAACGAAGGAATAGACCTCCTCCCAAGACGTTCCGATCAGACTCGGTATCTCGGTAACTCAAGACACTTCGACAGGTTAAAACAAGACCAGCAACACCGCCCGAATGTGCCGACAAATCCCGATAGGAGCTGCACATATCTCGTTCTCAGGGCACACTCAGATTGTCCAAACTTCCGGTAGGCCAGCTCAGAGTTTCCCCTGGTAGCCACCGGCGGCTGACGGTTTGGATCAACACTCAGAGTAGCACTGCCCCGGGGGGGGGGTTAAAATAAGATGACCCTTGAGTCTGCAAAACCCAAGGGAAAGAAAAGGCTAGGTGGCAAATGGTAAAACCAAGGTTGGGCATTGCTGGAAAAGCTTTAATCAAGGCGAAATATCAAGGGGTTCCCATTATAACCCAACCGCGTGAGGAACGCAAAAATCCGGGAACATAACACCGATATGACGGAAACTAGGGCGGCAAGAGTGGAACAAAACACTAGGCGAGAGGCCGAGCCTTCCACCCTTTACCAAGTATATAGATGCATTAAGATAACATAGCAATATAATGATATCCCAACAAGTAAATAAATGTCCCAACAAGGAACGGCCTCCAATCTTCACCTGTAACTAGCAACGCTATAAGAGGGCCTGAGCAAAGCGGTAACATAGCCAATCAACGGTTTGCTAGGACAAGGTGGGTTAGAGGTTTGACATGGCAATTGGGAGGCTGACAAGCAAATGGTAGGCATCGTAGCATTGGCATAGCAAAGAGCGAGCAAACTAGCATAGCAAAGATAGTAGTGATTTCGAGGGTATGATCATCTTGCCTGCACAGTTGTCAGAGTTGCCTGGATCCTCACAAGCAAACTCAACGGGCTCCTCGGTACCGAGCTCGTCTCCCGGCTCTACCCAAACAAGAGAAACAAACAACAAGTATACAATCAACCACGTGCAAGACCAAGCAATATGATGAAATGATGATATGCTATGCGGGATGCGATGCGGGATGCAAAATGCGAGATATGATAGGAAATGCGTGAACCTGGCCTCAACTTGGAATTCCAAGGGTGCCACTGGAAAGGTGAGATGAAATCACTTGAAAACGATATAAAGAACGCCGGAATCGGAGTTACGGTTTGGAAATGGCAAGCGTTTTAAGATATGACACTGGTCTGCGATTTACAGCAACTAGGCATCTAAATGCAATGAAATGAACATGCTACAGCCACCAAACATGAGAACAAAATACATGGCAGGGATGCACACAAGATGCTTAACAAAAGACTAGCACTGAGCCATGGCCAATTCATCCAATATGAGGTTCAAACAAGCATGGCAAAAACGCAAATGCAAAACAGATTTCAGACTTAGTGAAATTAACACTAGTCTGAAATTTTAGATCACGAAGCCCTCTTCGGAGCAACAAAACAACATGATACGTGACCTGATTAAGACAAGTAAGAACATGGCGTGGAGCTACTCAACAAGCTTAACAAAAGACCCAAAGTGACCTAGGGCCAAAAGGGGTCACAAAATATACTA
This sequence comes from Triticum dicoccoides, assembly GCF_002162155.2. NCBI lineage: Eukaryota > Viridiplantae > Streptophyta > Magnoliopsida > Poales > Poaceae > Triticum > Triticum dicoccoides. The sequence continues at coordinate 141,622,462 of NC_041382.1, read as the reverse complement.
ACAAGCACACGAACATAGATAAAACACAATCAGTTTTCAGACTTAGTGAAAATTGAGACATGCTGAAATATAACTCACGAAGGCATGTAAACGAGCTCGATGCACACACTACGGTGCAAGTCATGGCAAGGCAAGCATACATCCATTAAGAAGGCACAAAATACAAGCTAGACGTGGCAAGAACAATGGCATAGCATGCACGGATCAACTACAATAAAATCGGCAAAATCGCAAACAAGTTGACGATCTCCCCAGATTCACAACGAAGCAAAAGTAGAGCTCGATTGACTCAAGCTAGGGTGCTCCATAATTGCGAACTAAGTCCCTGAAAACAGAATTACCGGGTGCCTCACTTTGCAAGCTTGCACAAGTCACCACACACATCCTAAAAATGCATGGGTTGCACCTCTGGAAAGAAGACGAAATCCTTAACAAAAAATATGAAGGACTCACCGGCATAGCATGCACACAATAATCATGGCAAAAATGACAAAAGTCTAAGATGAACTAGCAGATCTAACAATTAACTCCCGAGGCCTCCTTCTAACAGCATTTCGGGCATCAAGATGCACTCAAATGAAAATGATGCAATCGAATGAAATGATGTACCCGTCGAGGCGAACATTTTGATATGCTATACGCACAAATCGGAGCTACGGATGCAAAGCTACGGGGCCTCGAACAGGAGCATATGAAGTAAAAATTCTCAGGACTTGGACGAAATTTCAACCTCTCAGATCTAGGGCTTGCACGGATCCCGAGGCGGGTCGAGCACTGTTCACGGCGGTGCGCACTATAGCACGGCGGGGGAAGAGGACGGCGGCCGGCGAGGACGAGGCCGCCGGTGGCCGGGGCGGCGGCGCCGGGACCCGCGGCGGCCGGGATCCGCGGCGGCCGGACCTCGCGGC
>NC_041382.1:141613857-141620845 GCF_002162155.2 Triticum dicoccoides | reverse complement strand
GGGGGTATATTTATAGGCATAAGTGGAGCTAGGAGAGTCCAAATGAGGTGCGGTTTTCGGCCACGCGATCGTGATAGAACGCTCTAGGACATGAAGCAGAGTTTGGTGGGTTTTGGGCCAAAATGGAGGGGTGTTGGGATGCAACACACACGAGGCCTTTTCGGTCCCTCGGTTAACCGTTGGAGTACCAAACGAAGCCCAATTGATACGAAACTTGACAGGCGGTCTACCGGTAGTAAACCAAGGCCGCTTGGCAAGTCTCGGTGCAATCCGAAAATGTTTAATCCCCACACACGAAAGAAAGCTAGAAATGGCCACCGGAGCAGAACGAAGCGCCGGAATGCAAAACGGACAACGGGGAAAATGCTCGAATGCATGAGACGAACACGTATGCGAATGCAATGCACATGATGACATGATATGAGATGCATGAAAACGAAAACAACACACGGAGACAATGACCCGAACCCGAGAAATAAATATAACTTAACGCCGGAAACGGCAAGAGTTGGAGTACAAATTGGGAAAGTTATATCCGGGGCGTTACAACACTCCACCACTACGAAAAGATCTCGTCCCGAGATCTAGGACTGAAAGAACGCCGGGTACTCAGAACGGAGGTGATCCTCGCGTTCCCAGGTAGCTTCACGGTCGGAATGGTGCGACCACTTGACTTTGAGGAATTTGATTGACTTGTTGCGAGTCTAGCGTTCAGTCTCTTCAAGAATAGCAACTGGGTGCTCATGATAAGAGACATCTTCTTGGAGCTCAATGTCCTCGAAGTTGACGGTGCGGTCAGGAGTCTTGAAGCACTTTCGAAGCTGAGAGACATGGAACACATCATGAACATTTGCAAAGTTTGAAGGAAGCTCGAGTTGATAGGCGAGGTCGCCTCTCTTGCTGACAATCTTGAATGGTCCCACATATCTAGGGGCAAGCTTCCCTTTGATACCGAAGCGACGAGTACCTTTCATAGGAGAGACGCAGAGGTAAACATGATCCCCGATCTCGAAAGCCAAATCACGATGCTTACTATCGTAGTAGCTCTTCTGGCGGGATTGGGCTGCTTTGAGGTTATCACGAATGACTTTTCACATTTCTTCTGCTTCTGTGATTAAGTCATTATCCAAAAGCTGACGTTCACCGGTTTCAGACCAGTTGAGAGGGGTACGGCACTTCCTGCCATACAGAATTTCAAAAGGGGCCTTGCCCAAACTTGCTTGAAAACTGTTGTTGTATGAGAATTCAGCATAAGGAAGACAATCCTCCCACTTCATGCCGAAGGAGATCACACAAGTCCTGAGCATATCTTCAAGAATCTGGTTGACACGCTCGACTTGACCGCTTGTTTGAGGATGGAAAGCTGTGCTGAAGCGGATGTTAGTGCCCATGGCCTTCTGAAAAGAATCCCAAAACTTGGAGGTAAAGATGCTGCCACGGTCTGAAGATATCACTTGAGGGATACCGTGCAGAGAGACAATGCGAGAGGTATAGAGTTCCACCAATTGAGCTGCAGTGATCGACTCTTTGATAGGCAGAAAGTGAGCCACTTTGGTGAGCTTATCGATGACAACAAATATAGCATCATTGCCACGCTTGGACATCGGAAACCCAGTCACAAAGTCCATCTCAATGTGGTCAAACTTCCATTCTGGAATGGCAAGAGGTTGGAGGAGACCTGCTGGCCTTTGGTGTTCTGCCTTCACTCTTCTACAGACATCACATTCATTCACGAATTGAGCGATCTCGTGCTTCATTCGAGTCCACCAATAAGCTTGCTTAAGGTCCTGATACATCTTCATGCTCCCAGGGTGGATGGAGAGGAGAGAATTGTGAGCCTCGTTCATGATCACTTTACGGAGGTCACCTTTAGGCACAACAATACGATCCTCGAAGAAGAGAGTGTCCTTGTCATCAAGGCCGTAGCACTTGTACTTGGACTGACTCTTGGCAATCCCGATCTTCACCTTTTTCACCATAGCATCAAGAAGCTGGGCTTGGCGAATTTGGTCTTCTAAGGTAGGAGAGACTTGAAGGTTGGAGAGGAAACCTTGAGGAACAACTTGCAGATTAAGTTTGCGGAAAGCTTCAGAAAGCTCGGGTTGATAAGGCTTGATAATCAGACTGTTGCAGTAAGCCTTCCTGCTCAATGCGTTAGCAATCACATTGGCCTTTCCCGGAGTATACTCAATACTCAGATTATAGTCTTGAATCATTTCGACCCATCGAGTTTGCCTGAGGTTGAGATTAGGCTGAGTGAAGATGTACTTGAGACTCTTGTGATCAGTGAAAATGTCCACTTTTCTTCCCAATAGAAGATGTCTCCAAGTCAACAGAGCGTGCACAACTGCCACCAACTCGAGATCATGAGTGGGGTAGTTCTTCTCATTAGGCTTCAACTGGCGAGATGTATAAGCAACAACTTTCTTCTCTTGCATCAATACTGCGCCAAGACCTTGGAGAGAGGCATCACAAAAGACCTCGTACGGCTTGGATTCATCAGGCGGAGTCAGAACTGGAGCAGTGATCAAGTTCTCTTTCAAAGTGTTGAAAGCAATATCACACTCCGGAGACCAAATGTACTTGACGTGCTTTTGAAGAAGATTTGGGAGAGGCTTCGCGATCTTGGAAAAGTTTTCAATGAATCTTTGGCAATAGCTTGCGAGACCGAGAAAACTACAGAGTTGCTTCACGTTCTGAGGAGGTTCCCAATTCACAATTGCAGACACCTTCTCAGGATTCACGGAAATGCCCTTGTCAGAGATGATATGACCAAGATAAAGAACCTCATCGAGCCAAAATTCACACTTGGAGAACTTGGTGTAGAACTGATGTTCCCCGAGATTATCAAGAACCAAACGCAAATGCTTGGCATGATCTTCCTTGTTCTTCGAGAAAACCAGAATGTCGTCGAGATAGACCAAAACGAAGTCATTGGTGTAGGCGTTGAAGATGAAGTTCATCATGCAAGAGAACGTCGGAGGAGCGTTGGCGAGGCCAAAAGACATGACAGTGTATTCATATGAACCAAAGCTTGTTCTGAATGCTGTCTTGGGAATATCTTCTTCACGAATGCGAATCTGGTGATAACCCATACAGAGATCAAGCTTGGAGAATACTTGGGCACCTTTGAGTTGTTCGAACAGCTCATTGATGTTGGGAAGTGGGTATTTGTTCTTGATGGTCTTCTTGTTCACTGGACGGTAATCAACACAAAGTCGGTCCGTTCCATCCTTCTTCTTCACAAAAAGAACACCACAACCCCACGGAGAAGAACTAGGCCGGATGAGACCCATTCTTTCTTGCTCATCGAGTTTCTTCTTCAGCTCCTTCAACTCTTCAGGTCCGACCTTGTAAGGATGTTTGCACACAGGTTCCGTGCCAGGCTCAAGATCAATAATGAATTCAACTGGCCGGTGCAGAGGCATTCCTGGAAGCTCTTCTGGAAAGACGTCTTGATATTCGCAAACGACTGGAATTTGAGAGATGGCATCCAATTCACCCTTCTCATTGAGAGAAAACAGACGGATGGAATTATCCCGAGAGGCAAAGACAATTACATCCTCAGATGAATGAGTCAATTGAATCTGCCTTGCTGCACAATCAAGCTGAGCCTTGTGCTTAGAAAGCCAATCCATGCCGAGAATAAGATCAATATCCGAGTTACCAAGAACCATTGGAGAAGCCAGAAACTTGAAATCACCCATCATGATAGAAATATCCGGAACCTCGTGATTAGCAAGCAAACATTTACCCGGAGAGACGACTGTGAACGGTTTATGCATAACTTGGGAGGTCAACTCATGCTTAGATGCAAAAGGTTTTGAGATGAAGCAATGCGATGCACCAGTGTCAAAAAGAACTTTTGCAGGTTTATCATTAACAGGAAGGTTACCCATGATCACATCTGATGAGTCCTCTACCTGACATGCATTCATCAAATTAACCTTGGCATGCTTGGGGTTATGCTTGACCACAGCTGTACTTGCCGATCTGATAGGAGGAGGAGGAGGAAGACGCCTCTGGTTGAAACACTTGTTGGCAAAGTGACCCTTCTGTTGGCACTTGTTGCACGTGACCTCTGAAAGCGGACGGTGATACAGAGCACTCGATCTTGGAGCTTGAGACGAAGTCTTGTTCTGAAAGCCAGGGTTCGTGGGTGGGAAGAACCACTGCCACCTTTGCTCTTCTGCTGATATGGCTAACGGAACGGAGGAGGAGGAAGCCAAAACTTCTGCTGCTTGGCCACTTGAGTAGAGGAAGAAGGAGTAACATCTCTGACTCGCTTCCTGGAAGCATCACACCTCAACTGAGCAGCCTCTTGCTTCAGTGCCATGTTGTAGAACTCATCGTACCTCAAGGGCTCAAAGAGGACAAGAGCGAGCTGAATTTCTTCTCTGAGACCACCCCTGAACTGATATATCATGCTCTTCTCATCAGGCACGTCCTGCTTGGCAAAGCGGGCGAGCTTCTAGAACAACTTGTTGTAGTCATAGACAGACAAAGAGCCTTGCTTCAGATTGCGGAATTCCTCACGCTTGCTTTCAACCACGCTCTGCGGAATATGATGAGCTCAGAAATCTCGACGGAAATCATCCCAAGTGATAACACGTCCACCTCTGGAATCCTTGTACTGCTGGAACCATTCTGCAGCTTGATCTTTGAGTTGGAAGGAAGCAAACTTCACAAAGTCCTCAGGCCTGACGTTGCTGCACTCGAAATGCTTACACAGATCCACAAGCCAATCGTCAGCATCGGTTGCCTCAACACAATTGCTGAAAGTCTTTGGCCCATTAGCAAGGAACTGGTTGAGTGTAGCAAAGTTACTCTGATTGCTGCCTTGATTCCCTTGACTGCCTTGATTGCGCTCTTGAAGAATTTGCATGATCAGCTGTGTTTTTGCATTGGTTGCGGCCATCACAGCTTGCCATGCCTCTGGAGGAGGTGGAGGCGGTGGTGGATCAGGATTCGGAGTCGTGTGCGTTGGAGGAGCCATCCTGAAGAGGTTGACCACCATTAGCACATTGACAGATAAATATTGAAGCTCAATCCAACGGAATAAAAATTGCAACATATAGTCTTCACACCCGAACAAAATGAATGAATGCATTCCTCTTGAAATGGTCACATATCCATAAATTGAGAAGGCACGTAGAATTAAGGTAGAGAAATAAATCAACAAGGTATGGATCAAGAACGAATAATTGGTAAGAAATCCCAATCTCAGACCAATATTCGTGGAAGAAGAACTAGAGCTACTAGAATTCCCACCTATGAAACTCCCGAACTTTTCCGGCTATGCAATCAGGTGTTGGGGATACAAGGGAAGCATAATATCTCACCCAAACTAGCAAATCCTACATCCAGTTGTATCCATCCTGCAACACATAACCAAGAAAACTTCCGAAACCATCTACCTCAACCTTCGAAAAGCATCTGTTATGCAAGTTATGGCGATACTCCCGAACTCCCGCCCCAGTACTGGGTGGCGTCGAGGTTATCTCACCAACGAAATGCATAAAAGAGATTTTCGATGTCGGCAAAAATATCTCAAGTATTCCAGAATTGCAACGATAAAATTGTGATGACAACACCTCAGAGCTCAACTCCCCGGGACACTTCCACTAAACCCTGACAGGAGGCACCAAGACAATGTTCTCATCCTAAGCCATCAGAACGATTCCAAGATACTCGCGTGATCCTAAAAACTTTTTAGTGAAATTTGAGAAGAGAAGAGTCAAAACTCTACGTCAGGATGCCTTACCAGAGCGATGAGGAGACTGGGAAGTAAAAATAATTCCTAATCTCTCCGATATATAATTTCTAAAGGCTCAAAACATTTTTCTAGACACAACTCGGCTGCTAAAAACGATCAAGCAATGGGGCTACTAAGGTCGGGGAAGGCTCTGATTACCAACTTGTAACACCCTCGATGCGACTATAGCTCCCACGTGTCGAGGCACGACTTAGAGACATAATCGCATTGAAGGCATATGTCGCAAGTTAGGCAATCTTCACAACATCCCATGTAATATGAATAATAAAGGGAAGAACATAGTTGGCTTACACTCGCCACGTCACATCAAAGTACATAAATAACATTACACCATCCAAAACACTTATGGCCCGACTACGGCGCCAAAATATAAGAAAAACCCAACAAGCGACAACGGTCCCATTCACCCCCAACTGGGCACCACTACTGATCATCGGGAAAGGAAACATAGTAACGCTGAGAGTCCTCGTCGAACTACCACTTGATCTCCTACTCATCACCTGGAGCGGAATCACCTGGACCTGCATCTGGCGTAATAGTAATCTGTGAGCCACAGGGACTCAGCAATCTCGCACCCTCGCGATCAAGACTATTTAAGCTTATAGGAATGGGTAGGCAAAAATATGTGTGGCTGCAGCAAGCGACTAGCAAGTATGGTGGCTAACTTATTCGCAAAAGAGAGCGAGAAGAGGAGGCAAAGCACGAGCGTGAAAAACTAGAGGAACAACCTGCGCAAGCATTACTCCAACACCGTGTCTGCTTCCCGGACTCCGCCGAGAAGAGGCCATCACGGTAACACACTCAGTTGATTCATTTTAATTAATTAAGGTTCAAGTTATCTACAACCGGACATTAACAAATTCCCATCTGCCCATAACCGCAGGCATGGCTTTCAAAAGTTCAATCCCTGCAGGGGAGTCCCAACTTAGCCCATGACAAGCTCTCACGGTCAACGAAGGAATAGACCTCCTCCCAAGACGTTCCGATCAGACTCGGTATCTCGGTAACTCAAGACACTTCGACAGGTTAAAACAAGACCAGCAACACCGCCCGAATGTGCCGATAAATCCCGATAGGAGCTGCACATATCTCGTTCTCAGGGCACACTCAGATTGTCCAAACTTCCGGTAGGCCAGCCCAGAGTTGCCCCTGGTAGCCACCGGCGGCTGACGGTTTGTACCAACACTCAGAGGAGCACTGGCCCGGGGGGGG
>NC_041382.1:141611275-141613567 GCF_002162155.2 Triticum dicoccoides | reverse complement strand
CCTTGAGTCTGCAGAACCAAAGGGAAAGAAAAGGCTAGGTGGCAAATGGTAAAACCTAGGTTGGGTATTGCTGGAAAAGCTTTAATCAAGGCGAAATATCAAGGGGTTCCCATTATAACCCAACCGCGTGAGGAACGCAAAAATCCGGGAACATAACACCGATATGACGGAAACTAGGGCGGCAAGAGTGGAACAAAACACTAGGCGAGAGACCGAGCCTTCCACCCTTTACCAAGTATATAGATGCATTAAGATAACATAGCAATATAATGATATCCCAACAAGTAAATAAATGTCCCAACAAGGAACGGCCTCCAATCTTCACCTGCAACTAGCAATGCTATAAGAGGGGCTGAGCAAAGCGGTAACATAGCCAATCAACAGTTTGCTAAGACAAGGTGGGTTAGAGGTTTGACATGGCAATTGGGAGGCTAACAAGAAAATGGTAGGCATCGTATCATTGGCATAGCAAAGAGCGAGCAAACTAGCATAGCAAAGATAGTAGTGATTTCGAGGGTATGATCATCTTGCCTGCACAGTTGTCAGAGCTGCCTGGATCCTCACAAGCAAACTCAACAGGCTCCTCGGTAGCGAGCTCGTCTCCCGACTCTACCCAAACAAGACAAACAAGCAACAAGGATACAATCAACCACGTGCAAGACCAAGCAATATGATGAAATGATGATATGCTATGCAGGATGCGATGCGGGATGCAAAATGCAAGATATGATAGGAAATGCATGAACCTGGCCTCAACTTGGAATTCCAAGGGTGCCACTGGAAAGGTGAGATGAAATCGCTTGAAAACAATATAAAGAACGCCGGAATCGGAGTTACGGTTTGGAAATGGTAAGCGTTTTAAGATATGACACCGGTCTGCGATTTACAGCAAGTAGGCATCTAAATGCAATGAAATGAACATGCTACAGCCACCAAACATGACAACAAAATATGGCAGGGATGCACACAAGATGCTTAACAAAAGACTAGCACTGAGCCACGGCCAATTCATCCAATATGAGGTTCAAACAAGCATGGCAAAAACGCAAATGCAAAACAGATTTCAGACTTAGTGAAATTAACACTAGTCTGAAATTTCAGATCACGAAGCCCTCTTCGGAGCAGCAAAACAACATGATACATGACCTGATTAAGACAAGGAAGAACATGGCGTGGAGCTACTCAACAAGCTTAACAAAATACCCAAAGTGACCTGGGGCCAAAAGGGGTCACAAAATATACTAACAAGCACACGAACATAGCTAAAACACAATCAGTTTTCAGACTTAGTGAAAATTGAGACATGCTGAAATATAACTCACGAAGGCATGTAAACGAGCTCGATGCACTCACTACGGTGCAAGTCATGGCAAGGCAAGCATACATCCATTAAGAAGGCACAAAATACAAGCTAGATGTGGCAAGAACAATGGCATAGCATGCACGGATCAACTACAATAACATCGGCAAAATCGCAAACAAGTTGACGATCTCCCCAGATTCACAACGAAGCAAAAGTAGAGCTAGATTGACTCAAGCTAGGGTGCTCCATAATTGCGAACAAAGCCATGGATGGATAGAGCATAACATGATTAACAAAACTCCGTTACTGATCATCCTCAAAAGAGGCACGGATCACTAGGAAACAAGATATGGCATCCTGAACATATGGCATCATGAACTAAATAATCCCAGACTTACTGAAAACTACTAAGTCCCTGAAAACAGAATTACCGGGTGCCTCACTTTGCAAGCTTGCACAAGTCACCACACACATCCTAAAATGCATGGGTTGCACCTCTGGAAAGAAGACAAAATCCTTAACAAAACATATGAAGGACTCACAGGCATAGCATGCACACAATAATCATGGCAAAAATGACAAAAGTCTAACATGAACTAGCAGATGTGACAATTAACTCACGAAGCCTCCTTCTAACAGCATTTCGGGCATCAAGATGCGCTCAAATAAAAATGATGCAATGGAATGAAATGATGTACTCGTCGAGGCGAACATTTTGATATGCTATACGCACAAATTGGAGCTACGGATGCAAAGCTACGGGGCCTCGAATAGGAGCATATGAAGTAAAAATTCTCGGGACTTAGACGAAATTTCAACCTCTCAGATCTAGGGCTTGCACGGATCCCGAGGCGGGTCGAGAACTGTTCACGGCGGCGCGCACTATAGCACGGCGGGGGAAGAGGACGGCAGCCAGCGAGGACGAGGCCGCCGGTGGCCGGGGCGGCTGCGCCGGGACCCGCGGCGGCCGGACCTCGCGGCCCCAGAGG
>NC_041382.1:141603373-141610956 GCF_002162155.2 Triticum dicoccoides | reverse complement strand
AGGGGGGGGAGATCCGGAAAACGGGGGGGGGGGTATATTTATAGGCATAAGTGGAGCTAGGAGAGTCCAAATGAGGTGTAGTTTTCGGCCACGCGATCATGATCGAACGCTCTAGGACATGGAGCAGAGTTTGGTGGGTTTTGGGCCAAAATGGAGGGGTGTTGGGCTGCAACACACACGAGGCCTTTTCGGTCCCTCGGTTAACCGTTGGAGTACCAAACGAAGTCCAATTGATACGAAACTTGACAGGCGGTCTACCGATAGTAAACCAAGGCCGCTTGGCAAGTCTCGGTCCAATCCGAAAATGTTTAATCCCCACACACGAAAGAAAGATAGAAATGGCCACCGGAGCAGAACGAAGCGCCGGAATGCAAAACGAACAACGGGGAAAATGCTCGAATGCATGAGACGAACACGTATGCGAATGCAATGCACATGATGACATGATATGAGATGCATGAAAACGAAAACAACACACGGAGACAAAGACCCGAACCCGAGAAATAAATATAACTTAACGCCGGAAACGACAAGAGTTGGAGTACAAATTGTGAAAGTTATATCCGGGGCGTTACAACACTCCACCACTACGAAAAGATCTCGTCCCGAGATCTAGGACTGAAAGAACGCCGGGTACTCAGAACGGAGGTGATCCTCGCGTTCCCAGGTAGCTTCACGGTCGGAATGGTGCGACCACTTGACTTTGAGGAATTTGATTGACTTGTTGCGAGTCTAGCGTTCAGTCTCTTCAAGAATAGCAACTGGGTGCTCATGATAAGAGACATCTTCTTGGAGCTCAATGTCCTCGAAGTTGACGGTGCGGTCAGGAGTCTTGAAGCACTTTCGAAGCTGAGAGACATGGAACACATCATGAACATTTGCAAAGTTTGAAGGAAGCTCGAGTTGATAGGCGAGGTCGCCTCTCTTGCTGACAATCTTGAAAGGTCCCACATATCTAGGGGCAAGCTTCCCTTTGATACCGAAGTGACGAGTACCTTTCATAGGAGAGACGCGGAGATAAACATGATCCCCGATCTCGAAAGCCAAATCACGGTGCTTACTATCATAGTAGCTCTTCTGGCGGGATTGGGCTGCTTTGAGGTTATCACGAATGACTTTGCACATTTCTTCTGCTTCTGTGATTAAGTCATTATCCAAAAGCTGACATTCACCGGTTTCAGACCAGTTGAGAGGGGTACGACACTTCCTGCCATACAGAATTTCAAAAGGGGCCCTGCCCGAACTTGCTTGAAAACTGTTGTTGTATGAGAATTCAGCATAAGGAAGACAATCCTCCCACTTCATGCCGAAGGAGATCACACAAGTCCTGAGCATATCTTCAAGAATCTGGTTGACACGCTCGACTTGACCGCTTGTTTGAGGATGGAAAGTTGTGCTGAAGCGGATGTTAGTGCCCATGGCCTTCTGAAAAGAATCCCAAAACTTGGAGGTAAATATGCTGCCACGGTCTAAAGATATCACTTGAGGGATACCGTGCAGAGAGACAATGCGAGAGGTATAGAGTTCCGCCAATTGAGCTGCAGTGATCGACTCTTTGATAGGCAGAAAGTGAGCCACTTTGGTGAGCTTATCGATGACAACAAATATAGCATCATTGCCACGCTTGGACTTCGGAAACCCAGTCACGAAGTCCATCTCAATGTGGTCAAACTTCCATTCTGGAATGGCAAGAGGTTGGAGGAGACCTGCTGGCCTTTGGTGTTCTGCCTTCACTCTTCTGTAGACATCACATTCATTCACGAATTGAGCGATCTCGCGCTTCATTTGAGTCCACCAATAAGCTTGCTTAAGGTCCTGATACATCTTCGTGCTCCCAGGGTGGGTGGAGAGGAGAGAATTGTGAGCCTCGTTCATGATCACTTTACGGAGGTCACCTTTAGGCACAACAATACGATCCTCGAAGAAGAGAGTGTCCTTGTCATCAAGGCGGTAGCACTTGTACTTGGACTGACTCTTGGCAATCCCGATCTTCACCTTTTTCACCATAGCATCAAGAAGCTGGGCTTGGCGAATCTGGTCTTCTAAGGTAGGAGAGACTTGAAGGTTGGCGAGGAAACCTTGAGGAACAACTTGCAGATTAAGTTTGCGGAAAGCTTCACAAAGCTCGGGTTGATAAGCCTTGATAATCAGACTGTTGCAGTAAGCCTTCCTGCTCAATGTGTCAGCAATCACATTGGCCTTTCCCGGAGTATACTCAATACTCGGATTATACTGTTGAATCATTTCGACCCATCGAGTTTGCCTGAGGTTGAGATTAGGCTGAGTGAAGATGTACTTGAGACTCTTGTGATCAGTGAAAATGTCCACTTTTCTTCCCAATAGAAGATGTCTCCAAGTCAACAGAGCATGCACAACTGCCGCCAACTCGAGATCATGAGTGGGGTAGTTCTTCTCATTAGGCTTCAACTGGCGAGATGTATAAGCAACAACTTTCTTCTCTTGCATCAATACTGCGCCAAGACCTTGGAGAGAGGCATCACAAAAGACCTCGTACGGCTTGGATTCATCAGGCGGAGTCAGAACTGGAGCAGTGATCAACTTCTCTTTCAAAGCGTTGAAAGCAATATCACACTCCACAGACCAAACGTACTTGACGTGCTTTTGAAGAAGATTTGAGAGAGGCTTCGCGATCTTGGAAAAGTTTTCAATGAATCTTCGGCAATAGCTTGCGAGACTGAGAAAACTGCGGAGTTGCTTCACGTTCTGAGGAGGTTCCCAATTCACAATTGCAGACACCTTCTCAGGATTCATGGAAATGCCCTTGTCAGAGATGATATGACCAAGATAAAGAACCTCATCGAGCCAAAATTCACACTTGGAGAACTTGGCGTAGAACTGATTTTCCCCGAGCTTATCAAGAACCAAACGCAAATGCTTGGCATGATCTTCCTTGTTCTTCGAGAAAACCAGAATGTCGTCGAGATAGACCAAAACAAAGTCATTGGTGTAGGCGTTGAAGATGAAGTTCATCATGCGAGAGAACGTCGGAGGAGCGTTGGCGAGGCCAAAAGACATGACAGTGTATTCATATGAACCAAAGCTTGTTCTGAATGCTGTCTTGGGAATATCTTCTTCACGAATGCGAATCTGGTGATAACCCATACGGAGATCAAACTTGGAGAATACTTGGGCACCTTTGAGTTGTTCGAACAGCTCATTGATGTTGGGAAGTGGGTATTTGTTCTTGATGGTCTTCTTGTTCACTGGATGGTAATCAACACAAAGTCGGTCCGTTCCATCCTTCTTCTTCACAAAAAGAACACCACAACCCCACGAAGAAGAACTAGGCCGGATGAGACCCATTCTTTCTTGCTCATCGAGTTGCTTCTTCAGCTCCTTCAACTCTTCAGGTCCGAGCTTGTAAGGATGTTTGCACACAGGTTCCGTGCCAGGCTCAAGATCAATAACGAATTCAACTGGCCGGTGCGGAGGCATTCCTGGAAGCTCTTCTGGAAAGACGTCTTGATATTCGCAAACGACTGGAATTTGAGAGATGGCATCCAATTCACCCTTCTCATTGAGAGAAAACAGACGGATGGAATTATCCCGAGCGGCAAAGACAATTACATCCTCAGATGAATGAGTCAATTGAATCTGCCTTGCTGCACAATCAAGTTGAGCCTTGTGCTTAGAAAGCCAATCCATGCCGAGAATAAGATCAATATCCGAGTTACCAAGAACCATTGGAGAAGCCAGAAAGTTGAAATCACCCATCATGATAGAAATATCCGGAACCTCGTGATTAGCAAGCAAACATTTACCCGGAGAGACGACTGCGAACGGTTTATGCATAACTTGGGAAGTCAACTCATGCTTAGATGCAAAAGGTTTTGAGATGAATCAATGCAATGCACCAGTGTCAAAAAGAACTTTTGCAGGTTTATCATTAACAGGAAGGTTACCCATGATCACATCTGACGAGTCCTCTGCCTGACATGCATTCATCAAATTGACCTTGGCATGCTTGGGGTTATGCTTGACCATAGTTGTACTTGCCGATCTGATAGGAGGAGGAGGAGGAAGACGCCTCTGGTTGAAACACTTGTTGGCATAGTGACCCTTCTGTTGGCACTTGTTGCACGTGACCTCTGAAAGCGGATGGTGATACAGAGCACTCGATCTTGGAGCTTAAGACGAAGTCTTGTTCTGAAAGCCAGGGTTCGGTGGGTGGGAAGAACCACTGCCACCTTTGCTCTTCTGCTGATATGGCTGACGGAACGGAGGAGGAGGAAGCCAAAACTTCTGCTGCTTGGCCACTTGAGTAGAGGAAGAAGGAGTAACATCTCTGACTCGCTTCCTGGAAGCATCACACCTCAACTGAGCAGCCTCTTGCTTCAGTGCCATGTTGTAGAACTCATCGTACCTCAAGGGCTCAAAGAGGACAAGAGCGAGCTGAATTTCTTCTCTGAGACCACCCCTGAACTGATATATCATGCTCTTCTCATCAGGCATGTCCTGCTTGGCAAAGCGGGCGAGCTTCTAGAACAACTTGTTATAGTCATAGACAGACAAAGAGCCTTGCTTCAGATTGCGGAATTCCTCACGCTTGCTTTCAACCACGCTCTGCGGAATATGATGAGCTCGGAAATCTCGACGGAAATCATCCCAAGTGATAACACGTCCACCTCTGGAATCCTTGTACTGCTGGAACCATTCTGCAGCTTGATCTTTGAGTAGGAAGGAAGCAAACTTCACAAAGTCCTCAGGCCAGACGTTGCTGCACTCAAAATGCTTACACAGATCCACAAGCCAATCGTCAGCATCGGTTGCCTCAACACAATTGCTGAAAGTCTTTGGCCCATTAGCAAGGAACTGGTTGAGTGTAGCAAAGTGACTCTGATTGCTTCCTTGATTCCCTTGACTGCCTTGATTGCGCTCTTGAAGAATTTGCATGTTCAGCTGTGTGTTTGCATTGGTTGCGGCCACCACAGCTTGCCATGCCTCTGGAGGAGGTGGAGGCGGTGGTGGATCAGGATTCGGAGTCGTGCGCATTGGAGGAGCCATCCTGAAGAGGTTGACCACCATTAGCACATTGACAGATAAATATTGAAGCTGAATCCAACGGAATGAAAATTGCAACATATAGTCTTCACACCCGAACAAAATGAACGAATGCATTCCTCTTGAAATGGTCACATATCCATAAATTGTGAAGCCACGTAGAATTAAGGTAGAGAAATAAATCAACAAGGTACGGATCAAGAATGAATAATCGGTAAGAAATCCCAATCTCAAACCAATATTCGTGGAAGAAGAACTAGAGCTACTAGAATTCCCACCTATGAAACTCCCGAACTTTTCCGGCTATGCAATCAGGTGTTGGGGATACAGGGGAAGCATAATATCTCACCCAAACTAGCAAATCCTACATCCAGCTGTATACATCCTTCAACACATAACCAAGAAAACTTCGGAAACCATCTACCTCAACCTTCGAAAAGCATCCGTTATGCAAGTTATGGCGATACTCCCGAACTCCCACCCCAGTACTGGGTGGCGTCGAGGTTATCTCACCAATGAACTGCATAAAAGAGATTTTCGATGTCGGCGAAAATATCTCAAGTATTCCAGAATTGCAATGATAAAATTATGATGACAACACCTCAGAGCTCAACTCCCCGGGACACTTCCACTAAACCCTGACAGGAGACACCAAGACAATGTTCTCATCATAAGCCATCGGAACGATTCCAAGATACTCGCGTGATCCTAAAAAAAATTAGTGAAATTTGAGAAGAGAAGAGTCAAAACTCTACGTCAGGATGCCTTACCAGAGCGATGAGGAGACTGGGAAGTAAAAAGAATTCCTAATCTCCCCGATATATAATTCCTAAATGCTCAAAACATTTTTCTAGACACAACTCGGCTACTAAAAACGATCAAGCAATGGGGCTACTAAGGTCGGGGAAGGCTCTGATTACCAACTTGTAACACCCTCGATGCGACTATAGCTCCCACGTGTCGAGGCACGACTTAGAGACATAATCGCATTGAAGGCATATGTCGCAAGTTAGGCAATCTTCACAACATCCCATGTAATATGAATAATAAAGGGAAGAACATAGTTGGCTTACACTCGCCACATCACATCAAAGTACATAAATAACATTACATCATCCAAAACACTCATGGCCCGACTACGGCGCCAAAATAGAAGAAAAACCCAACAAGCGACAACGGTCCCAATCACCCCCAACTGGGCACCACTACTGATCATCGGGAAAGGAAACATAGTAACGCTGAGAGTCCTCGTCGAACTACCACTTGAGCTTGTACTCATCACCTGGAGCGGAATCACCTGGACCTGCATCTGGCGTAATAGTAATCTGTGAGCCACAGGGACTCAGCAATCTCGCACCCTCGCGATCAAGACTATTTAAGCTTATAGGAATGGATAGGCAAAAATATGTGTGGCTGCAGCAAGCGACTAGCAAGTATGGTGGCTAACTTATTCGCAAAAGAGAGCGAGAAGAGGAGGCAAAGCACGAGCATGAAAAACTAGAGGAACAACCTGCGCAAGCATTACTCCAACACCGTGTCCCCTTCCCCGACTCCGCCGAGAAGAGGCCATCACGGTAACACACTCAGTTGATTCATTTTAATTAATTAAGGTTCAAGTTATCTACAACCGGACATTAACAAATTCCCATCTGCCCATAACCGCGGGCATGGCTTTCAAAAGTTCAATCCCTACAGGGGAGTCCCAACTTAGCCCATGACAAGCTCTCACGGTCAATGAAGGAAATGCATTAACCTGGCCTCAACTTGGAATTCCAAGGGTGCCACTGGAAAGGTGAGATGAAATCGCTTGAAAACGATATAAAGAACGCCGGAATCGGAGTTACGGTTTGGAAATGGCAAGCGTTTTAAGATATGACACCGGTCTGCGATTTACAGCAAGTAGGCATCTAAATGCAATGAAATGAACATGCTACAGCCACCAAACATGACAACAAAATACATGGCAGGGATGCACACAAGATGCTTAACAAAAGACTAGCACTGAGCCACGGCCAATTCATCCTAAAAATGCATGGGTTGCACCTCTGGAAAGAAGACAAAATCCTTAACAAAACATATGAAGGACTCACAGGTATAGCATGCACACAATAATCATGGCAAAAATGACAAAAGTCTAAGATGAACTAGCAGATCTGACAATTAACTCACGAGGCCTCCTTCTAACAGCATTTCGGGCATCAAGATGCACTCAAATGAAAATGATGCAATGGAATGAAATGATGTACTCGTCGAGGCGAACATTTTGATATGCTATACGCACAAATCGGAGCTACAGATGGAAAGCTACGGGGCCTCGAACAGGAGCATATGAAGTAAAAATTCTGGGGACTTAGACGAAATTTCAACCTCTCAGATCTAGGGCTTGCACGGATCCCGAGGCGGGTCGAGCACTGTTCACGGCGGCGCGCACTGTAGCACGGCGGGGGAAGAGGACGGCGGCCGGCGAGGACGAGGCCGCCGGTGGCCGGGGCGGCGGCGCCGAGACCCGCAGCGGCCAGGATCCATGGCGGCCGGACCTCGCGGTGCCGGAGGCACCGGGC
>NC_041382.1:141569335-141603180 GCF_002162155.2 Triticum dicoccoides | reverse complement strand
GCGCCACGTGGTGGGAGGAGAGTTGCTGAGGCGGCGGCGGACGTTGTCCGGCCTGGCGCGGACACGTCCAACGGCGGCGGGATCTGGAAAATTAGGGTTTCGAGGGGCGGAGGAGATCCAAAAAACGGGGGGGGGGGGTATATTTATAGGCATAAGTGGAGCTAGGAGAGTCCAAATGAGGTGCGGTTTTCGGCCACGAGATCGTGATCGAACGCTATAGGACATGGAGCAGTGTTTGGTGGGTTTTGGGCCAAAATGGTGGGGTGTTGGGCTGCAACACACACGAGGCCTTTTCGGTCCCTCGGTTAACCGTTGGAGTACCAAACGAAGTCCAATTGATACGAAACTTGACAGGCAGTCTACCGGTAGTAAACCAAGGCCGCTTGGCAAGTCTCGGTCCAATCCGAAAATGTTTAATCCCCACACACGAAAGAAAGCTAGAAATGGCCACCGGAGGAGAACGAAGCGCCGGAATGCAAAACGGACAACGGGGAAAATGCTCGAATGCATGAGACGAACACGTATGCGAATGCAATGCACATGATGACATGATATGAGATGCATGAAAACGAAAACAACACATGGAGACAAAGACCCGAACCCAAGAAATAAATATAACTTAACAACGGAAACGGCAAGAGTTGGAGTACAAATTGGGAAAGTTATATCCGGGGCGTTACAGTGACGCGGGTCATGCTGATTCACCGAACACTGCCCGGTAGACGTCGCTCCCTTCGTCTGTGGGAGTTTAATCCGGAGGGACCACGAGCTCTCCAGCATTTTATGGGCGCAACTCCCGCGGAGATGTATAAACTGTTCTTCGGATCACAAATGATGTGTCCGTATTTGACTGAGGACGCAGGCCTAAGCTGCAATCGCCCGGGTACCTAAGTAAGTAACCTTGTGCCCGGACCTACTATCCATATAATCGTCATAAACTTGCCCCTAAAAGAGTTGTCATTTTAAACAGGAGTGGATAGCGAAGGCAAAGCTGATCAGGTGTCCGGCTCCCCTTCCCGAAACCAGACCGGATCCCGTGCTTGTCAGGATGTTGAAGATAATGCCTTTGGAGGGAAGTAAGGGGAAGGACAAGGGAACTATGGCCTCCTCTAAGGAGGCTGCTCCGAAGGGAGGAACCGACAATTCCTCTCCCAAGGGGAAGAAGAGGGCCGCCTCTGACGACCCGGAGACCATGGCCCCGAAGCGGGGGAGAAAATCCTCGTCAGAGTGTCCGACGCCGGGGAGTTCCTCGGCCGAACTACGCCCTCGAAGGGATCAGCCCTCCAGCGAGCCGTAAGCAGAGAGAGGTTTTCCTTTTGTGGGATGAGAGAAATCCTTGATTTGTATCTGAGAAGATTAACCGAAATTTTACCTTGTAGCTCAGACCTCAGCCCTTCTCAGCAGAGCTCGTCTTTGGGGGATGTTCTTTTGGAGATGATGGAGAGCGGGACGCCTCCCCCTGTCGTACTGCCTAGCGAGGCGGGCGACCCTGAGGTGTCGTCGCGGAGGGTTTCTCTGAATCCGGTAGGGCCGGAAGATAGCTATGTGGCCCCCCAAGGCTCTCCGCGTCCGGCCTTCGAAAGAGGCCATAGGACAAGTCCGGCACCGTCTGGTGCTCGGCCAGAGGAGCTAAAGATTCTGCTGGGGAGAGCTTCTATCTCAGAGGAGCACCGTGCATTGATGGGCACGATGATTGAAAGGATTTCATCCGTAGAAAGCAGATTGCATGAGGCCGTCAAAAGTTTACTGATGGGTTTTGAGGTACGTTAGATAATGTACACTTTTGTCAGTTGCGCATAAGTAAGATGCGCCCTGTGTAGATAGTAGCCCCTAAGACTCTGCGTGTTGTCAAGAAATGATGGCATGCAGAGGATCATAATCCCAGGTCTAAGATGTCGCCTTTGAATGTAGGTGGTGAGGTATCTGGAGTCAAGCCGAACTGATGATGTGGCCGAACTAAAGCGGCAACTAGACATGGCAGATGCCGACATCGCGCTTGTCAACAAGCGGATTGATGAGGCTCAAGGTATGTAATTATTCGGGCGGCATCAGGTAAGAGGAGCTTCATGCCAGTGTCTTACAATGTGTGTGCTTGACGCAGATGGTACGGCCGCCGTGGAGAATCTTAGGGCAGAGCTTGCCCGACCTAAGGAGCAAGCCAGAAAAAGCAATGCGGCTGCCGAGAAAGCCCTTGAAGAGATGAGAGCCGAACAGGCTACTCACTGCCGAAGCAAAGAAGAGATGGCCGAGATGGCGGAGAAGTTAAAGAGCGCTGCAGACCGTTGCAAAATTCTTGAGAAAGAAGACCGGGCGAGACAGACGGACTTAGAGAAGGCCGTTGCCGATGCCAAGGACGCTCGCTCTGCGATGAGAGCTGCGAAGGAGGACCTGCGTCAGGCCGAACAGATTGCGGCTGGAAAGCCCTTTATGCTGCGGAGGAAGTTTTGTGATCTGAAGTTTGCTCCGTTGGACCGAATGTGGAGTGTGGAGGACACCTATCTGGATTTGGCAGCATGTGCTGCTGATGCGACCGAACACTTTCGAGATCTAAAAGATTGCGAAGTGGAAAAGCTTTTCTGGTCACAGTTCCACAATCCAGAGCGTCCACTGGCAGTGGATGATCGTTTGTCTTGAAGTACGTCATGGGTCACCTGTGGCCAGGGAGATCGGAGCCGAAGAGTTATTTCAGCTTGGTGCAGCAATTCCTTGACGCGGTGCCGCGTATAAATGCAATGAAGAGGTTAGCATGCATAGAGGGTGCTAGGATGGCTCTTGCCCGTGTTAAGACATGCTGGGCAGAGATGGAGACCACCGTTGTTGCGTCCCGAGATTCGGACAAAAGCCGAGTACCCTCCGAGCACTATTTTTAGGAAGTTCTTGAAGGTGCTCGTGTAATAGAGACGCAGTGCCCGAAAGATGCTATGTTATGATAGCATATGTAATTATAAAGTAATATTTTGATAAACTGTAGTGTCCTTTTTTTATTTGTGCCTCCAAGTATTGGGAACACCTCCTGTGCGGCCGTTTTAAGATATATATATACATAATGTGAAAGATGGTAGTCGTTGGCTTCAGCCCCCACGCACATAGGGCGGGGGTGCCCGCAGAAGACGCATTTTCACACTTAACCCAACGTCTTGGTCCTACAAAGGAGGTGATAGCGCAGCGGGCCAGGCAACCGGACTATAATGCTTTAACACTTTCACTTAGCCATAGGAGTTTGACAGTGAGACTATTTAGGTAGCTCCTTGGTGGCAACTGCGCTCGTCCGAGTTCGGGGCGCGTGTGTGCCTGACCGGGAAGTGGCCCTTCGTTAAAGCGGAGGAATCCGATAGATTCCGATAGGTCATCGAGTGGCTGACCAGTCTCACGCTACATCATGATAGTCAGTTTTCGGCTTTCTCTACTGAGGTGCTCGCCCGGCCGAACCGAGGCACAATCACAGTAGTTCTCCTGGTGCTACCTTAGCCGATAGAGCGGAACGTAAGGTAGCCGAACTCAGGAGCCGGGCAACCCAACATTTGACCAAAGACATGATTCGGAGCTGATGCATATAATGCCAAAACTCGCGACGCCGAACACTCCCTAAGGTGTTCGGTCTTTATGAGTGCGGGCGAAACAACACTCTTTATTAAAAAAGCCCCTAGTGTCCAGGTACGTGCAAAAATTCTGACGTGGCCACATGACAAGACGCCAGCCTCCTCCTTGGTTATATCAAAAAGAAAAAACCAGCGGATGTGTAGCAACAAGAGACAGTAAAAAAGGTTTATGCAGGGTCTTAATCTAAAAAGAATCCTTTAGGACGGGTCCCTACTGCACGTCTGCGCCTGTGTCTCCGTTGTGCCGTATCCTGGATGGGTGCCGCACGACGTTCATCTGTAAAAGAGAGGAACTAATTTGAAAACAGGTCGTGTCGAAAAAGTTTAAAATAAGCAAAGTATAAAGTAAGATATATAAGATTGAGCTTTATTGTCTCTTATTGTATATGCGTGGAGCCCCTAGTGCGGGGGTATATGGCTTCTAGGCCTGCATCAATGATGATTTTGCACCGAACTCGTCAATCTGCGTTCGTGGTCTTGAACGACCTATTTCGAAGTTTTTTGGCCGGTGAGGCTATTTTGTTGTGGGGCTGTCAAAGCGGCCGCACAGTCCTCCGCTTGGGGAGGTGCACTTTAGTGCTTCCCCTTCAAAGAGATGATGCCTCGTGGACCGGGCATCTTAAGCGTAAGAGATGCATAATGCGGTATTGCGTTAAAGCGAGCGAAAGCTTCGCGTCCCAGTAGTGCTTGATAGCGACTTGAGAACGGGACGATATGGAAGGTCAGCTTTTCACGGCGGAGGTTATCGGCAGAGCCGAATATGACGTCGAGCCGGAGAAAACCCATACAATGGGTGTCCGGACCAGGTATTACCCCTTGAAAGGAGGTTTTGCTGCGGCGGATTCTTGCTGGGTTTATCCCCATGTGCTGGATTGTATCCTGATATATCAGGTTTAGTCCACTGCCTCCGTCCATAAGGACATTTGAAAACTAGAGTCCACCAATTATTGGATCGAGTATCAAGGCAATCCAGCCTACATTCTTGATATTCCTAGAATAATCTAGCTGATCGAAGATGATCGGTTTTGACAACCAGTGGCAGGACCCTTTGGGGATGGGCCGTGTGGTGCGTACCTTTACGGGTGCCGCACATTTTGTTATGTGAAGTGAGTTCACTGTTTTTACTTCTTGTGGGAAGTTCTTTTGTTTCCTGGTGCTCTGCTTTTGGGGTTCGTCCTCGTCTTCGCTTGGTGTGTCGAGCCCCTTGTGTTCGGCATTGAGTCTGCCGGATTGTTTGAAAACCCAACAGTCTCTGTGGGTATGGTTAGCAGGCTTCCCGGGAGTACTGTGTATCTGACATATCCTGTCCAGGATTTTATTTAGGTTGGATGGATCGTCCCTATTATCCTGGGGGGCGATTTTTCCTGATTTTGTCGTGAGCCTTTGAATCCGGCATTGACTGCCGTGCTCTTCGGACTTTTGTCCTTAGTCCAGCGACGGTCCTTGTTGCGTTGCGGTTTTCCGTTTCCGTCCCTAGTTTTGGATGTACTTGGGTCGCTGGGGCTGCACCTTGCCAACCAGCTGTCCTCCCCTACACAAAAGCGGGTCATGAGGCTTGTTAGTGCGGCCATTGTTCTTGGCTTTTCTTGGCCGAGGTGTCTGGCGAGCCATTCGTCTCGGACATTATGCCTGAAAGCTGCTAAGGCTTTGGCGTCCGGACAGTCGACTATCTGATTCTTTTTAGTGAGGAATCTATTCCAGAACTGCCGAGCTGATTCTCCGGGTTGTTGAGTTATGTGACTAAGATCATCTGCATCCGGAGGGCGGACATAGGTCCCTTTAAAGTTTTCTCGGAAAGCATCTTCGAGCTCTTCCCAGCTTCCAATTGTGTTTTTGGGAAGGCTTTTAAGCCAATGTCGGGCTGGCCCTTTAAGCTTAAGGGGTAGATATTTTATGGCGTGGAGATCATCTCCTCTAGCCATGTGTATGTGGAGGATATAATCCTCGATAGAAACTCCTGGGTCTATTATTCCATCAAATGCCTCTATGTTTATGGGTTTGAATCCCTCTGGGAATTCATAGTCCAGGACCTCATCGGTGAAACATAGGGGGTGTGCGGCGCCCCTGTATTTGGGTGTGCCGGATTCTGATGATGGCTTCATAGCGTTGCTTACGAGAACTTGCTTTCTTGGCCCATAAATGGACCTGACTGGGCCATGATGTGAATCCTTAAGTGGGTCGCATGCCGATTTAGGTGCGGCGCCGCTTGCCGCTTTATGGGGTCGTCTATCCGACCGTGTGGCTTTTTCATTTTTTGAATGCGAGGGCTCTAGGGCCTCTTCGTCGAATTTAGGCAGTAGCTTTCTTTTCGGATAGCTTTTAGTGCGGCGACTGTCGCCGTACTTATCTGTGGTATTGATTACTTTGCTCCATCTAATCCGGAGTGCATCTTCCGCTATTTTTAGCTTCCGCTTCTGCTTTTTTAGGCTGCGTGCAGTTGCAACGAGCCTCTCGTGGAGATTCTTCTGCTCCATAGGTTTATTCGGCCTGAGGTCGTCTGGAATGCCGTTTTCGCCGGAGGAGGGATGTTCGGTTTCTCTATCCGTGTTGCCCTGTTCGGACGGTTGCTCTAAGGCCTGCTCTATGGCTGGGTTTTTGTCGAGGCAGGGCTTGGGTCGGCGTTTACGCCGACGCTTTGATTGCTTTTCGGGGGTCGATCTCCTATCCCATCCCCTTTTTCCTCGTTGTCGCTTCCTTTAGGGGTATCCACCATGTACACATCGTGAGATGAGGTGGCTGTCCAATGCCCTATGGGCGTTGGTTCGTCTGTATCTCCTGCATCGTCATCCATGCCGTCGATGTCTCCGGAGTCGAAGTTGAGCACGTCGTTTAAATTGTCGACAGTGGCTACCAAGTGGGTGGTGGGTGGGCTTTGAATTTCTACATCGTCCGTATCCCACCCTCGCTGACCGTAGTCCGGCCAGGGCTCTCCTGATAAAGAGAGAGACTTAAGAGAATTCAGGATGTTGCCAAAAGGCGAATGCTGAAAGATGTCTGCAGCGGTGAACTACATTATCAGCGCCCAATCGGATTCGATTGGCAGGGGCGCGGGGGGTTCGGAGTCCGGGGAGGAGTCCGGATCCTCGGAGTCACGGGTCGTGCAGAGTGCGGGGCTAGCGTTCGGCTC
The DNA here is from genome assembly GCF_002162155.2 of Triticum dicoccoides. Lineage (NCBI taxonomy): Eukaryota > Viridiplantae > Streptophyta > Magnoliopsida > Poales > Poaceae > Triticum > Triticum dicoccoides. Next base: position 141,596,454 of record NC_041382.1, on the reverse strand, counting down.
GATCGCTTTCGAGATCGCAGCCCCCAAGGTGACGTCCAACCGCTCGTCCTCGATTGGCGCAATAGGCTCCGAGTTAGGGGTCAGAACCGATGCGTGTGCGGCCTCCAAGGCGCTGTTCGGTGCCAGAGCTATATCATGCCCATCGAGACAGTGCGGCGCGCTTGGCTGTGGCTCGAATCCGTCGAAGATCAAGTCCCCGTGGATGTCAGCCGTGTAGTTTAGGCTTCCAAACCTAACCTGATGGCCAGGGGCGTAGCTTTCAATCTGCTCAAGGTGGCCAAGCGAATTGGCCCGCAGAGCGAAGCCGCCGAAGACGAAGATTTGTACGGGGAGAAAAGTCTCACCCTGGACCGTATCGTTGTTGATGATCAAAGGAGCCATTGGGCCTAAAGGCGACGACACAAAGGAACTCTCAATGAAAGCACCAATGTCGGTGTCAAAACCGGCGGATCTCGGGTAGGGGGTCCCGAACTGTGCGTCTAGGCCGGATGGTAACAGGAGGCAGGGAACACTTTGTTTTACCCAGGTTCGGGCCCTCTTGATGGAGGTAAAACCCTACGTCCTGGTTGATTAATATTGATGATATGGGTAGTACAAGAGTAGATCTACCAAGAGATCAAGGAGGCTAAACCCTAGAAGCTAGCCTATGGTATGATTGTTGTATATGGGGTTGATTGCCTACGGACTACAACCCTCCGGTTTATATAGACACCGGATAGGGTTAGGGTTACATAAAGTCGGTTACAATGGTAGGAGATCTTGAATATCCGCATCGCCAAGCTTGCTTTCCACGCCAAGGAAAGTCCCATCCGGACACAGGACGAAGTCTTCAATCTTGTATCTTCATAGTCCAGGAGTCTGGCTGAAGGTATAGTCCGGCTACCCGAACACCCCCAAATCCAGGACTCCCTCAGAGAGGCTGACAGCTAGGTCCAGGCCGTAGCAAGGAAGTGCCTCCTTATTACGTGTAAGTTAATTATTCCTCCACCTGACAGCGGGACCCACCGGATGGGCCATCGTATTTCGCGAAAAAATGTTTCCCCCTAACTGCTGGGACCCACCAGCTACATCTTCGCACGCAAGGCAGTGCGTCCAGGCAAAAAAAACGATTTGCCCCCTGCCTACTGGGACCCACCAGCTACATCTTCGCAGGCAAGGAAGTGCCTGACAGTCGGGACCCACCTGGTCGAAGCGTACGTAGCCTTGTCATTCTGGTCGCGAACGTGTACGTACATACTGGCGATGTAGAGGCGCGCACGTGTCATAGTAGAGGCGCGCACATAGCATTTACACGTACGTATAGCGGCCAGGGTGCAAGGAAGAAAATACGGTCACGTATGTGTACATAAGGGCGGGGTCTCGAACGCCTACTCGCGCATACGTACGGCCAGGGCTCGTGTACATGGCTGGGTCGGAACGGAGAAACAACGTCGTCGTTGTTGGAAATATGCCCTAGAGGCAATAATAAAATGGTTATTATCATATTTCTTTGTTCATGATAATTGTCTATTGTTCATGCTATAATTGTGTTATCCGGAAATCGTAATACATGTGTGAATACATAGACCACAACACGTCCCTAGTGAGCCTCTAGTTGACTAGCTCGTTGATCAAAAGATAGTCATGGTTTCCTGACTATGGACATTGAATGTCATTGATAACGGGATCACATCATTAGGAGAATGATGTGATGGACAAGACCCAATCCTAAGCATAGCTCAAAGATCGTGTAGTTCGTTTGCTGTAGCTTTTTTGAATGTCAAGTATCATTTCCTTAGACCATGAGATTGTGCAACTCCCGGATACCGTAGGAGTGCCTTGGGTGTGCCAAACATCACAACGTAACTGGGTGACTATAAAGGTACACTACAGGTATCTCTGAAAGTGTCTGTTGGGTTGGCACGAATCGAGACTGGGATTTGTCACTCCGTATGACGGAGAGGTATCTCTGGGCCCACTCGGTAATGCATCATCATAATGAGCTCAATGTGACCAAGTGGTTGATCACGGGATCATGCATTACGACACGAGTAAAGTGACTTGCCGGTAACGAGATTGAACGAGGTATTGGGATACCGACGATCGAGTCTCGGGAAAGTAACATACCGATTGACAAAGGGGATTGTATACGGATTGATTGAATCCTCGACATCGTGGTTCATCCGATGAGATCATCATGGAGCATGTGGGAGCCAACATGGGTATCTAGATCCCGCTGTTGGTTATTGACCGAAGAGTCGTCTCGGTCATGTCTGCATGTCTCCTGAACCCGTAGGGTCTACACACTTAAGGTTCGGTGACGCTAGGGTTGTAGAGATATTAGTATGCAGTAACCTGAAAGTTGTTCGGAGTCCCAGATGAGATCCCGGACCTCACGAGGAGTTCCGGAATGGTCCGGAGGTAAAGATTTATATATAGGAAGTCTAGTTTCGGCCATCGGGAAGGTTTCGGGGGTCGCCGGTATTGTACCGGGACCACCGGAAGGGTCCCGGGGGTCCACCGGGTGGGGCCACCTATCCCGAAGGGCCCCATGGGCTGAATTGGGAGGGGAACCAGCCCCTAGTGGGCTGGTGCGCCCCCCCTTGGGCCTCCCCTGCGCCTAGGGTTGGGAAACCTTAGGGGTGGGGGCACCCCCCACTTGGCTTGGGGGGGGGGGGGGGGAAGCCACCCCTTGGCCATCGCCCCCTTGGAGATCCAGCTCCCTAGGGCCGGCGCCCCCCAAGGCCCCTATATAAAGAGGGGGAGGGAGGGCAGCCGCACCTTTGCTCTTGGCGCCTCCCTCTCCCTCTGTAACACCTCTCCTCCCCGCTTGCGCTTGGCGAAGCCCTGCCGGGATCCTGCTGCATCCACCACCACGCCGTCGTGCTGCTGGATCTTCATCAACCTATCCTTCCCCCTTGCTGGATGAAGTTGGAGGAGACGTCTTCCCAACCGTACGTGTGTTGAACGCGGAGGTGTCGTCCGTTCGGCACTTGGTCATCGGTGATTTGGATCACGTCGAGTACGACTCCATCACCCCCGTTCTCTTGAACGCTTCCGCGCGCGATCTACAAGGGTATGTAGATGCACTCCTCTCTCCCTCGTTGCTAGATGACTTCATAGATTGATCTTGGTGATGCGTAGAAAATTTTAAAATTCTGCTACGTTCCCCAATAGTGGCATCATGAGCTAGGTCTATGCGTAGTTTCTATGCACGAGTAGAACACAAAGTAGTTGTGGGCGTCGATATTGTCAATTATCTTGCCGTTAGTAGTATTATCTTGATTCGGCGGCATTGTGGGATGAAGCGGCCCAGACCGACCTTACACGTACGCTTACGTGAGACTGGTTCCACCGACTGACATGCACTAGTTGCATAAGGTGGCTGGCGGGTGTCTGTCTCTCCCACTTTAGTCAGATCGGATTCGATGAACGGGGTCCTTATGAAGGGTAAATAGAAATTGGCAATTCACATTGTGGTCTTGGCGTAGGTAAGAAACGTTCTTGCTAGAAACCTATAGCAGCCACGTAAAAACTTGCAACAACAATTAGAGGACGTCTAACTTGTTTTTGCAGCAAGTGTTTTGTGATGTGATACGGCCAAAGGATGTGATGAATGATATATGTGATGTATGAGATGATCATGTTCTTGTAATAGGAATCCCGACTTGCATGTCGATGAGTATGACAATCGGCAGGAGCCATAGGAGTTGTCTTTATTTATTTATGACATGCGTGTCAACATAAACGTCATGTAATTACTTTACTTTATTGCTAAAGCGTTAACCATAGTAGTAGAAGTAATAGATGACGAGACAACTTCAAGAAGACACGATAATGGAGATCATGGTGTTATGCCGGTGACAGCGATGATCACGAAGCCCCGAAGATGGAGATCAAAAGGAGCAAATGATATTGGCCATATCATGTCACTATTTGATTGCATGTGATGTTTATCATGTTTTACATCTTATTTGCTTAGGACGACGGTAGCTTAAATAAGATGATCCCTCGTAATAATTTCAAGAAAGTGTTCCCCCTAACTGTGCACCGTTATGAAGGTTCGTTGTTTCGAAGCACCACGTGATGATCGGGTGTGATAGATTCTAACATTCGAATACAACGGGTGTAAGCCAGATTTACACACGCAATACACTTAGGTTGACTTGACGAGCCTAGCATGTACAGACATGGCCTCGGAACACAGAAGACCGAAAGGTCGAGCATGAGTCGTATAGAAGATACGATCAACATGAAGATGTTCACCGATGTTGACTAGTCCGTCTCACGTGATGATCGGACACGGCCTAGTTGACTCGGATCATGTTTCACTTAGATGACTAGAGGGATGTCTATATGAGTGGGAGTTCATTGAGTAATTTGATTAGATGAACTTAATTATCATGAACTTAGTCTAAAATCTTTACAATATGTCTTGTAGATCAAATGGCCCATGTTGTCCTCAACTTCAACGCATTCCTAGAGAAAACCAAGCTGAAAGATGATGGCAGCAACTATACGGACTAGGTCCGGAACCTGAGGGTCATCCTCATAGCTGCCAAGAAAGATTATGTCCTAGAAGCACCGCTAGGTAACGCACCTGTCCCAGAGAACCAAGACGTTTTGAACGCTTGGTAGTCACATGCCGATGATTACTCCCTCGTTCAGTGTGGCATGTTTTACAGCTTAGAACCGGGGCTCCAAAAGCGTTTTGAGAGACACGGAGCATATGAGATGTTCGAAGAGCTGAAAATGGTTTTCCAAGCTCATGCCTGGGTCGAGAGATATGAAGTCTCCGACAAGTTCTTCAGCTGTAAGATGGAGGAAAATAGTTCTGTCAGTGAGCACATACTCAAAATGTCTGGGTTGCATAACCGCTTGACTCAGCTGGAAGTTAATCTCCCGGATGACGTGGTCATTGACAGAATCCTTCAGTCGCTTCCACCGAGCTACAAGAGCTTTGTGATGAACTTCAATAAGCAGGGGATGGAAAAGACCATTGCTGAGGTATATTCAATGTTGAAATCAGCGGAGGTAGAAATCAAAAAGGAACATCAAGTGTTGATGGTGAACAAAACCACTAAGTTCATGAAAGGCAAGGGTAAAAAGAACTTCAAGAAGGACGGCAAGGCAGTTACCGCGCCCGGTAAGAAAGCTGCCGGGAAGAAGCCAAAGAATGGACCCAAGCCCGAGACTGAGTGTTTTTATTGCAAGGGAAGTGGTCACTAGAAGTGGAACTGCCCCAAATACTTAGCGGACAAGAAGGCCGGCAACACTAAAGGTATATGTGATATACATGTAATTGATGTGTACCTTACAAGTACTCATAGTAGCTCCCGGGTATTTGATACCGGTGCGGTTGCTCACATTTGTAACTCAAAGCAGGAGCTACGGAATAAGCGGAGACTGGCGAAGGACGAGGTGACGATGCGCGTCGGGAATGGTTCCAAGGTCGATGTGATCGCCGTCGGCACGCTACCTCTACATTTACCTACGGGATTAGTTTTAAACCTCAATAATTGTTATTTAGTGCCAGCTTTGAGCATGAACATTGTATCAGGATCTCGTTTAATTCGAGGAGCTGCTCATTTAAATCCGAGAATAATAGTTGTTCTATTTATATGAGAGATATGTTTTATGGTCATGCTCCGATGGTGAATGGTTTATTCTTAATGAACCTCGAGCGTAATGTTACACATATTCATAGTGTGAATACCAAAAGATGTAAGGTTGACAATGATAGTCCCACATACTTGTGGCACTGCCGCCTTGGTCACATAGGTGTCAAACGCATGAAGAAGCTCCATGCAGATGGACTTTTGGAGTCTCTTGATTACGTATCATTTGACACGTGTGAACCATGCCTCATGGGTAAAATGACCAAGACTCCGTTCTCGGGAATAATGGAGCGAGCAACCAACTTATTGGAAATCATACATACTGATGTGTGCGGTCCAATGAGTGTTGAGGCTCGCGGTGGCTATCATTATGTTCTCACCCTCACTGATGACTTGAGTAGATATGGGTATGTCTACTTAATGAAACACAAGTCTGAGACCTTTGAAAAGTTCAAGGAATTTCAGAGCGAGGTTGAGAATCAACATGACAGAAAAATCAAGTTCTTGCGATCAGATCGTGGGGGAGAATACTTGAGTCACGAATTTGGCACACACTTAAGAAAATGTGGAATAGTTTCACAACTCACACCGCCTGGAACACCTCAGCGTAATGGTGTGTCCGAACGTCGTAATCGCACTCTATTGGATATGGTGCGATCTATGATGTCTCTTTACCGATCTACCGCTATCATTTTGGGGCTATGCTTTAGAGACTGCCGCATTCACTTTAAATAGGGCTCCGTCGAAATCCGTTGAGACGACACCGTATGAATTATGGTTTGGGAAGAAACCTAAGATGCTGTTTCTAAAAGTTTGGATATGCGAAGCTTATGTCAAGAAACTTCAACCTGAAAAGCTCGAACCCAAATTGGAAAAATGCGTCTTCATAGGATACCCTAAAGAAACTATTGGGTATACCTTCTACCCCAGATCCGAAGGCAAGATCTTTGTTGCCAAGAATTGTTTCCTTTCTAGAGAAAGAGTTTCTCTCGAAAAAATAAGTGGGAGGAAAGTAGAACTTGATGAGGTATTACCTCTTGAACCGGTAAGTGGCGCAGCTCAAGAAAATGTTCCTGAGGTGCCTGCACCGACTAGAGAGGAAGTTAATGATGATGATCATGAAACTTCAGATCAAGTTGCTACTGAACTTCGTAGGTCCACAAGGACACGTTCCGCACCAGAGTGGTACGGCAACCCTGTCCTGGAAATCATGTTGTTAGACAACGGTGAACCTTCGAACTATGAAGAAGCGATGGCGGGCCCGGATTCCGACAAATGGCTGGAAGCCATGAAATCCGAGATAGGATCCATGTATGAAAACGAAGTATGGACTTTGACTGACTTGCCCGATGATCGGCGAGCCATAGAAAATAAATGGATCTTTAAGAAGAAGACAGACGCGGATGGTAACGTAGCCATCTATAAAGCTCGGCTTGTCGCTAAGGGTTATCGACAAGTTCAAGGGGTTGACTACGATGAGACTTTCTCACCCGTAGCGAAGCTGAAGTCCGTCCGAATCATGTTAGCAATTGCCGCATTCTATGATTATGAAATATGGCAAATGGACGTCAAAACGGCATTCCTTAATGGTTTCCTTAAGAAAGAATTGTATATGATGCAGCCGGAAGGTTTTGTCGATCCTAAGAATGCTGACAAGGTGTGCAAGCTCCAACGCTCGATTTATGGGCTGGTGCAAGCATCTCGGAGTTGGAACATTCATTTTGATGAGATGATCAAAGCGTTTGGGTTTACGCAGACTTATGGAGAAGCCTGCATTTACAAGAAAGTGAGTGGGAGCTCTGTAGCATTTCTCTTAGTGTATGTGGATGACATACTGTTGATGGGAAATGAAATAGAATTCTTGGAAAGCATAAAGGCCTACTTGAGAAGCTGCTTATATATTAGGCATCAAGAGCTATAGAGATAGATCGAGACGCCTCATTGGTCTTTCACAGAGTACGTACCTTGACAAGATATTGAAGAAGTTCAGAATGGATCAGTCAAAGAATGGGTTCTTGCCTGTATTGCAAGGTACGAGATTGAGCACGGCTCAATGCCCGACCACGGCAGAAGATAGAGAAAAGATGAGTGTCATCCCCTATGCCTCGGCCATAGGGTCTATCATGTATGCTATGCTGTGTACCATACCTGATGTAAACCTTGCCGTAAGTTTGGTAGGAAGGTACCAAAGTAATCCCGGCATGGAACACTGGACAGCGGTCAAGAATATCCTGAAGTACCTGAAAAGGACTAAGGATATGTTTCTCGTTTATGGAGGTGGCAAAGAGCTCGTCGTAAAGGGTTACATCGATGCTAGCTTCGACACAGATCTGGATGACTCTAAGTCACAAACCGGATACGTGTATATTTTGAATGGTGGGGCAGTAAGCTGGTGCAGTTGCAAGCAAAGCGTTGTGGCGGGATCTACATGTGAAGCGGAGTACATGGCGGCCTCGGAGGCAGCACAAGAAGCAATCTGGGTGAAGGAGTTCATTACCGACCTAGGAGTCATACCCAATGCGTCGGGCCCGATGACTCTCCTCTGTGACAACACTGGAGCTATTGCCCTTGCGAAGGAGCCCAGGTTTCATAGCAAGACCAGGCATATCAAGCGTCGTTTCAACTCCATTCGTGAAAGTGTTCAAAATGGAGACATAGAGATTTGTAAAGTACATACGGACCTAAATATGGCAGATCCGTTGACTAAACCTCTCCCTAGAGCAAAACATGATCAACACCAGAACTGCATGGGTGTTCGATTCATCACAATGTAACTAGACTATTGACTCTAGTGCAAGTGGGAGACTGTTGGAAGTATGCCCTAGAGGCAATAATAAAATGGTTATTATTATATTTCTATGTTCATGATAATTGTCTATTGTTCATGCTATAATTGTGTTATCCGGAAATCATAATACATGTGTGAATACATAGACCACAACACGTCCCTAGTGAGCCTCTAGTTTACTAGCTCGTTGACCAAAAGATAGTCATGGTTTCCTGACTGTGGACATTGAATGTCATTGATAACGGGATCACATCATTAGGAGAATGATGTGATGGACAAGACCCAATCCTAAGCATAGCTCAAAGATCGTGTAGTTTGTTTGCTGTAGCTTTTCCGAATGTCAAGTATCATTTCATTAGACCATGAGATTGTGCAACTCCCGGATACCGTAGGAGTGCCTTGGGTGTGCCAAACGTCGCAACGTAACTAGGTGACTATAAAGGTACACTACAGGTATCTCCGAAAGTGTCTGTTGGGTTGGCACGAATCGAGACTGGGATTTGTCACTCCGTATGACGGAGAGGTATCTCTGGGCCCACTCGGTAATGCATCATCATAATGAGCTCAATGTGACCAAGTGGTTGATCATGGGATCATGCATTACGGCACGAGTAAAGTGACTTGCCGGTAACGAGATTGAACGAGGTATTGGGATACTGACGATCGAGTCTCAGGCAAGTAACGTACCGATTGACAAAGGGAATTGTATACGGATTGATTGAATCCTCGACATCGTGGTTGATCCGATGAGATCATCGTGGAGCATGTGGGAGCCAACATGGGTATCCAGATCCCGCAGTTGGTTATTGACCAGGGAGTCGTCTCGGTCATGTCTGCATGTCTCCCGAACCCGTAGGGTCTACACACTTAAGGTTCAGTGATGCTAGGGTTGTAGAGATATTAGTATGCAGTAACCTGAAAGTTGTTCGGAGTCCCGGATGAGACCCGGACGTCATGAGGAGTTCCGGAATGGTCCGGAGGTAAAGATTTATATATAGGAAGTCTAGTTTCGGCCATCGGGAAGGTTTCCGGGGTCGCCGGTATTGTACCGGGACCATCGGAAGGGTCCCGGGGGTCCACCGGGTGGGGCCACCTATCCCGAAAGGCCCCATGGGCTGAATTGGGAGGGGAACCAGCCCCTAGTGGGCTGGTGCGCCCCTCCTTGGGCCTTCCCTGCGCCTAGGGTTGGGAAACCCTAGGGGTGGGGGCGCCCCCCACTTGGCTTGGGGGGGGAAGCCACCCCTTGGCCGCCGCCCCCTTGGAGATCCATCTCCCTAGGGCCGGCGCCCCCCAAGGCCCCTATATAAAGAGGGGGGAGGGAGGGTAGCCGCACCTTTGCTCTTGGCGCCTCCCTCTCCCTCTGTAACACCTCTCCTCCCCGCTTGCACTTGGCGAAGCCCTCCCGGGATCCTGCTGCATCAACCACCATGCCGTCGTGCTGCTGGATTTTCATCAACCTCTCCTTCCCCCTTGCTGGATCAAGTTGGAGGAGACGTCTTCCCAACCGTACGTGTGTTGAACGCGGAGGTGCCGTCCGTTCGGCACTTGGTCATCGGTGATTTGGATCACGTCGAGTACGACTCCATCAACCCCGTTCTCTTGAACGCTTCCGCGCGTGATCTACAAGGGTATGTAGATGCACTCATCTCTCCCTCATTGCTAGATGACTCCATAGATTGATCTTGGTGATGCGTAGAAAATTTTAAAATTCTGCTACGTTCCCCAACAGTCGTCGTGTTCATGGGGAGGCAATGGAATGCGTCGTGTTCATGGGGAGGCAACGGAATGCGTCGTGTTCATGGGGAGGCAACAGAGGGCGTCGTGTTCATCGGGAGGGCTTGGAGGGAACAGGTGATGGAAACGAGGCCTGGCGTACCGCAGAACGGAGGAAACGGTCTTGTGTTCGACCGGCCACATTTGAAACGGGATCCTGTTCATCGGGAGGGGTCTGGCATACTGTAAAACAGAGTAAAGGGACCTCCTACGGTCAAAACAGGGGTCATTTTGATCGGGAGGGGTGTGGCGTGCCGCAAAACGGACGAAACAGACTTGTGTTGGAGCGCTACGGTCGAAACGGGGGTCCTGTTCATCGGGAGGGGTGTGGCGTACCGCAAAACGGGACTCCACAGGATACTATTCATCTCCACCGTTGACCCCATCCTGCCTCCACGAGCTACTATTCATCCACCGTCGACCTCCTCCAGCCTCCACCTGCGACTGTTCATCCACGGGCTCCTGTTCATCCAGCCTCCACCGCGTGCTACTCCACTGGCTACTGTTCAACCAGCCCTCTCCACGGGCTCCTGTTCAACCACCCCTCCACGGGCTACTGTTCATCCTGCCCTCCACCGTCTACTGTTCATCCTGCCCTCCACGGGGTGATCCTGTTCATCTAGCCCTCCACGGGGTCCTGTTCATCCAGCCCCAACCGGCTCGATCAATCGGGGTCCTGTTCATCCAGAGGCAACACCACGTGGTCCTGTTCATCCACCCCCACCGAGACTGTTCATCCAACCCCCCCCCTGCAACGCTCACTGTTCATCCAGAGGCAGCATTGATCGGCTTCAGTTAGCAGCAGTAGCGAAGGAATCGCTCGAGCGGGTTCAGTTAACAGCCATCCATCGATCGCTTGGGTTCAGTAACGCATAGCCTGCAGTGCAATCGCTCGGGTTCAGTTAGAGCCCAACGCCTCGCTCGGGTTCAGTTAGAGCCAACGCCTCGCACACACGCGCGTACGTGTACGAGAGAAACGCACATCATTCGGCCCCCGACCTCCCACCGTAACTGGGAACTCCCCGAAATGTTCCTCGCCCTCGCTTCTACCATGGTTTTTTCCATCATGGACGGCCCAAAGAATGTCATGCAGCTGCGTCTCCGGCCCGCCCAGGACGAAAAGCCCATTTTCTGTCATGATTTTTTGTCATAGAAGTAGGAGCCCACCACATATATGATGATATCGAGTTTTGTCACAATTATCATCATAGAAGGGTCATATGTATGACAGAAAAAAATTCGTTTGGCCCAAAATGTCACAGATGTGTCTTTTTTTTGTAGTGGGATTTGTGATATAAAACCACTCCCGTTGCCATAAATCAGACACCTCTGGGAAGGAACCCTCTGGCCACGGAACATCAGCACTTTTGCTTATTGCGGCACCTCCGCACTCTGCGTGATGCCCCTCGATCATCTTCAGCTTCACATTGAAAGTCTTGAGCCACAGTCCGAAGTGTGGGGTAATGCAAAGGAAGGCCTCACACACGAGGATGAATGACGAGATGTGAAGGAGAGAATCCGGGGCCAGATCATGGAAATCCAGCCCATAATAGAACATGATCCCCCTAACGAAGGGATCCAGAGCGAGGCCTAGCCCTCGGAGGAAGTGAGAGATGAACACAACACTCTCATTCGGTTCGGGAGTGGGGATGACCTGCCCTCGGGCAGGAAGCTTGTGCGAGATTTCGGCGGTTAGATACCTGGCCTCTCTCAGCTTCTTAATGTCCTCTTCTGTAATAGAGGAAGGCATCCACCGACCTTGGAGGTTGGATCCAGAAATGGTTGAAGGTCTAGAGCGCCTGACCTGAGCCTTGGGTGTTGAAACTCAAGGCGGGGGAAGGATTCGATTGAGCATGAGAGGGAAAAAAGGACAGGCCTTGGCCTCATCATAAAGAGGGTGAATATCAAGTGTCCTCCTCGTGGCTGTTTGGGACTTGCCTAAAATCGAGGAGTCATACCAATAGGGACGATTGGGTTACCCACGTCCGTATTGATGAGAATCCTGTAATAAGGGGGACACAATCTTTGCTTTGACAAGACGTGTCAGGAAAACCGCCTCGCGATATGTGCAGTGCTGGTTGAGAAAAATGGTTCGAATAAAGACCGGGCCATGGCAATGTCATGTTGCTAAACATATTAGCAGATTAGATTTGTGGAAATATTATTCTCTCTACGGTGGTATATGGAACTTTTTTTGCAGAGCCGGACGCTATCCTTGTGTTCAAAATCTTCTATGGAGTATTCGGAGGAGGAACCCGCCTTACAATGTCGAAGATGAATCTGCGCACCGGACTCATCGTCATTGAAGCCTGGTTTAGGGGCTACTGAGGGAGTCCTGGATTAGGGGGTCTCTGAACAGCCGGACTATATCCTTTGGCCGGACTGTTGGACTACGAAGATACAAGATTGAAGACTTCGTCCCGTGTCCGGATGGGACTCTCCTTGGCGTGGAAGGCAAGCTTGGCAATACGGATATGTAGATCTCCTCCCTTGTAACCGACTTTGTGTAACCCTAGTCCCCTCCGGTGTCTATATAAACCGGAGGGTTTAGTCCGTAGGACAACAACAATCATACCATAGGCCAGCCTCTAGGGTTTAGCCTCTATGATCTCGTGGTAGATCAACTCTTGTAATACTCATATCATCAATATCAATCGAGCAGGACGTAGGGTATTACCTCCATCAAGAGGGCCCGAACCTGGGTAAACATCGTGTCCCCTGCCTCCTGTTACCATCCGCCTTAGACGCACAGTTCGGGACCCCCTACCCAAGATCCACTGGTTTTGACACCGACAACTAGGTCGAGCACAGCTGGGATTTCAACTTCAGTCGGATCAGTGGAACTCTTAGGTTGCGGGGGCTCTTCTGTGAAGAGATCTTCCTGGACTGATGGTGTGTGAGGATGCTCCAAGAACACATTGCTAGGAATGAGCTCTCGCTTGGAACCTGTCTTAGCCAGGTCATCTGCTGCCTGGTTCTTCAGTCGGGGAATATGGTGGAGCTCTAGACCTTCGAACTTCTTCTCTAACTTTCTTACTGCATTGCAATAGCCAGTCATGGCTGGGCTTCTGACATCCCACTCTTTCATCACTTGATTCACCACCAAATCTGAGTCGTCGTAGACCACTAGGCGACGGTTGCCGAGTGAAATGGTCATTCGCAACCCATATAGCAGTGCTTCATATTCAGCTTCATTGTTGGAGGAATCAAAGTGAATCTGAAGGACATAACTGAGTTTATCACCTCGCGGGGATAACAAAACTACTCCAGCACCAAAACTATTCAACATTTTGGATGCATCAAAAAACATAGTCCAATGTTCCGAGTGGACTGGAGTCGGTTGCTGTTGTTCAATCCACTCGACAAGAAAATCTGCTATTGCTTGGGACTTGATTACTTTCTTTGCCTCAAACTTGATATCCAGTGGAAGGAGTTCAATCGCCCATTTTGCCACTCAACCAGTTGCATCTCTGTTGTTCAGAATTACTGATAATGGAGCATCGCTGATGACTGTGATGGAGTGATCTGAGAAATAATGTGCCACCTTCTTTGAAGTCTAGTAAATTCCATATACAAGCTTCTGATAATGCGGATATCTCTGCTTGGATGGAGTTAAGACTTCAGAAATATAGTACACTGGGTGCTGAAATTTGTAGGCTTTACCTTCTTCTTCCCGCTCGACCATGAGTACTGTACTGACAACTTGTCCAGTGGCTGTGATATAAAGCAGTAAGGGCTCTTTGCTGATTGGAGCAGCGAGCACCGACTGGGTGGAAAGCAGGGTTTTGACCTCTACAAATGCTGCGTCAGCTTCAGGAGTCCACTCGAACTTGTCAAATTTCTTCATTAGTCGGTAAAGAGGTAATGCCTTTTCACTGAGACAAGAGATGAATTGACTCAAGGTAGCCAAACAACCAGTAAGCTTCTGAACGTCGTGTATGCGCATTCGGAGTATTGCGCCAACTTTCTCTGGATTAGCATCGATCCCACGTTTGGAAACAAAGAAACCGAGTAACTTTCCACCTGGAACTCCAAATGTACACTTTGACGGGTTAAGCTTGATATCATATATTCTCATGTTGGCAAAGGTTTCAGCGAGGTCAGTCAGCAGGTCGGAACCTTTTCGCGACTTAACCACGATGTCATCCATGTATGCTTCCACATTCCAGCTGATTTGAGTGAGAAGGCACTTCTGAATCATACGCATGAATGTGGCGCCAGCATTCTTGAGACCAAAGGGCATGGTAACATAGCAAAAGAACCCGAACGGGGTGATGAAAGCTGTTTTTATTTCATCGGGTCCATACAGTCGGATCTGATGATACCCAGAATATGCGTCTAGAAAGGACAGTCACTCACATCCCGCGGTCGAGTCAACTATTTGATCGATGTGAGGGAGAGGGAAGTGATCTTTCAGGCAGGCCCGATTGATATGCTTGAAGTCGATGCACATATGGAGTGAATCATCCTTCTTGGGAACCATAACTACATTGGTGAGCCACTCGGAGTGGTAAATCTCTCGGATGAACTCAGTTGCCAGAAGCCGAGCCACTTCCTCGCCGATTGCCTTTCTTTTCTCCACGTCGGACCGTCGGAGATGTTCTTTGACATGTCTTGCTTTTGGGTCGACTCGCAAACGGTGCTCAGCCAGTTCTCTGGGAACACCTGGCATGTCAGAAGGTTTCCATGCAAAGATGTCCCAGTTCTCACGGAGGAACTAGATGAGCGCTTCTTCCTATTTGCTGTCGAGTGTTGTTGATATGTGAGTCGGAGCAGCATTGGGATTAGTCGGGTGAATATGAACTATCTTTGTTTCACCAGATGACTTAAATGTGGACTCTGAAGCAGGCTTCTTAGCTCTCAACAAATCACTCGGATCTGCTGTCTTCTTGTACTCCTCCATTTCTATTGTTGCCATCTGTTCATAGACAATCTTTGAGCCATTCTGAAAGCACTCTTCTACCCGTGGCCGATTACTAGTGACTGTAATCACGCCCCTAGGGCCAGGCATCTTGAGCTTGAGATAGACATAACACAGTCGAGCCATGAAACGGGCATAAGCAGTTCTGCCAAGGAGAGCATCATAAGCACTGTGAAAATCCACGACTTCAAATGTCAACTTTCCTTCCGGTAATTCTTTGAATCGTCGAAAGGCACATCAAGGGCTATCTGTCCGAGTGAATCGGCTTTCTTCCCAGGTATAACTCTGTGAAACCGCATGTTACTCTCACTGAGTTTGGACATCGGAATGCCCATCCCTCGGAGGGTCTCAGCATACAAGATGTTCAATCCGCTGCCACCATCCATCAAAACTTTGGTCAGTCGGGTGCCTCCAACGACCAGGTCGACCACCAACACTTGCCTCCCAGGGGTGGCAACGTGCGGCAGGTGGTCTAACTGGTCGAATGTGATAGGAGTCTTTGACCATTTCGGATACGTCGGTGTTGCCGGAGCAACCATGTTTACTTCTCTGTTGATGACTTTCAGTCGACTTTTGCTTTCAACATCAGCAAAAATCACCAAGGTGGAATTGATATTGGGAAAACCATCATCTTGTACCTTGTCCTCATCTTTATCAGATTCTTTCTCCTTCTCACTGGGTTGCTTTTCTCTGAACTGTTGTATAAGGACTCGGCACCGCCGAGTGGTATGCTTAGGATAGATGAGGTTTCCCTCCTCATCCTTCTTGATGTGAATGTGACATGGTAAATCCAACATGTCGTTCCCGGCTGCATCTTTCACCTTCTTAGGGGTCCAGGGCCCCTTAGGTTTTCCTTTAATTTTTCCTTGGGTCACGAATGCAACCTCTCCAGGTGCTGCAGGTTCTGCTTTGCGCTTTTGCTTCCGATTGGAATTACCTCCTCCGGTGTCTTGGCCGACTGGTTTACTCTTGCGACTGCGGAGTCGGTCTTCTTCTTCACCATTAGCATACCGAGTGGCTATCTCCATCATTCGAGTCAAAGACATGTCACCTATCCGTGTTGGAAATATGCACTAGAGGCAATAATAAAATGGTTATTATTATATTTCCTCGAACATTATAATTGTCTATTGTTCATGCTATAATTGTATTAAACGGATACCGTAATACATGTGTGAATACATAGACCACAATATGTCCCTAGTAAGCCTCTAGTTGACTAGCTCGTTGATCAATAGATGGTTATGGTTTCCTGACCATGGACATTGGATGTCGTTGATAATGGTATCACATCATTAGGAGAATGATGTGATGGACAAGACCCAATCCAAAGCATAGCACAAGATCGTGTAGTTCGTCTGCTAAAGCTTTTCTAATGTCAAGTATCTTTTCCTTAGACCATGAGATTGTGCAACTCTCGGATACCGTAGGAATGCTTTGGGTGTGCCAAACGTCACAACGTAACTGGGTGGTTATAAAGGCACACTACGGGTATCTCCAAAAGTGTATGTTGGGTTGGCACGGATCGAGACTGGGATTTGTCACTCCGTGTGACGGAGAGGTATCTCTGGGCCCACTCGGTAGGACATCATCATAATGAGCTCAATGTGACCAAAGAGTTGATCACGGGATGATGTGTTACGGAACGAGTAAAAGTGACTTGCCCGTAACGAGATTGAACGAGGTATTGGGATACCGACGATCGAATCTCGGGCAAGTAACGTACCGATTGACAAAGGGAATTGTATACAGGATTGATGGAATCCCCGACATCGTGGTTCATCCGATGAGATCATCGTGAAACATGTGGGATCCAACATGGGTATCCAGATCCCGCTGTTGGTTATTGGCCAGAGAGCTGTCTCGGTCATGTCTGCATGATTCCCGAACCCGTAGGGTCTACACACTTAAGGTTCGGTAACGCTAGAGTTGTTATGGGAATTAGTGTGCAGTTACCGAATGTTGTTCGGAGTCCCGGATGAGATCCCGGACGTCACGAGGAGTTCCGGAATGGTCCGGAGGTAAAGATTTATATATGGGAAGTCCTATTTTGGCCACCGGAAAATGTTCGGGATTTTTCGGTATTGTACCGGGAAGGTTCTAGAAGGTTCAGGAGTGGGGCCCACCTGCATGGGGGGACCCACATGAACATGGGTAGTGGGGGCAAGGCCCCACACCCCTGGTCAAGGCGCACCAAGATCCCCCCTTAGAAGGAATAAGATCATATCCCAAAGGGATAAGATCAAGATCCCTAAAAAGGGGGGATAACAATCGGTGCGGAAGGGAAATGATGAGATTTCTTTCCCCCACCTTTGCCAACGCCCCAATGGACTTGGAGGGCAAGAAACCAGCACCCTCCACCCCTATATATAGTGGGGAGGCGCATGGGAGCCGCACCCCTTCCCCTGGCGCAGCCCTCTCCCTCCCCAACACCTCCTCCATAGTAGTAGTGCTTGGTGAAGCCCTGCCGGAGAACTGCAAGCTCCACCACCACGCCGTCGTGCTGCTGGAGCTCTCTCTCAACTTCTCCTCTCCCCTTGCTGGATCAATAAGGAGGAGACATCCCCGGGCTGTCCGTGTGTTGAACGCGGAGGCGCCGTTGTTCGGTGCTTAGATCGGAATCAACCGCGATCTGAATCGCCACGAGTACGACTCCTTCATCCATGTTCTTGTAACGCTTCTGCACCGCGATCTTCAAGGGTATGAAGATGCAACCCCCTCTCTCTCGTTTCTAGTCTCCCAATAGATTGATCTTGGTGATGCGTAGAAATTTTTTAATTTCTGCAACGATCCCCAATAGTGGTATCAGAGCCAGGTTTATGCGTAGTTTCTATGCATGAGTAGAACACAAGTTGTTGTGGGCGTCGATTTTGTCAATTTATTTGCCGTTACTAGTCTTATCTTGATTCGGTGGCATCATGGGATGAAGCGTCCCGGACTAACCTTACACGTACGCTTACGTGAGACAGGTTCCACCGACTGACATGCACTGGTTGCATAAGGTGGCTAGCGGGTGTCTGTCTCTCCCACTTTAGTCAGATCGTATTCGATGAAAAGGGTCCTTATGAAGGGTAAATAGAAATTGGCATATCACATTGTGGTTTTGGCATAGGTAAGAAATGTTCTTGCTAGAAACCTATAGCAGCCACGTAAAAACTTGCAACAACAATTAGAGGACGTCTAACTTGTTCTTGCAGCATATGTCGTGTGATGTGATATGGCCAAAAGGATGTGATGAATGATATATGTGATGTATGAGATTGATCATGTTCTTGTAATAGGAATCACGACTTGCATGTCGATGAGTATGACAACCGGTAGGAGCCATAGGAGTTGTCTTAATTTTTTATATGACCTGCGTGTCAATGAAAACGCCATGTAATTACTTTACTTTATTGCTAACTTTTATCCATAGTAGTAGAAGTAATAGTTGGCGAGACAACTTCATGAAGACACAATGATGGAGATCATGGTGTCATGCCGGGTGACGATGATGATCATGGCACCCCAAAGATGGAGATCAAAAGGAGCAAAATGATATTGGCCATATCATGTCACTATTTGATTGCATGTGATGTTAGTCATGTTTTTACATCTTATTTGCTTAGAACAACGGTAGCATAAATAAGATCATCCCTCATAAAATTTCAAGAAAGTGTTCCCCCTAACTGTGCACCATTGTGAAAGTTTGTTGTTTCGAAGCACCACGTGATGATCGGGTGTGATAGATTCTAACGTTCGCATACAACGGGTGTAAGCCCGATTTACACATGCAAAACACTTAGGTTGACTTGACGAGCCTCGCATGTACGAACATGGCCTCGGAACACAGGAGATCAAAAGGTCCAACATGAGTCGTATAGTGGATACAATCAACATGAAGATGTTCACCGATGATGACTAGTCCGTCTCACGTGATGATCGGACACGGCCTAGTTGACTCGGATCATGTATCACTTAGATGACTAGAGGGATGTCTATCTGAGTGGGAGTTCATTAAATAATTTGATTAGATGAACTTAATTATCATGAACATAGTCAAAAGATCTTTGCAAATTATGTTGTAGCTCACGCTTTGGTTCTACTGTTTTAGATTTGTTCCTAGAGAAATTTAGTTGAGAGTTGACAGTAGCAATTATGCGGACTGGGTCTGTAAACTGAGGATTGTCCTCATTGCTGCGCAGAAGGGTTATGTACTTAATGCACCACTCAGTGTGCTGAACCTCGAGCGTCGGTTGTGGATGTTGCGAACATCTGACATACATGTTTTGATGACTACATGATAGTTCAGTGCGTAATGCTAAATGGTTTAGAATTGAGGCACCAAAGACTTTTTTGAAACATCACAGTACATATGAGATGTTCCAAGGACTGAAATTGGGATTTCAGGCTAGTTCCCACGTCAAGAGGTATGAGACCTCTGACAAGTTTCTTAAGCCTGCAAACTAAGGAGAAAAGCTCAATCGTTGAGCATGTGCTCAGATTGTATGAGTACTACAATCGCTTGAATCGAGTGGGAGTTAATCTTCCAGATGAGATAGTGATGGTTCTCCAAAGTCACTGCCACCAAGCTACTAGAGCTTCATGATGAACTATAACATATCAGGGATAGATATGATGATCCTTGAGCTATTCGCGACACCGCAAAAGTAGAAATCAAATAGGAGCATCAATTGTTGATGGTTAGTAAAACCACTAGTTTCAAGAAGGGCAAGGGCAAGAAAGGGATACTTCATGAAACGGCAAATCAGTTGCTGCTCTAGTGAAGAAACCCAAGGTGGAACCCAAACCCGAGACTAAGTGCTTCTGAAATGAGGGGAACGGTCACTGAAGCAGAACTACCCTAGATACTTGGTAGATGAGAAGGCTGGCAAGGCCGATAGAAGTATATTGGATATACATTATAATGTGTACTTCACTAGTACTCCTAGTGGCACCAGGGTATTAAATACCGGTTCGGTTGCTAAGTGGTAGTAACTCAAAATAAAAAGCTACGGAATAAACGGAGACTAGCTGAAGGTGAGATGACGATATGTGTTGGAAGTGTTTCTAAGGTTGATGTGATCAAGCATCGCATGCTCCCTCTACCATCGAGATTGGTGTTAAACCTAAATAATTGTTATTTGGTGTTTGTGTTGAGCATAGACATGATTAGATTATGTTTATCACAATATGGTTATTCATTTAAGGAGAATAATGGTTACTCTGTTTATTTGAATAATACCTTCAATGGCCTTGCACCTAAAATGAATGGTTCATTGAATCTCGATCGTAGTGATACACATGTTCATGCCAAAAGATATAAGATACTAATGATAGTACCACATACTTGTGACACTGCCATTTGAGTCATATTGGTATAAAACACATGAAGAAGCTCCATGTTGATGGATCTTTGGACTCACTCATTTTTTTGAAAAGTTTGAGACATGCGAACCATGTCTATTGGTTTATACGCATGAAGAAACTCCATGCAGATGGATCATTTGGACTCACTTGATTTTGAATCACTTGAGGCATGCAAATCATACCACATGGGCAAGATGACTGAAAGGCCTCATTTTTCGTGAGATGAAACAAGAGATCAACTTGTTGGAAGTAATACATTTGATGTGTGCAATCCAATGAGTGCTGAGGCATGTAGTGAATATCATTATGCTCTTACTTCATAGATGATTTGAGTAGATTCTAAGTATATTTACTTGATGAAACACAAGTCTGAATTATTGGAAGGTTCAAGTAATTTCAGAGTGAAGTTGAAGATTGTCGTGAAAAGAGGATAAAATGTCTGTGATATGATCATAGAGATGAATATCTGAGTTACGTGTTTGGTACACAACTAAGACATTGTGGAAATTGTTTCACAACTAATGCCGCCTGGAACACCATAGTGTGATGGTGTGTCCGAACATCATAGCTGCACCCTATTGAATGTGGTGCAAACCATGATGTCTCTTATCGAATTACCACTGTCGTTTATGGGTTAGGCATTAGAGACAACCGCATTCACTTTAAATAGGGAACTAGGTAATTCCGTTGAGATGACACCGTATGAACTATGGTTTAGAGAAACCTAAGCTGTCATTTCTTAAAAGTTTGGGGCTGCGACGCTTATGTGAAAAGGGTTTAGCCTGATAAGCTCGAACCCAAAGCGGATATATGCATCTTCATAGGACACCCAAAACAGTTGGGTATACCTCCTATTTCGGATCCGGAAGTAAAAGTGATTGTTTCTAGAAACGGGTCCTTTCTCGAGGAAAAGTTTCTCTCAAAAGAATTGGGTGGGAGGATGGTGGAGACTTGATGAGGTTATTAAACCGTCACTTCAACCAGTGTGTAGCAGGGCACATGAAGTTGTTCCTGTACCACCTACACCAATTGAAGTGGAAGCTGATGATAGTGATCATGAAACTTTGGATCAAGTCACTACCAAACCTCGTAGGTCGACAAGGATGCGTACTATTTTAGAGTGGTACGTAATCCTGTCTTGGAGGTCATGTTGCTAGACAACAATGAACCTACGAGCTATGGAGAAATGATGGTGGGCCCGGATTTCGACAAATGGCTCGAGGCCATAAAATCCGAGAGGATCCATGTGTGAAAACAAAGTATAGACTTTGGAAGAACTACTTGATGGTCGTAAGGCTATTGGGTACATACGGATTTTAAAAGGAAGACGGACAATGATGGTAAGTATCACCATTAAGAAAGCTCGACTTGTCATTAAGATGTTTTCCGACAAGTTCAAGGAGTTGACTGCGGTGAGACTTTCTCACTCGTAGCGATGCTAAGAGTCTGTTGGAATTGTATTAGTAGTCACTGCATTATTTATGAAATCTTGTAGATAGGATGTCAAAACATTGTTTCCTCGACAATTTTCTTGAGGAAAGGTTGTATGTGATACAACCAGAAGGTTTCTGTCAATCCTAAAAGATGCTAACAAGTATGCAAAGCTCCAGCAATCCTTCTAAGGACTGGAGTAAGCATCTCGGAGTTGGAATATACTCTTTGATGAGATGATGAAAGATTTTGGGTTTATACTAAGTTTATGAGAAACTTGTATTTCCAAAGAAGTGAGTGGGAGCACTATAGAATTTCTGATGAGTATATGTTGTTGACATATTGTTGATTAGAAATGTTGTAGAATTTTTGGAAAGCATATAGGATTATTTGAAAAGTGTTTTTCAATGCAAAACCTGGATTAAGCTACTTGGACATTGATCATCAAGATCTATAAGGATAGATAAAAAATCGCTTAATAGTACTTTCAAATGAATACATACCGTGACAAGATTTTGAAGGAGTTCAAATAAGATCAGCAAAGAAGGAGTTCTTAGCTGTGTTATAAGGTGTGAGCATTGAGTGAGACTCAACATCCGACCATGGAAGAAGAGAGAGAAAGGACAAAGGTCGTCCCCTACACTACAAGGAAAAGGGCTATAGATGGAAATGACACTAATGGCGTACCAGACATGTGGTGCGCCATTAGTATATACTAATGGCGCACCACCTCCTGATGCGCCATTAGTGTTGAAACTACTAATGGCGCACCCTGCCCACGGTGCGCCATTAGTACCAATTTTTTTTTGAACTAGTGCGCCTGTCCAAACATACTAATGGTGCATCCTCTGGTGGTGCGCCATTACTAGTTGTAACTAGTAATGGCGCACCAGCCAGAATGTGCGCCACTAATGTTAATTTTTTTATTATTGTTTTTATTCCTTTTTTTGCAAAAGTACTAATGGCGCACCACCAGGGGGTGCGCCATTAGTAACCTGGATTACTAATGGCGCATTTGTTGCTGGTGCGCCATTAGTAAGTGGGCAGCAACAAGATATTTTGGACAGCCTCTCCTCCCACACTCACTTTCTCCCCACTTCATTCTCTCCACCGCCTCCTCCTTGTCTCGGGTGCCTCCTCTTTTTCACCTCATTTCCACCATAGATTCATTCAAATTAAGTGGTTAAGTTACCTTGTTTTGCTAGGTAAGTAAGGGGGGAAGCTATATTTATGTTGTTCTCCCTACAACAATGTGCACATGCACTTTTTATGGCCTAGCTAGATCTATGTATGTTCGTGGTGTTGCATATGTTTGTGGTGTTGCATATGTGTTTGTGTTTGGAGGTGTACCGGTATTTGAAATGCGATAGTTGCCAGTATTTTGCCGGAATGTTGATTCATTTCCGTTTCGGCGAGAATTTTGGCATTAAGCATTCTTTTTGGTCCTATTTTTAGGGAAAGTCATGCCAAATTTTTTCTTGGTTCTAAAATATCATTTTGCTCTACCCCGCAGGCGACCATGGTCCGCACGATGACCGAAGGCATCGTGAATAGGTTTTTGAGGTCCGCGAAGGCCGAGATGCTTCAAAAGAACGAGACGGAGATAAGATGTCTGTGTCGAAGAT
This sequence comes from Triticum dicoccoides, assembly GCF_002162155.2. NCBI lineage: Eukaryota > Viridiplantae > Streptophyta > Magnoliopsida > Poales > Poaceae > Triticum > Triticum dicoccoides. The sequence goes on along the minus strand of NC_041382.1, from coordinate 141,572,970 downwards.
GCAAGCTGAATAGCCTTATTGCGGACCCGGATTCCGGGCAGGTGCGGGACCACCTGCTCTTGCGTGGTTTCATGGATGGCTATCGGTGGCAAGGTGATGAAGATGACTACGAAGTCGTCCATGGGGGTCGGGCAAGAAATGAGGAGGGGCAGCAAGACAACCACCGCGGCTCGGGGGGGGCGAGAAGACGAAGAATCCCCAGGAGATGATCACGACGGTGATGCTGTACACTGTCATCATGTAGAAGATGCAGGACATGATGATGGTGCCGGCGGAGCAGACGACGCTGGACCATCGATGGGCTGGGTGCAGGACCCTCATATTCAAGAGCTGCTTCTCAAGCCGACGAATAACGCAAGAGCTGCCGCCCGAGAGAAAGCCAAGATGGATCAACTTGAGTTAGACGCGGTTACTCCATTGTATGAAGGATGCAGGCCTGAGGATACCTGCCTGAAAGTAACGCTCATGGCTCTGGAGATGAAGGTAAAACACAAAATGACCGACGCATGCTTCGACGAGAACATGTCATTCTGGCACGAACGTCTTCCCAAGGGGAACAAGTGCCCGACCAGTTTGAAGGAGGCGAAGAAAATCGTGTGTCCTCTGGATTTACCGCACGTGAAATACCATGTGTGCATGAACAATTGCATCATTTATCGGGACGAGCACGCGCAGTCTACCGTATGTCCGATGTGCGGTGTCACTCGATACAAGAAGAGGAAGAAAGCTCCTCGAAAAGTGGTGTGGTACTTTCCGATCACTCCTCGTCTGCAGCGGTATTTCGCGGACCCTAAGGTAGCAAAGCTCCTGCGTTGGCACGCGGATAGGGAGGAGAAGAAGCGAGAAGATGACGCAAATGATCCGGAGATAGATAAAAAAGACAAGATGCTGAGTCACCCTAAGGATGCGAGCCAGTGGCAAGCGTTGAACTTCGAATACCCAGAATTTGGGAACGATCCAAGGAACATCATGCTGGGCGCGAGCACCGATGGAGTCAATCCGTTTGGCAGCCAGAGAAGCACACATAGCACCTGGCCTGTGTTCGTGTGGATGTACAACCTTCCCCCCTGGTTGTGCATGAAGAGGAAGTACATTCACATGAGTATGCTAATTGAAGGGCCGAAACAACCAGGGAACGACATCAATCTGTATCTGGGGCTGCTGAAAGAGGAGATTGACACGCTATGGAAAACGCCGGCCAATACGTGGGATGCCGCAGAGAAAGAATATTTCCCTATGAGAGCCGCACTGCTCATGACGGTGCACGACTATCTCGGTTACGGATATCTTGCGGGGCAGGTAGTCCACGGATTTTCTGGATGCGTAAGGTGCATGGATGACACAACGTATCGCCAGCTAGATAGAGATCCCGGGTCTTCGAAAACCGTGTTCATGGGACATCGAAGGTGGCTTCGCGACGATGACCCGTGGAGGAAACGCAAGGATCTGTTCGATGGTGAAACCGAACCCCGAAAACGCCCGTGTACGAGGAGCGGCGAGGAAATAGACAAGCTGTTGAAAAATTGGAAAGACTGCCCACTGCCGGGAAAGAAGCAAAAGGCGCCAGAGCCGCTGCTGAAGGTATGGAAAACGAGGTCTGTTTTCTGGGACTTGCCGTACTGGAAGATCCAGCGTGTGCCTCACAACCTTGATGTCATGCATATCACGAAGAACGTGTGCGAGAGTCTGCTTGGTACCCTGCTCAACATGCCAGAGAGGACCAAAGATGGGCCGAAAGCAAGGGCAGACTTGAAATCAATGGGCATCAGGCAGGAGCTTCACGCTATATATGATGATGATGATGATGATGATGATGATGATGATGATGATGATGAGGCGAAGCAGGACACAGAAAGTCGTCGCAAAGGCAAAAAGGCCAAGAAGACCGGAAATGACTACCCTCCCGCGTGCTTCACTCTAAGTCAGGAGGAGATCGAGCAGTTTTTCACCTGCCTCCTAGGAGTAAAACTTCCTTATGGTTACGCGGGGAAGATAAGCAGATACCTAGACCCAGCGAAGCAGAAGTTCAGCGGGATGAAGTCTCACGACTGTCACGTGCTAATGACGCAGATACTTCCAGTTGCAATCCGTGGGATCATGGACGCGCACGTCCGTGAAACGCTATTTGGCCTATGCAACTTCTTCGACGTCATCTCTCGGAAGTCGATTGGCGTGAGGCAACTTAGAAGGCTACAGGAAGAGATCGTGGTGATACTATGCGAGCTTGAGATGTACTTCCCGCCCGCATTCTTCGACATTATGGTGCATCTGCTGGTCCATATAGTGGAGGATATCATCCAACTCGGGCCGACGTTCCTGCACAGCATGATGTCGTTCGAAAGGATGAATGGTGTCATCAAAGGATACGTTCGCAACATGTCACGTCCAGAGGGAAGCATAGCCAGGGGCTTTCTGACCGAAGAGTGCATCTCCTACTGCACGAATTATCTAGGCATCGAGAACCCCGTTGGTCCGCCCGTCAACAGGCACCTCGGCAGGCTCGCTGGATGGGGTCACCGTGAGGGTCGCCGCGAAATGCATGTCGACTTCGAGGGTCGACTCGCCGACTTTGAAAGAGCAAACCTAGTCGCGCTACAACACATAGACGTGGTCGATCCTTGGGTGGTAGAGCACAAAACCTTTATTAAGAAGACGTACAATGACCGAGGCCAACAGAGGATGGACGGAGATATACTCAAAGAGCACAACTCATGTTTCACGCGTTGGTTCAAGCAGAAGCTTCTGTCGTACCCTTTACATGAGGATTCTTCCGCGGAAGAACAACTCATATTCGCCTTGTCACAGGGCGCCGAGCACAACCTGATGACCTATGAGGCGTACGATATCAACGGCTACACATTCTACACCGAGGCCAAGGACATGAAGAGCGATGGTTATCAAAACTCCGGGGTAACGATGGAGTCCTACATCGGTAACGACAAGGACAGATACTACGGAAGGATCGAGGAGATCTGGGAGCTAAGCTACGCTAGAGAGAAGGTCCCGATGTTCCGTGTCAGATGGGCCAAGAACGTCATAAAAGAAGACTGGTATTTCACCACCATGGTTATACCCGAAGCCAAATCCAAGACCGCGGGCGCAAACATCACCGCGAAAAATGAGCCATGGGTACTGGCTTCCCAAGTGGACCAATGCTTCTTCATTACCGACCCGCCAAAGCCCAGTCGTGTTGTCGTGAGGAGAGGCAAAAGGAAGATCATCGGAATGGATGGAGTAGCCAATGAGCAAGACTTCGACAAGTACGGCGACCCGAGGATCGAACATGACGACGATGATGAAGTAGCAGCATACACCACAAGAAGAAGCAGGACCACCCTACCTAAAGGATGTCCGTTCCACAGAAGAACTCCATTTGCGAAAAAGAAGGGCAAGAAGATTGTGAACAGATAGCTAGCTAAGATCGATTGTATTTAAATCGTAGACTTCATTTCTCGATTGTATTTCATGGGTACTTTTTCAACTATCATGAATATTTTTAAATTTCATGGACACTCGATCTCGATCCCCCTCCATCTCGATCGCTATCCCACCTCGCCAGATCCGGCCCCCCTCGCCACCGAGCACCCCCCCAGTCCACCGGCCGCCGCCACCGACCCCCCGCACCCTCGATTCCC
>NC_041382.1:141568450-141569025 GCF_002162155.2 Triticum dicoccoides | reverse complement strand
CCGCCGCCGCCGACCCCCCGCACCCCGCGCACCGTCTTATAAAAAAAATAAGTATCAAACAGCTTTTTAAATGCTACTGTCTTATAAAAAAATATTACTGTTATTATTTAAACAAGTTTGAACATATTTAAACACAAATAAGTATCAAACAGCTTTTTAAATGCTAAAAAAAATTTGTGGAGCCTGGGAGTCGAACCCAGGACCTCCTGGTGTGAGAACTGGCTGCTGACCAATCAAGCTAGTAGAGGGGACTTGATGTGGATCAGTTCTGGTGGTACATAACCTGTTGGCTCGAGTTGAAATAAAAAAAATACTAATGGCGCACCACGGTGAGGTGCGCCATTAGTATGGATACACTAATGGCGCACCACGGTGAGGTGCGCCATTAGTATTGTGCCCGATCCCCCCTTCCCTCCCCCCCCTTCGCCCGATCCCCCCTTCCCTCTCCCCCTCGCCAGTTCCCTCTCTCCCTCTCGATCCACCGCGGCCGTCGCCGCTGCCCTGACCCACTACTCGCCCTCGCCCTCGCCCTCTCCCTCGCCCTAGATCCCCTTCCCCTCTCCTCTCCCGACGCC
>NC_041382.1:141547228-141568149 GCF_002162155.2 Triticum dicoccoides | reverse complement strand
CCCGCCCCGACGCCGCTGCCCCGCCACCTCGACGCTGCCCCGCCGCCTCGACGCAACCCCGCCGCCCGGACGCCGCCCCGTCCACACCACCGTCGCCCACTCCCCGGCATCCTTATCCTCTCTGACCGCCTCCTCCACCCCGGCCCGCTCCTCCAAGGTAAGCTACCGCCCCGACCCCTATCCCCTTCCCTCCTCCCATCCCATCTCCATATGAGCATGATAATTTGCACTTAGCTTCAGCAGTAATTTGACTAATTTCCTCTTCCCTATCATCATGGTTATTGTAGTAAATAATCAGGGCAAATATCAGAGAGAAATTTGCGAACTTCAGAATCTAGGAATTGTAATACAAATTCAAATAGTCTCCAGAACTTTCATGCGTTCAAAAATATGAATTGCAGTAATTATGATTTGTATTTTCCAGGCAGTTTTGTTAATTGGTCATTCATGATTCATCATGAAGAATATGCGATTATGTGCTGAAACTAAGTTTGCATCATGTGTTAAGTGAATTCTGTTCTATTTGGGGTCTCCCACCAGCTATGTGAAAAGTTGGAGATTGCTTTCTTGTTTTTTTTGGTGTGGAATTCTGATTTGTGAAAATAAAAACCGAACGATGCTAATTAATTTTCGGTTGCAACGAATGTGCTGGAAGAAAAAGCAGTCTTCTGGCAAGGTTAAGATGCTTGATTGACTGAGTTGATGATTCAATTAAACAAGGTACAATATGTAGCAAGTAACTGTTTGAACACTATAGATTGCCAGAAGACCGCTTTTTCTATCAATCAAGCATCTTAACCTTGCCAGAAGACTGCTACTGCTTTTTCTTATCGTCCTGGCAGCAACTGGCTGGTTGTTGTTCAAAACTTATTAGTCCGTCTGGTGCTTCTGAACTCATTAGTCGGTGGCGTGTGGTACCATAAAAAATACTAGAAGGAAAGGAAAACAGAATATAAGAGAATGATTGCTGGAGTGGTAATGTTCACCAGCAGACAAAAAAAGGGAAAAGTAAAAAACAGGAAGCATACATGCACAATGAACCAGTGATGCCTTGCTTCCACCAGAAGGAAAGTGAAGGAGAAAAATGAACACGATGATCATCAAGTCAACTGGTTATTTGTCGATAGTATAGACAACTAGCTACACTGAGTGACGAAACTAAACAAGCCTGCCTGGCCACCCGTCCATCCTACATGAGGGCAATTATGCCTGAACCACGGAACTATTTAATTTTTTATATAACTCATAGAACAAAAAAATGGCTCCATTGGGTTTTGGTGCTTCCCCATGGCCAGGACAAGATAACTTTATCATTGTGCTATGAGATTAAACAGGGAGAGGGATGCTAACGCTCCTTTTGCTTGGCAGTATAAAGTACTAGTAAGTATAGATAAGAGGTTGGTTTTTTGAGGAATCAGCAGTTAACGGGTGAGGCTCAGGCTGCAGTGATGGCTGCAGTATAAAGTAATATTCTTGTTTCGGTGTACATATGTAGGACACAAACAATTAAGGTGTCTATTTTGATTTAGTGCCTTTGCCTCCACTTCCTTTATCTGGATTGAAGCTTGCTTGTGTTTACTTCTGATTACAAGATCTCCATACTCGGAGATTTCTTTATATATGTTGTAGTATAAATATATTGTTTTGTCATTCTGTAATTGTTAGTGGAATTTACACTATAAATGTTAGTGGGTTTACAGTGTACTTCTAGTGGATTTTTGCTCTGTATTTGCTAGTGGCATTTTTACTGAAACTAAATTGAAAATGGGACTCTGTGTACCAAGTGCATGCATGCTGCTGCTGCTGCTGCTGTACTACTTGTCAAGTGATGCTGCTGCTGCTATCTGCGAGTTGCTGCTGCTAGTTGTGATTTTGTCAAGTGATGCTGTTGCTACTTGTGATCTTCTAAAATGACCCCTTTCTCCTGAAACGTTGATTAATTTCTGTTTCGGTTGAGAAATGGGGCACTCCAAGGTCAAGAAAATTAGCAAAGGTCATGCCCAATTTTCTTGACCTAGAAGGTGCCCGATTCTCAACCGAAATAAAAATTAATTTGCTTTAGTGGTTGGATTAGTTTAGTATTTTTTTCACACACTCAGACACCCTTGCTTGCCATGTGTGTGAGAGAGATAGTGAGAGGAGACAAGAAGAAGGGGGTTAGGAAGATGTTGCCTGCTCATCAAAGCTAACCATCTCCCCCTTTTCACCCCTTTTCCTTTGTCTTTTGTGGGTTGCAAGGAAGCTACTATCTTAGCTAGCTTAGCTTGTGCACAAATCCCAGTGTTACAATCTAGAAAATTAGCCTGCAAAGATGAGGTCCCATGCTGGCTGTACCACTGCATCATGCAACAGTGCCTTCAAGATCCAAGGCAATATCACAAACATCATAGGCAATTTGACCAAACTCACAACCTTGTATCTTTGCAGCAACCAACTTTCTAGACACACCCCTCAAGAACTAGGTTACCCTGAGAACGTGGACTTGGACCTTAGCAACAACACACTAACAGGTTCTATCCCAAAACACCTAGGCAATATCACAAACATCTCTCAATTGTTCCTTGACAATAACCAACTTTTTGGCGACATTCCTCGAGAATTAGGTTATTTGGTCAACTTAGAGATCTTGTTCCTTGACAATAACCAACTTTTTGACCAAACTTTGTTTCTATTTAGAGAGAAACATGGCCCACAACGATGAGGCCGGGGGTTCGGGCGGCAAGGCATTCTGGGAGCTGTCCCAGGAGATGGAGGAACAACCTCACTTGTATGAGGCCGCCGCCTTCCCCACCGATCCTGAGACCACAGATGGTGCCGCCGAGGATGACCACACTGATGCCACCACTGATGGTGCCGCCGAGGATGCCACCACTGATGATGGCGGCGCACGCACAGATGGCAGCACACCGAAGAGGCAACGGAAGGACCGGCGCCCGATCGTGCTCCGCACCCTCAAGGAGGAAGTTACTGAAGTGGACTCCAAGAGGAATCCAACGGCGCCCGAACGAATAGTCAAGGGGTACTCGCTTCAGCTCGGGTGCATTGTCCGGAGCACCGTCTCGATCAACACCGAGAACCTGAGGCATCCTGACCGAGGGAATTTGCACAACCTCCTCTGCACGAAGCTGCACGAACGATACAAGTTCCCCGCTGAATTTGAAAACACAAGCCTCAAAGGGAATAAAGTGAACAATGCTGCCCTCACGAAGATGAGCAAGGCCCTGTCTACTTGGAAAAGCAATGTGAAGAGAATGATCGAGAAAGGTGAGAGTTATCAGAAGATCAAGGAGAAAAATCCTTCGATCACCGAAGATGACTACAACGACTTCAAGATCAATTCCTCGAGCACCGCAAGCTCCCAATCAAGTGAGTGGGGGAAACAAATGCGGGAGCTGAACATAGGGGAACACACACTCGGTCCCGGCGGTTACAGAGTGGCGGAGCCTATATGGGACAAGGAGGAGGCGGACCGTGCCGAGCAAGGCCTACCGCCCCTCTTCGATAAATACGGTGACAAGCAGACCAGGAACTTTGTCAGGGCCCGGTACAAGAAGGACCCGAAAACAAAGGAGCTTACCACGGATCCGAAGACCAGGCAGCTTGAGCTTGTTCTGGTAAGGAATACACCCCCGCGTAATTAGCTCCATATGGTTGCATTCTAATTAATGAAGCCAAATTTCTAAATGGTTCACATTCCTTCCGCAGGCGACTGAAAGCAGTAGCGCGGGGTCGACTAAGATCAACCCTTGGGACACCACTCTAAATAGGGGGTTGAATGTAATGAAGAACAAGGATAAGCTCAGTAAGCCGACGTCAGCTGGTCGTGTGGCCGGCAAAGGCTTGTCGACAAAATGGGGGTCATACTATTCCGCTGGTGTGCGGAAGGAGAAAAAGACCAGCTCGGAAAGCCAGGCGCGAGAGGTTCAAGAACTCAAGGCACAGGTGGCGCGGATTCCGGAGATTGTCCAAGAGCAAGTGGAACAATGACTCGGAGCGACGATCACCGCCCTTGTGCCTACCTTGGTCTCGGGGTTGAGTGCGTGGATTGCGGGTGGCCAACAGGGGCCGCCCCCGATTCCTAGCTTCACGGCCAGCAACTCGCATAATGCGATGGCGGGGCCATTGGTGCCTCCGGCGGAGGCGACATTGGTGTCTCCGACGCCGGCACGGGAGCTTAATGCACCCGGGTGTACGCCGGCCGGCACCTCTGCAGCAATCGGCACCTCCGTCAACTGCACGACCGCCATTGGCGGTGCGTCGACATTAGCCGAGCTCGACGCCATCATCACGGTAACTAATTAAGCCTCTCTCGGCCGAGGACTTCATCTCCTTGCCTTTGACTGGGCATCCCTGACGCCCTACATGTTTTCGCAGGGCGCCGCCGACGTTCCGTGCACTCTCCTCCACTTCGTGAACAACGAGTTGGTCGATGTCGCCAAGGGCAAAATCGTTCAACCGGGCAACCCCTTGTTCCACGGTACCCAGATGCCACCCAACTTGTTTAGGGTTCAACTGGTTCGGGTGCTGCCAGGCTGCGACGACTTGTTACCTCCGATTCGACCCGTCGAGGCCGACGATGAAGACGTGATGACCCTCAGCGCCTGCCTGAGCTGGCCCCTGCTTTGGCTGAAGAGCCAGATTCGTTTGGGGGCGGGGGATACCACCCCAAAGACAACACCGCCAGTCGTGCCGGCGCCAAGTCGGCCCCATGGCAAGACCGCCGTAACGGTGCCGGACATCCCTATGCCACTGGATCCAAACATGCATATGGCACAGGATCAGAACAACGACGACAATGAAGATGATACATTTGGCAACGTCGATCAGTACTTTGCCGAACATGGGTACGATGGCGACTTCATGGGGCCTCCTTCTCAAGAACCAAACCCAACAAAAGACGTGTGCGATCTAGCTGGTACCGCGGAGAAGCCAAGTTGCAACAGGCGCCGTCTGACGTTCAGCTCTCAGGAGACGCCTCCAGCTGCCGACTTCATCGAGCCTCAGATAGGCAAGGTGCGAAATAATATCAGCCCCAACACACTCAAGAAGGCAGTCTGTGAGCAGAACTCGGTCCCATTACAGGAGAAGAAGAAGGCATGCAAAAGAAAGACTAAGAAGGGTGCAAGCCAGCCGGCACCGAGTACGATCCGTGCTCAGGACGGGCCACCTTCACCGCAGGATATCTCGAGGAGGGTGCATGTGGCGGGTAGGGCGATGCTACCGACAAATATGCTCAATGCTGCAACCAGTGCTATGCGGAGTCTGCATGACAGTGTTCTTTCTTTGGAGAAGCGGCGTCTCAGGGAGAAGGATGTGGCATACCCAGTTTTCGCGGCCAAGGTGCCAGAGGGCAAGGGCTTTGTGGATAACTCCATCGGGCGTACGATCGTCCTGCGTTTTGATGACATCCACGCTATGTTGAACCTTCATCCACTGCACTACACCTTCGTTCAGCTATTTTCGCTGAGTATGGAGATGCGGATCATTCGCGACAAGACACCGGACATCGTGATAGTCGACCCCTTCTACATGCGTGCCAAGATCTTGGGCAGCGCTGGGGACCGGCAAGTCGCGAGTTCTTACCTTGAAGGCGTCATTCTGGCAAACCAAGATAAGGATAACTTCCTCGTGCCTTACTTTCCCGAGTAAGTCCTCCCCTCAACCGGCTCGTAACATATGAATTCTTACATTTCGATCGTTTTTCTTTTAACATTCCGTGTTTTCTGCAGTGACACACGTTGCACGCTCATCCTCCTAAGCCCAAATATTCCATGGCCACGTATTTCGACCCGGACCGTCAGTCGAACGTAGACTACACAAATGTCAAGAAGGTTCTTGATGATGTTCTCCCCGGCTACGCCAAATCTGGAGGCACCTTCACCAGGCCTATTCGTAAGTACGGCAAGCACGTGTTCTCCCACAATACGACGTTCTGCTGCGTCAAGCAGCCGCCTGGCGGTCAGAAGGGTGCCTACTACGCCATCCATCACATGCGGGCGATCGTACGGGACCATCATCAACTTCTGCTACCGAGTAAACTCAAAGATTGGGCCGCGAGCGTGTCGGCAATCCAGGACGCGGACCTCCGACAAGAATTCTTTCGCATCCAGTCGGAGTTTGCGGAAATCATCCATCAAGATGTCCTTCGTACCTCGGGGCAGTTCTACCTCAGAAATCAACCGTCCAACAGTGACATCGACACAATGCTACAAATGCAGGCTGACAACGACCGTTATTTCATGACTCCCACGATAGACGGCGGCTTCATCCACGCTCCGGTCCCTTGAGTCGAGTCGAAAGCAGTGATGTTGTGTCTAGTTCTAAAACATCGATTGGCTCATGTTGTAATTAAACTTTAATGAACTTGTAGTATGTCTCTTTGGTTTCGAGAGTCGTTCAACTTAGATGTAATTGATGCTATTAATGTCTTGCTTTTCTCTTCCGATCGTTCTGTTGCATAATTATATATTGCTTATGTATTGTCTGTGAATTGGTACTAACGTTTCGTTTGGCTAGTGCATAGCGATGCCGACGTATGTCGTGTACAAGGGTAAGGTTCCCGGAGTCTACGATGACTGGGAGGAGTGTTGGAGACAGGTTCACCAATTCAGCGGTAACAATTACAAAGGGTACACCACTAGGGCCGAGGCCGAATCTAGATACGCCCGCTATCTAGCGGGAGAGGGGAGGGAGCGTTGGAGGAACCGGATGAAGACGAGTTTCATCGTGATGATGCTCATCGTGATGACCGCAGCTCTCTTCTATGTGATGGTAGTTTAGATGATCGATATCGACTTGTAATGTGAAGACAAACTCGCTACTCGCGGTCTCGAGACTTGTAATATAATGTTCTATCTTTGTTCGGTCTTTTCAATTCGGAGACTAATATGATGAATTGTATTCGGAGACTAATATGATGAATTGTATTCTTCTATTGTATTCGATGAATCTGTTGTTGATGTGTGCTGTCTATATTTTGTCAAATTATACATTTTGTAACCTGTGCAAAAAACAGAAAATAAAAAAATAAAAAAAACCTAATATTCATACTAATGGCGCATCACATGACAGTGCGCCATTAGTATGACAAAGCATACTAATGGCGCATCACTGGTAAGTGCGCCATTAATATGCCATGGTTACTAATGGCGCATCCAGTGGTGGTGCGCCATTAGTATGCCAAAGCACCTGGATATACATGGCCCCTGGGAGGCATACTAATGGCGCACCCTGGCCTATACTAATGGCGCACCCGCGGTGCGCCATTAGTATACCAGATACTAATGGCGCACCAGGTGGTGCGCCATTAGTAAAAATTACTAATGGCGTGCTGTTAATGGCGCACCACAGATGCGCCATTAATGGCCATACTAGGTGCGCCATTAGTAGGGGTTTTTCTAGTAGTGTTATGCTTTAGACGTAGGCTCTATAGTATGCTATTCTGTGTACCGCACCTGAAGTGTGCCTTGCCATGAGTCAATCAAGGGGTACAAGAGTGATCCAACAATGGATCACATCACAGCGGTCAAACTTATCCTTAGTAACTAGTGGACTAAGGAATTTTCTCGATTATGGAGGTGGTAAAAGAGTTCATCGTAAAGGGTTACGTCGATGCAAACTTTGACACTAATCCGGATGACTCTGAGTAGTAAACCAGATTCGTATAGTAGAGCATTTATTTGGCATAGCTCCAAGTAGCGCATGGCAGCTACATCTACAAGATGACATAGAGATTTGTAAAGCACACACGGATCTGAAAGGTTTAGACCCGTTGACTAATAACCTCTCTCACAAGCGAGATATGATCAAACCCCATGGGTGTTGGATTCATTACAATCACATAGTGATGTGAACTAGATTATTGACTCTAGTGCAAGCGGGAGACTGTAGAAAATATGCACTATAGGCAATAATAAAATGGTTATTATTATATTTCCTTGTTCATGATAATTGTCTATTGTTCATGCTATAATTGTATTAACTGGAGACCGTAATACATGTGTGAATACGTAGACCACAATATGTCCCTAGTAAGCCTCTAGTTGACTAACTCATTGATCAATAGATGGTTATGGTTTCCTGACCATGGACATTGGATGTCGTTGATAATGGTATCACATCATTAGGAGAATGATGTGATGGACAAGACCCAATCCTAAGCATAGCACAAGATCGTGTAGTTCGTCTGCTAAAACTTTTCTAATCTCAAGTATCATTTCCTTAGACCATGAGATTGTGCAACTCCCGGATACCATAGGAATGCTTTGGGTGTGCCAAATGTCACAACGTAACTGGGTGGCTATAAAGGCACACTACGGGTATCTCCAAAAGTGTCTGTTGGGTTGGCACGAATCGAGACTGGGATTTGTCACTCCGTGTGACGGAGAGGTATCTCTAGGCCCACTCGGTAGGACGTCATCGTAATGAGCTCAATGTGCCAAAGATTTGATCATGGGATGATGTGTTACGGAACGAGTAAAAGTGACTTGCCGGTAACGAGATTGAACGAGGTACTGGGATACCGATGATCGAATCTCGGGCAAGTAACATACCGATTGACAAAGGGAATTGTATACAGGATTGATTGAATCCCCGACATCGTGGTTCATCCGATGAGATCATCATGGAACATGTGGGAGCCAACATGGGTATCCAGATCCTGCTGTTGGTTATTGGCCAGAGAGCTGTCTCGGTCATGTCTGCATGATTCCCGAACCCGTAGGGTCTACACACTTAAGGTTCGGTGACGCTAGAGTTGTTATGGGAATTAGTGTGTAGTTACCGAATGTTGTTCGTAGTCCCGGATGAGATCCCGGACGTCACGAGGAGTTCCAGAATGGTCCGGAGGTAAAGATTTATATATGGGAAGTCCTATTTTGGCCACGGGAAAATGTTCGGGATTTTTCGGTATTATACTGGGAAGGTTCTAGAAGGCTCCGGAGTGGGTCCCACCTGCATGGGGGGACCCACATGAACGCGGGTAGTGGGGGCAAGGCCCCACACCCTTGGTCAAGGCGCACCAAGATCCCCCCTTAGAAGGAATAAGATCATATCCCGAAGGGATAAGATCAAGATCCCTAAAAAAGGGGGATAACAATCGGTGGGGAAGGGAAATGATGGTATTTCTTTCCCCCACCTTTGCCAATGCCCCAATGGACTTGGAGGGCAAGAAACCATCCCCCTCCATCCCTATATATAGTGGGGAGGCGCATGGGAGCCACACCCCTTCCCCTGGCGCAGCTCTCTCCCTCCCCCACACCTCCTCCTCCTCCGTAGTGCTTGGTGAAGCCCTGCCGGAGAACTGCAAGCTCCACCACCACGCCGTCGTGCTGTCGGAGCTCTCCCTCAACTTCTCCTCTCCCCTTGCTGGATCAAGAAGGAGGAGACGTCCCCGGGCTATATGTGTGTTGAACGCGGAGGCACCGTTGTTCGGCGCTTAGATCGGAATCAACCGCGATCTGAATCGCTACGAGTACGACTCCTTCATCCGCATTCTTGTAACGCTTCCGCATAGCGATCTTCAAGGGTATGAAAATGCACTCCCCTCTATCTTGTTGCTAGTCTCTCCATAGATTGATCTTGGTGATGCGTAGAAATTTTTTAATTTCTGCAACGATCCCCAACTGTCCGACCGAATTTCAGGTTGAGCTCCCGGTACCGAATGCCCTCCTTGAAGGCGCAAATTGCTTGATGATGAGACATATTCTCTACAGTGTGATGTAAAGTGGTCCACCTCTGGATATAATCTCTCAAAGTTTCATTCGGCTTTTGTATGCAATGCTGCAATTCTATCAATCCCGCTGGCCGTTTGCATGTGCCCTCAAACGTTCTGACAAACTGTTGGGCCAACTCTTCCCAGCTGAAATTACTACCTAGAGCCAACTGATTCAACCAAGCTCTAGCTGACCCTTCAAGCATCAGGGGGAGATGCTTCATGGCAACTTCGTCATTTCCTCCATCGATCTGCACAGCCACTCGGTAATCTTCAAGACAGGTGTCGGGCTTTGATTCACCAGTGAACTTACTGACCCCAGATGCCAACCTGAAGTTAGGAGGGATCTCTGCGGCCCTGATGGCCTTGCTAAAGCACTCGGGACCAGAAACATGCACCCTGCTTCCAAACAGGAGATCTCTGTCTTCCCCTTCCCTATGTGCTCGATTCCTGTCCACTAGTCCTTGCACCAAAATCGACCTTGCGTCGAACCCTGGCTCTCTTGGGTCGATCAGCCTCCTCCGCTCTTCGCTGTACGGGCGCCTATCATCATAATGCCGGGGCACGTAAGATTCGCCCCTCGGAGGGGGTGTAGGCACTCGACGGCGGTCATCAGGGTCGAGCCGACGATCTTGTTGCTCATGGTTCTTACCCAAATACTGCCCTTGACGATGCCGACGTCCCTCATGCCGCAGAGGTGATCTTGGGCTGTGAGCCGACTGAACGGTATCAGCCACCACAGATCTGCTATGGATTCTGTTGCGCGACTGAGAAACTGCAGTGTTCTACTCTCCCGTTGCTCAGAGCAGTGCTCTAATCTGCATTAAACCTCTACCAGCATCCGACTGGGACGACTGAATGGATTCTGCTATACGGGCCGCAACCGTAAGATTCTGAATCGAAGTGTGGTATACCTATGGTTCCGGTGGAAACAACTGCCGCTGCCGTCAACTGGACTCGGGAATCTATCGTCGAGTGCACGCTGAAGGTTCTCCAGTCGAGTGCGCTCAGCCAAAGTGGCCAAACGCGCCGTCTCTAAGGCCCGAGCCTCAGAGGACTCGCCAACAACGGGCGTGTGGAGGGCCTCTATATTGTGGCGGTGAAGTTCTTCCCTCTGCTGAGCAGCGAGAGTTTTGGGGTGGTACTCTTCATGAATGTGTGACGGATCGCCACCGCCATTGCGACGCATGCCAGGCGGGCTGCGAGGTGTGTCGACCATCAGGACCTCCGCCGCAGGGTTGCTGCTGTCGCACTCGGACAGGGTCTCGACAGAGCCAGTCGACAGGTTGAACGGGCCGTAGAGAGATTCGTCGGGCTCGATTGCCGCGACTTGAGGGGTGGCCGACTGATGCACCACCGCGTGCTTCACCCACCGCTGAAGCCGTGACTGACCGGATTGCTTGTGACAGCAAGCGGCGGGGAGCGAAGATGCTGAGGGGGCCGACCGATACTGAGTCGACGGTTGCCGCAGAAGGACGCCGCGAACGCACGCGCGAAAGTGGGTCGCACCATGGATGGGGAGCGCCTCGACGTCGAGAGGAGCTTCCTGAAGCCAAGCAGAGTCATCGGCAATGAAGACGAGCGTGCAGACACAGATCTCGCGGCCCTCCTCCAAACCTCTACCAGAAACCACGATGAAAGGACTCGGAGAAATCGCAACCTCACCGGAAAGTCGCTAAGACACATGCCCCACGATGGGCGTCAACTGTCGTGGTTCTAAGTCTGATAGTAAAGTAGGGGGTAGGAATGTAGAGGCAAGATCCTAGCTATGGTGAGATTGTGCACGCAAGATGAACGAGTTCAGGCCCTTCGCGGTGGAAGTAATAGCCCTACGACTCGGTGCCCGGAGGCTCGGTTGATTGGATTATGCGTGAAGTTACAGTGGGTGTGAACCCTTGTGCTAGAGGAGGGGGTGGCTTATATAGAGTGCACCAGGACCCCAGCCAGCCCATGTTACAAGGGTTCAATGTACATAAAGAAGGGACGTTACTGGTAATGTCAACATTAAAGTGATATAAATGACCCTTAAGGTTACGGAGTGAGCGCCTGACCGTTGCCATCCTGACTAGCCTTTGATATTCTGCGCTCCGAGTGGGTTGTGATGTGGTCAAATGATTACATCATGGTCGAATGGAATTGGGTTATCCGAGTGGAACTCATGTTCGAGTGGGTTGTACCTTGAAGTAATTCCAGTCGGCAGAATTTATTGTCCTTTGGATTTCTTTGACTATAAGGCAGTGTCCTTAGGGAGGGTGCTTAGATCATGTCTATTTCCCTACCCCAGGTACACGACACCGTCAATGGTCACTTGGAGACCCTATGATGTAACTCTTTTTGTAGTGTGTTTGTTGGGATCGGATGAAGTTTGAGTTTATGATCAGATCTATCTTTTTATATCCATGCAAGTATTTGAGTTTCTTTGATCTCTTTTATGCGTGATTGCTTATAGCCTCGTATTTCTTCTCTGATATTTGGGTTTTGTTTAGCCAACTTGATCTATTTATCTTGCAATGGGAAGAGGTGCTTTGTAATGGGTTCGATCTTACGGTGCTTGATCCCAGTGACAGAAGGGGAACCGACATGTATGTATCGTTGCTACTAAGGATAAAACGAGAGCGGATGCATGTTGGATGCATGCTGGATAGCGGTCGATGTGTGGAGTAATAGTAGTAGATGCAGGCAGGAGTCGGTCTACTAATCTTGGACGTGATGCCTATATAATGATCATTTCCTGCATATCGTCATGATTATTTGAAGTTCTATCAATTCTCCAACAGTAATTTGTTTACCCACCATTTGGTAAATTTCTCAAGAGAAGCCACTAGTGAAACCTACGGCCCCCGAATCTCTTTCTCATAGTATTTGCCTTTGCGATCTATTTTCCTTTGCTTTTATTTTCAGATCTACTAAACCAAAAATACAAAAATACCTTGCTGCAATTTATTTTATTTGGCGTTCGATCTATCAATATTTACAACTTTCTCCCGTCCATGTGCCAATTTCTGGCGCCGTTACCCGAAAGGGATTGACAACCCCTTTTACACGTCGGGTTGCGAGTATCTGTTATTTGTGTGCAGGTGCTGTTTACGTTGTGTTGCTTGGTTCTCCTACTGGTTCGATAACCTTTGTTTCACATATGAGGGAAATACCTACAGCCGCTGTGTTGCATCATCCCTTCCTCTTTGGGGAAATACCGATGTAGCTTCAAGCGACATCATGGTACCCGACTCGCCGGCTTTAGGCATACCAGCAAACAGCGTGCGAGCACGCACCTGCTCCATGCCCGACGCCCGCGTCTGGACAACCTGCGGTGATGAACACTTTGAGAAAAGTAGTGGCGCCGCGTTGACATCGACGATTAACGGCACGACGATGGATGCCGAGGACTGCCTACCCAGCTGCTTGGCGGCATACTAGTTGATAACCCACAAGTATAGGGGATCATAACAGTTTTCGAGGGTAGAGTATTCAACCCAAATTTATTGATTCGACACAAGGGGAGCCAAAGAATATTCTCAAGTATTAACAGTTGAGTTGTTAATTCAACTGCACCTGAAATACTTAATATCTGCAGCAAAGTATTTAGTAGCAAAGTAATATGGAAGTAAAGGCAACGGTGGCAAAAGTAACAGTATTGGTTTTGTAGTGATTGTAACAGTGGAAACGGAAAAGTAACTAAGCAAAGATCAATATGTGAAAAGCTCGTAGGCAATGGATCAATGATGGATAATTATGTCGTATGTGATTCCTCATGCAACAGTTATAACATAGGGTGACCGGGGGAGTCCTAGACTAAGGGGTCCTCGGGCGGTCCGGTCTGTTGGACATGGGCCGGACTATTGGGCCATGAAGATACAAGATGGAAGACTTTCTCCCGTGTCCTGATAGGACTCTTCTTTGCGTGGACGGCAAGCCAGGCGGTCCGATATACTATTTCCTTTCTATGTAACCGACTTTGTATAACCCTAGTTCCCTCCTGTGTCTATATAAACTGGAGGGTTCAGTCTGTAAAGACAATCATAATCAGATAGGCTAGACTTCTAGGGTTTTAGCCATTACGATCTCATGGTAGATCAACTCTTGTAACCCTCGTACTCATCAATATTAATCTAGCAGGACGTAGGGTTTTACCTCCATCAAGAGGGCCCGAACCTGGGTAAACATTGTGTTCCGTGTCTCCTGTTACCATCGATCTCATACGCACAGTTTGGGACCCCCTACCCGAGATCCGCCATTTTTTACACCGACATTGGTGCTTTCATTGAGAGTTCCACTGTGACGTCAAAGTCAGGGTTGATGGCTCGCCTTGTGATCAAGGATAACATCACCGCCGATGGAGCCCTGGCCTCGGGCCAAACCCTCCGGTTGGGTGGCATTATCATGACCGCCCGTTCGGTCGGTGAGCCGACGATGACTTCTCGGGTCATCGAAAACCGCCTCCAAATTGACTCCAAATACTCCAGACAAATGAATCCGACGGAATTATCGTCCTTGAATGAACTCCTGAATCGCATCGCCGCCATGGGGGTCGCCACAGACTACGGTCGGATTGGGCTCAAACCCGATCAGAGAGAAATCAAATCTCCGTCGGTCACCCACTAGATAGCGGTAGTGGAGGAGCAAAACAACAATTCTCCCTCTATACAGAGGACGAACTATGTTCGGATCCCTGAGCTCGTAGAGCCGGACATCCGTCCATAGAACGACATGCCTTGTCCTCTAAGCCTGGAATCAGACAGTAGACCTGAAAAATTGGTCGATCTCCCAGAATCCGAACTATTAACACTACAAAAAAATACACTTCCGTGATGATACGTGTTTGTCACAGTAGGTCGCATTTTCTGTCATGCTTGTACATCCATGACAACTTTATGACAGAATCAAGATAGTCATACATGTGCTGTTGTAGAAGTGTTCCATGAGATAACCAAAATTATCATCACGGAAGTGTCCACTTCCATGACGATAAATCCCGCGTCACAAAAGTGCATTCGTCAAGGGTGACCGACACGTGGCATCCACCGTAATGGAACGCCGTTAAGCTATCAGGTCGGTTTTTGGATCCGATAACCCGTTAGCAGCCCCGACCAATGGGGATTTTCCACGTGTAAAATCATCATTGGCTGGAGGACACATGTGTCGGCTCATCGTTGGGACAGATGTCATCCACTCATTGGACAGAAGGCGCCTATGATACGTCAACACGTGGCACGGCCCAATAGAGGCCCATTCCTGGGAAAAGGCCAGCCCGTTTGACTTGGTCAAAAGGTGGCGGGCCGGCCCATGTAAAGCATGTTAACGGCATGTTCGCATATAGCCCATTTACAGCCCGCTAACCCAAGGCCCGTTACGCCCTATCCTAATTAGGCCCATTAGCGTCATCTGGGCCACCCAATATGATTCCAGCCCGTTTTCACTTCTGGCCCATGTATGGCCCATGACGTCTTTCGGCCCATATGAGGCCCTATGTAACTCTTGGCCTATTAACGGCCCGTGGTGAAACTGGCCCGTAATGAACAGTGTATCACTTTACACCCATTAACGACCCGTGGTGAAACTGGCCCGTAATGAACAGTGTATCACTTTATACCCATTAACGACCCATTATTCCGTTGGGCCGTTTCCAGCCCATGTTATCTTTCGGCCTTCTCAGAGCCCATTTATTCTTGGGCTCATTTCCAGCATTCGTTTTCTTATGGCCCGTTACTATCATTTTCTGCTTGTGGGCCAAATTCAGCCCGTGGTTACAGTCGGCCCATTTATGGTCCGTTAATACGTTGGGCCGTTTTCATAGCATCATCAAATACGGCCTATTAACGATGGCCCGTTATGGTCGGCCCATGAACGGACGATTCCAACTCTAGCCCGTTTACGGCCATAATGCGGTCTGTTTGGCCCATGTTTGGCCAATCGATCATACGGCCCATATAAGGCCCATTGATGATACGGCCTGCAAAAGGCCCATTGTTTCTACGGACCGTAGAAGGCTCATTGTTTCTACGGCCCGTAGAAGGCCCACTGTTTCTACGGCCAGTAGGAGGCCCAGTGTCACTACAGTAAATATTAGCCCATGGTTATTGTGGCCTAGTTTTAAAAAAATAGGTTATTGCATCCACTAGCTAACCGCGGAAAAAGAACTGCAATGACTACAAGCAAACAAATAAACAAGACAACAAGGAAATAAATAAGCAAGCAACTAACTCTAGGCTATCATGGCTATTACACATATTACATCCACTAGGCATCAAAGTTTGCCACCAGTGCAAATATAGGGAACAAAGTAGCATATCATATACACTGGTTGTCAAAGTTGGCGACCAGCGCAAATAAACGCCGCAGCAAAAAAATCCAGAACTGAAACCACTTCAGAAGATCTCAAGAAACAATATCCTGGGTACCCATAGTGCTGGCAAGATGCTTAGCCAGCTAATTAACTTTCTCTTGTTTGGCGCTTAAATCCTCGAACGCTTGCTATTGCACCAGAAAATATGCATCTGAATTCTGCAGGGAATTCCTCAGTCCTTCAGCTTCCTGTCGCAGCACATATGATCGATGTCTTTCAAATTGAAGTTGAGACTCAAGAAGACGAACTGATTCAGGAAGCAAGTTCGAAGAGCTTGTGCCAGCAGTAGTGTACTGTAACTCGAACACTACATCAAGACAGGACTTTTGGGTTCCCTCACTGTCGTCAAGATAGTTTTTATCAGCTTTCTTGGAGACCAACAGGGATGTCTCACTATCTTGAACCTTATCTGCATTACTTCCTTTACCATTGGATAACGCGGTACTGTTCTCCAATATTTTGTCCGCATTCTAAAAGAGAAACAAGCAGACACATCACATGTTTACCATGTTGTATATGAAACTCATTTTGGTAAATGAGTTCAGTAGTAAAGTGGATAGGATAACAACATGAAACAAACATATATCTATGTACCATGGTCACTTTATGGTCTATATCATTCTAGTGTTTGTTGCCAAATCAAGATAGAGACACAGTTCAAATAATATTTGTTCAAGACAAAGCAGAATAGACAGAATATAAGTGTGGGTAACTATAGAGCAATAACAACACTTGTAATGTGCATGACATGAGAACATAACTGTTTATTCAATTGAAACTGAAATCAACATAGAGCAGGTTACAACAGCAAACCAGTTAAAGAAATAGGTTTAAAACATAACTGTTGCTCCATTGGAGTTTCAATTCCATCCTTCAAATTTGAAAATAGTTGGTATGAGTAAATACAGTAATGCAAGAGCAAAGGAGTATGAACCATAGCTACAGAACCTGACCTGAGAACAAATCTTCTTCTCCTTTAAGCGTTGAGTTGGGATTCGGAGTGGTGGTCCTCATGCTTTGGGCACTGCAGTTCCCTTACTAACTGCTCGTGTTTGGGTGCTCTGTGGTGGAGACGGTGTTGTGTCAACTTGAACTGGGTTACTATCTGTCGGGGTTGGGGTTAGAAGGGGTGTGGCTGGTTCTCTGTCCAACTGGGTATGGGTACAATCTGCGAGAGTCTGGGTTATGTGTGGTGGATCTGGTCCTTGGGCAAGTAAAACCGTGGTTCTATCTGCATCAACTGGTAGCACTATCTTTTCTGAAGACCGTGTTGTTACTCCCTTAGATACTGCCATCATGCTCTCCAATTCAAATGGCTGATAAACAAGAAAAGTAATTGAAAGTATAGACATTGTATGATAGACAGGTGCAATGGATAGTGGGGAATAAAAGAGGGCATGAAATAATTCATATTTATGTTGTCTAACCAAACAGGATAGCATGACACAATTTCACATATATGATGGCTAACTAAACATGATAGCATGACACAATTTCACATTATGATGGCTAACTAAAAAAGATGGAAAGACATAGTTCAAAATATGAGACTATGTAAACAGGATGACATGACATGACTATATAATGTGTTTATTAAATAGGTTGGCATGCCATAATTCACACACATTCATGGATAAAATTCCATAATTCAAAATATCATGACTGTAAACACTAAACAGGATCAGATGATATAACTATATGATGTCTTTATTAAATGGGTTGCCATGCCATAATTCAGATAGATGATGTGTATGTACTATGTAAACATGATGGCATGATATAATTCAAATATATGATTTATATAGTAAGCAAGTAAGCAGATGGCAATCCATATATGATGTAAAAACTAAGCAATGCAAGACAACATGCATGACATGGGTAATATAACCCTGCCAAGTTTGAGCATAGACCTCAGGGGGAAATAGGACTGGTCATCAGTCTCTGAATCCTCCTCTAAGGAGCTCTCTGTAACCAGCAAGATGTCTGCTTCAGCAGGTAGCATTGTCTGCTCTGAATACCTTATTTTCACTCCAGATACTTCCATCACGGCTTCAAATGGCTGATGCATAGGAAGAGTAGTTGAATATACAAACGTTGTCGACAAATGGAACACGTAATACAAAAAATGATAGCATGATATAATTCACATACATGATGATTGGCTAAACAGCCTGGCATTGCATAATTCACATATATAATGCCTTTGCAACAAGATAGCATTGTATAATTCACATATATAATGTCTTGCAACAAGATGGCAATGCATAATTCACATATATGGTAATTATACACTAAACAGGTGGTATTCACACAAAGCATGTCTAAATTAATCAAATGACATAGCAATGCGAGACACCATATGCACGATACGAGCAACATAACCCTACCAAGTTAGAGCATACACCTTGGGGGAATAGGACTAGTCATCTATCTCTGAATCCTCCTCTGAGGAGCTATCTGTAACCAACGAGATATGCGCTTCGTCAGATAGCATAGTCTGCTCTGAAGACCTTGTTTTCACTCCATAATTTGCCATCACCATGTCAAATGGCTGATGCACACGAAGAGCAGTTGAATGTACTAACATTGTTGACAAATGTAATATGTAACGAAAAAAAGGATGTCCTGATATAATTTACATATAAGATGACTGGCTAAGCAGGATGGCATTGCAAAATTTACATATATGATGCCTGGCTAAACAAGATGGCGTTGCATAATTCACATAAACGATGAATAAACTAAATAGATGGCATTCGCACAAAGGATGTCTAAACTAAGCAGATGAAATATTTGATGTATAAAGTAAGCAATGCAAGACACCATATGCATGATATAACCAACATCAGCATGCCAAGTTAGAGCGAAGACCTTAGGGGGTAAATAGGAGTTGTCTTCTCCTACTGAATCCCCCTCAGAACAGATATCTTCCTCTCGATTACAATCTGAAATGCGTGGAGGGGGCTGCCTTTGCGCCTACCATGGAGCGACGTCTGCATGAAATTTTATTGCCACGCAAGGCTCGTCTCTTTTGCTCTACATGTCCAGTTCCATTGTTTACAATAACTGTCATGCATAGGAATAAAACATAGTGCGATTATGTAAGGAGTGCATGCAGAAATACAGAGTGATGGTAGCAACCTGTGGATAGACCCAAAACCAATAATAGCAGGAAGATAATGGCTTCAGTTAAAAAATACAGATAATGGCTTCTTTACTGTTTGTTTCCCACCCAACATGAAACTCATAGTAGACACCGGAGATTAACCAGATAGTAGATAGATACTATTGATGCGGCCCCGATATGTACCCCACAACCATTTAAAAACTCAAGTTTGACCATTAGTTTGGAGCTGACTTAGAGTCTAATCGGTGAACAGGACGATAAAGTAGCATGTAATATTAAGCGATGCATAACATAAACAGACACGAAAGAGTGCGACCTCTCTTGCGGACCCGTGTAGTCCTCGAGGTCATCTGCTCGGTTGATGATGGTAATGCAGTTTCCATGGCCGCCAGCGGCCGGGAAGAAGATCTGAGGCGGCGAAAGACAGTCTGGAGGTCGGATCCCTGTTGTGATGGACCCTTCTGTCATTGGGGCAGCTGAGCTGGGGTGGACGACGGTGCAGCAGGAGCGGGACAAACCACGCAAGGTTTTCTTTGACAACTATTTGTAAGAGAAGTAATTCTGTAAGGGCTCGTTTGAATTGGAGGATTCCAACAATGCAGGGATAGGAAATAGACAGGAATAGGATAGGAATGCACGTGCAAAATAGAGAATTTAAAAACACAGGATTTCTGCCAATCTGGGTGTTTGATTCACAATAATTGGCTGATCACAGGATGCAAAGAAGCATGGTGAGATTAAGTCAAACCACAAGAAAATGTACGGTTATAATGCTATTATGCTACTATCTCTTAGTCTTGTGCTTCATGAATAGGAATTTGAAAAGGAGGACAAGTGAAAATTAAAATTCCTACGTTTCTTCTTTCAAGGAGACACTAAAGGAACAAATCCGTGTGCTCAGTGGACAATATATATAACATGTAGAGTAAAAAAGAGATGCAACAAGTGTACAACCTCTTTGGCGAAGCCATGTCGATCTCAGCGTGATTGGGTTGGCCGGTGAGGATGCTCCGGCTGACTTTGCTGTCGGAGGAGGGGAAGAAGATCTTAGGCGTCTAGAGATGGAGCCCGAGGTACTGCTCCGCTATGATGGAGGGTTTCTTCATTGGAGCAGCTCCGGTGAGTTGTACGACGCCGAGGCTGAAGCGGGACAAGAGAGACAACGAACAACGCTAACTTGAGAGGAATTCTAATAGCATCTCCAATACATGACGTAAAATACATAACCACAAAGTGCTAGATGTAAAATACATCAGCCGCTCATCTCTGAACTTAACTGTCGAAACTGAACTTAACTGTCGAAACTGAACTTAATTGTCGAAACTAAATTTTGCTGTCGAAACTGAACGCACTAGCAAGGTGAGGCTACATGTCGGTCGACTGACTTTTTCATCCCTGGTCAGTCGATTTTGCAGCTGTTGGATACGAAATCAAGGGCCGGCGGTTCATCTTCAACCTCCACCCCCCCTGAGCCGCCAGCCACCACCGGCCAAACAGCAGCCCCCTGCCGCCCGCGGCCGGCGGTGCGCCGCCCCGCCCGCCTCGAAAACACTCCCCACCGTCGGTCCGCCGCCGCCCCGGCCATCCCTCTTGGCCCCCCCATGCCAAGCTTTTTCTCCGGCGATCCCCACGCCACCGCCCCACCACCGCCGGTGACCACCGCTACCATCCTGAACCCTAAGATAGATAGTGGGGTACCTCTCCGGCGAGCCCCCCTCCCCGATGCGGCTGGTTCTTCC
>NC_041382.1:141509350-141546830 GCF_002162155.2 Triticum dicoccoides | reverse complement strand
GCCCCCCCCCCTGAAAATTGACTGACCCAAAAGTCGATTCAGTGGACTAAAGTGTAGCTAAATTGGAGCAGCATCGCAAGCAAGAGCAAGAGCGAGAGCAGCAGCGCGAGAAAGAGCAATAGCAAGAGCAGACCAGGAAGGGGACCGAGAGGAAGAGCAAAGCAGCAGAGCGACCGAGAGCTAAAGTAGCGGCAGCTCCTACTGATGTGGACGTCGCCGCCGAGGGAGCGACGCGATGGAGGAAGTGGCCGGTGACGCCGCCATGGATGGAGCCGCGCCGTGCCGGCTCGGCACCGAGCGCCGGCAGCACCATGAGATCGAATCAAGAAGAAAATGCGGCGATTAGTGTACTACCTCTTTGGTGTCGCCGATTAGGCCGCAGCTTCATCCGAGGAAATGGTGATGACGATGATCTTCTGGTGGTGCAGGTGAAGACGGCGGTGTGGGAATGGAGGTGGCGCGAAAGACGAGGGGAACATCGGGGCAGCTCCATGGAGGTGGAGGACGGGGTGGATGAACCGGCGGGACGATGAGATCGACGACGGATCCTCATCTGGTACGGTGCATGAGGGACATTGAGGTGTTGTTGTGGACGACGTCGTCGGGGAAGAGGCTCCGGCTGGGTTCCAGACGGAGTAGGGTGTGGGATTTCATCGCGGGTTTTCGTGGCCTCGATGTACGAATGGGTGGGCGGATGGGATGGCAGTGGGGAACGATGGCTTAGAAACACGCTTGTCCGAAATGTGGGGTATGTTACGAAAGTACCCCCGCCGATTTGAGGCGGTTCTTTCGGTTCAGGGGTACCACGGGCATTTCGTGTGTCGGGATTTCACAGGAGGTGTGAGTTTTCGCGCACGCTGTAATTTCAGAATAGCAAGGCGCGGGTTGAGATGGATGGAGTTGTCGGAGCACAACGGGACAAATATATATCTTAAATATTTCGAGCTAACAAGGCGCGGGTTGAAATTTCCAGACAAGCCTAACGTGTACTGTACCAAATTAATGCACACTACAAATGTCATTCAAAACTTTGAATTCATGTTATGTTCAATTAAAATATTTCGCTATGTGTATAATGCATGCAACCTACTACTCAAATGAACGTTTTAGTGCATTCCAAACGTATATACTACCACTTCAATATGAACTAAATTTGAATTTGTTTCTCTATTTGAATAAGATCTACAGTGATGATTGTTGTGAAGACAAAGCATTTGAATTCGTTTCCCTGTTTTAATAAGATCTACAATCATCATTATTGTCAAGTTAAACCGTCGTTTGTGTATTATCTTCACAGCACACCACTTGATTAGTCTCGAGTTACATATGAACTATGTGTACTATATGAACTCGAACTAGATTTTTTGAATCCACTTTATTTTGATTTCAAATCACATTACATTTCTAGCTCTAGCTAGATCTTCATAATCTAAACCATGTCTCATATGTATAATGTGTTTATCACATTATGTATGGTGCCCTGCCCCCTATGCCTACAAGTATTTAGATGTGAGTTGCAAACACCACACATTACCACAAATTCAAATAAAATGTGAGAATGTTTGATATATATTATTGTTTAGATTGTTCGATATTTAGTTGTAAGCTGCAAATGCCACATATTATCACAAATTCAAATAAAATGTGAGATTGTTTAATGTATAGTATGGTTTAGATTGTTCGGTATTTAGCTGTGAGTTGCAAACTCCATGCATTATCACATTATGGTATAACATGTGCACAGCACATGTATCACCGCTATATTCATGCATGCAATGTTTAAAACACTATGATCTCCTATTCAAATATATGAATCCGCTTTCATATCAAATTATGATCTTTGTTAGTCTCTTACACCCACACAATCCTCTAACCTTTGTAGCTACCACTAACTTTCTCTCGTGCATGCACACGCCCTCCTCGCCCTCCCCCTCCCTCGGCATTCTATACACTGGGCACATTCATTTGTTTCTTTAAGTCGTTCTCCCAGAGTCTCCAGAACTCCTTTCCGACACACTCCGACCGATAAACCTCTCCAGCATTGCCTGCCTACAACATACACACAGACCTTCAATCTCCTCCTTTATGTGTCCTTGCCTCATGTCTCTCATACGGTCAGACACACGTGTAAACTCTCGCCCCTCTTTTCATCGATCTCACAATCGCACACTCCTCCCCCTATCTAGCTAGTAGTTGGGCCTCTCGCACCACCTCCTAGCTCCATTCTCTCTGTCTATCCGTCTCGCTGGGCCTTATTTGCCTCTAACAAATGGATGTACACCGACCGATCTCTCGCTATACATATAGCTAGCTAGGTCCTTATAACTCATTTTTACCCACACGTCAATCGGTCTACCTCATTAGTTGTGTCTCTCCCTTCCTCTGACAAACAACAATTGATCTACCGATCTAGTTAGGTTTGCTTACCAAACACATGGTTCCCCTTCATCATCCATGGGTGCGTCCCGATAGATCTATCATGCACGGGCACACACAGAAACACATCCCCACTCTTATTGATAACATTGCAGTTCCACCCTCAGTTTGTCTAGTAGGCCGCTCCCACCATCCTTGAGAAGCAACTCCATCACCCATCCAGCACTCTACCCCTCTCCCTCCCTATCCCTCCCTCTCTCTCTCTCTCTCCTCTCTCTCTCTGTCCCATCATATTTCCCGTCCTTCAGTTATGTATGAATGTCCACCGATCTCCCCCAAGACATAGCTGGGTCTCTCCTTCTCAACACATATACGAGTCGTTCTACCTCTATAGTTAGGCCTCTGCCTACCCCTCCCCCACCCCCTCCCTCCCATACACACCAATACATCGAGCGCTCTAGTCATGTCTCCCTGCCACACACAAACTTGACATGTGCCCTCTAATGTTCCGGTAGGCCAGTCGCCCTATATCTTTGACTTGCACACACACACAATTTCGATGGCTCTCTTCATCGATCTCGCACCCACCCACTTGATCCTCTCTTTGATTCTATCGATAGCTATGACCCCTCCCTCTCTTCTCGTAGATTGCCCGACCCTCTATGTATGATATGGATAGGTCTCCATTTCACACACATTGCATGCAGAATTTTGTTTGAGATGTCATCGACACATATTCCCACAAATAATTCATGAAATCAACCCCCCACCGCACCCCCACCCCACCCCAAAACAAAAAACACTCACGAACGGGGCTTGTATCTCTCACACACACCCACGTAGGTGGGGGACGTGCGAGAAGAGAAGAGGTGCATGCACGGCGCACGTACTCCCATCTCTTTCCCAACCACACCCGCGCGGGTACACGGTGGAGCTCATTTCTATACGAAAAAGGCAGCCCACGTGGTAATTTGGCACGTGTACTGATTGTCCACTTGGTGGAGGGAGGATCGTCTACCACGGGTGAACAAACAAATTGCGACTTGACGTGTTATGTTAAAAAAAGAGGCAAACCATGTGGGGCCTACCTTAGAGGCAAGGCTCTATACACTTGAGGACTTTTGATGTGTCCCGTCAACTCGCAGAACGAGGAGAAGCTTGCTTAGTACACCGTCTCCCCCGTTCCTACATATAAGTCTTTGTAGAGATTTCACCATGAACCACATGCGGATGTATATAGATGCATTTTAAGTGTAGATTCATTCATTTTGTTCCGTATGTTGTGGAATCTCTACAAAGACTTATCTACTAGTAATAGCTAGCCCCCACTACTAGGAGTTCTCTATCCTCTCCTTGAGCTACATCATCAAAATTGATGTAGCCGTTAGATGAAGTAAATCAGTCCATAATAGTCGTCTGATCTAGATGTTGAGAGGCTCCGCACTAAGCCACATGCAAGCATGCAGAAATTCCGTGGCACGTGCATGTGAGTGGGTTTTAAATCACATCAACATGTCTGCATGCAAGCATGCACCGGTAGCATGCATGTAAGTGAGCTTTTAAGTCTCATTAACATGTCAAAAAGAAAAATATAATCCCATTATGCAGTAGGAGTTCGCTGATCTTTTTTCCTTACGTGGGATGATCTAAATGATGATGGGAGTTTATTTAGTTTGGCTACCACATTTTTCATGTAGTTAGGTGTCGCACGATGATAGTGTGAGGTGGGCCATGTAATCACTAAGCCTGCGTGTTTTCACTGCTCTTGCACGCCTCTGCTATAAGAATGGAGAAAATTGTAATCTAGTAGTAGTACCTCCTTTCGCCGAAAGCGTGGGACATCCAGCAGTCCTGCCACCTCAGTAATAAAGACCAATGAGCCGTCAAATCACATAGACCCAGCAGTAAGTTGGACGGACGAAGCAACCATCACTCTTACGCTAGTGAGAGGTCGCGTCCGCTCTGCCCGGGCATGAATGCGGCACCGATTCTTTGGAGCGGCGTTGACCATTTCGGACGGGAAGCGCGCGCGGGCGATGGAGGGGCTTTGGGTGGGTCAGGCTGGTCAGGAGCGGGCGTGGCAGCTGTCCGCATGTCCCTACAGGACACGCCCGGAAACGAGAGGATGCACCGACTCTCGTGGCTAAAATCGTACACTACACAACATCTCTCTGTAGGAGTAGGTCGATCTGTCGCTCCCTCTAACACACACACATGCTGTTAAACACACACACACACACACGCACCTTGGCCCCGTTGCACCTTCTAATGTGACTTATTACACCTAGATGGAGGGAGTAGTAAGTATACGAGATACGGTGGCACACTGACTTAAGTCGAATACAAGTGCCCAAAATTTGTGTGCATGTGATAATAAGGAGTCACTTAAAATAGTACGTGAGTGAAGAGAGGGATCAATTGGACAGTGTTCCCGAGCAGTAGCGGGATGTGTGAGGTAAGAAACACCACTGGCGCTTTTATTTTTTCTTATTAATTTGTTTGTTTCACCCTCTTACTGGTGGGACCCAACGTACTACGTGGAGAGAGGTAAGGTGACTAAGGCTGCATTATTTCTGCACCACTGTGGATAGTCTTACCACCAAAGCCACATGACATGATTGTGATTGAAATCCCAATGACTCCCACACACACAAAAAACACGGCATGCTTGTCACACGAATGCAGGAATGTAT
This sequence comes from Triticum dicoccoides, assembly GCF_002162155.2. Classification (NCBI taxonomy): domain Eukaryota; kingdom Viridiplantae; phylum Streptophyta; class Magnoliopsida; order Poales; family Poaceae; genus Triticum; species Triticum dicoccoides. Next base: position 141,541,761 of record NC_041382.1, on the reverse strand, counting down.
AAAAGGTTATTTCCCTCTCGTTGAACATAACAGGAGGGTTGTGTAGCTGGTTAGCCTGTTCGCTCATCAAACTTGAGGTCTCGGGTTCGATAACTACACTTGAGCATAATTTGTGCCAGGAGGATTCTTTGACTGGTCAAAAAGTTTTCTAGGGTTTCACACTTCACACTCTCTCCAGTATATATATACACGATGGATCCTCAGCGCTTGTAGTTGCTCTCTTTACACTCTCTCGCCCTCTCCCGCTGGAGCCTCGGCGCTTGTAGTTGCTCTCTTCACACTCTCTCGCCCTCTCCAGATCTAAACAAGACTTCGTTGGCCTCTCTCTCCCCTCAATGCTGCTCAAAGAGCCGGCAAGATCCGTCCGCCAGGAAGGGAAGGAGGCTTAACGCTGTCGCCGTTGGCGAGGGACTACCAGCGCAGCTGTTCACTTTCCACCCAGCGGCGGCGCGGGAGGGCCTCCGACCCCTTCTTCTTCGCCGTGGTCCCGTCACCCACTGAACCACGCCCCAAGAACCTTAAGGAATAATTTACTTACTCCACATGCATTGCTCTAGCTGCATGTATACCATGAATCTAGGACGTGGTTCAAAGAGGAAAGGAGTGGGCAAAAGTTGTATATAGCATGAATCTAGGACGTGGTTCAAAGAGGAAATGAAGGGGGAAAGTTGTATAGCATGAATCTAGGACGTGGTTCAAAGAGGAAAGGAATGGGGGAAAGTAGTGGGGAAAGTTGTATCGCATAAATCTAGGACCTGGTTCAAAGAGGAAAGGAAGGGGCGAAAGTACTAGTTCAAAAAGGAAAGGAAGGGACAAGGCTGTAGCGTTTGAGCAGGACTAGATTTGCTGCACTCACATAGGGAAATGTGTCTAAAGATAACAAAACTGGGACCAACACAAATATGCTCCTTGGTTGTTTGTTCTTTGTTGCAACTCATTAGTTGTTGTTAATCTAAGGCCCTGTTTGGTTAAAAACTCCCTAGTCCCTACCTGCTTGGTTCCAGGGACTAAACATGGACTAGAGGTTATTAAATGACATGCTAAAAGACCATGTTACCCCTAGTAATGAACTAATAGAGACAAGGTGCGATGCGTGGCAGGGGCAACTGTTGTAAAAAGTCCCAACAAGACTCCCTCGGGGTCTTCTTTCTTTAGTCCCAAATGCCCACTTTTAGTCCCTAAAAGTCCCTCCTGTTTGGTTTAGATGGGATTGACACGGAGTTTTTTAGTCCCTACACCAAAATGTCCCTGTAAACAAACACCCTTTAATAATGCCGCTGGAAAATTGATGCAATGCCACAGTTAAAAGGAAATTACATGTTTAACGAATTTTATTGTTAATATATCTCTATGTTAATATTAATCAATGTCACCATTTGAGAAATGCTACTGTCTTGCTTTCTTTCCCATTTAGATAAGGTAGATGCTTCTTTTTGTTGGCTTCTATGTCATCCACCGTTATTGACCACTAATTGTTTCCTTTGCACCTCTGTGTAAACAGGGTTATCTACTTCGCCTCGTTGCCATTGTGACCTTTTGTTGCACTGCACAAAACACTTTTGTTTTAAGAGTGTTTTGTGCAGTTCAACCAAAATGTCACACCGACAACGTTGCTTGATTGCTTGATCTTAGTGGAACTACACAAGAGGAGATCTTACTTCCTATCCGTTAAGGCGAATTTGGTTCAGATCTTCTTCTTGTGAGTTGTTTGAATTCCACATCATGAGAGGTCAATACTAGCCTTCTTTCGCATGATTCTGCAGTGTGCTTTCATATGTTGTGCTACTTGTACGATAATGTTGCTTGATTTTAGTGAACTACACAAATGGAGACAAGACTTCCAATCTGTATGTGCACCGTAATATCCCAACAACTGCTAGCCTGTATTTTGCCACTTTCATCAGAAAATTAAGTTTAGTACTATACTTGTGCTCCCTAATTGACATGCCAAATCTTACATTGAAGGCGAAGCTTGTCTGTTATTGAACCAAGTGATGAAGGGGAAGAACAAGCGGAAGAAAAACAAAAATCAACTCCCGGTGCTGTAATGAAGAACTAGAACTGTCATGACACAAGTAATGATATAGTTTTGCATCTTAATGTTTTGCTATGGCTGGAACGAGCAATTGTTTTGCCACTGATTTGATGCCACTCTTAATATAATATGTAATTATCTCTACTTGTGCAAACAGGGATCTTCTTTAAAGATACCATATATTTTAGTGGAACTGCACAAGAAGATGTTGGAAACATTAAACTAATCAAGGAGTATATAGTAAGCATGGCCACCACCGTAGATAGCAATAGATGGTTTCGGAGAAGTGCTTCATCTGTATGCTCTACACAATAAGCCTCCTGACAAAGGTTGGTACTCGCCCACTGATTTCATCTATATGATTGAGCTTTGTCATCCCTATTGGTGTTGTGCTACTGTTTAGATACTGTCATGAAAAAGTGGTATTGTCCTTGAGAAGTGCTTCATCTGTGATGTTTTAAATATTTCCTTTCCTTTTTTTCGAGCAAACAAGGATGCTAGCATTTAGTAGTCCTCTTGTCTTTGCACAATAGGATCATCTTCCTCTGAAGAAGAATATGGAGTACGTGAAGTGACTAGTTCCGATTATGCCAGGATGAAGAAGCCCTGTCTATCTTCTCATCAGAAGGAGTAGTTGAAGGATGGTTACATTACTCCCCACAAGACCAAACTAACTTCAGCTCAGAAGGACTGACAAATCTCCATTTTTTTTGTTGTGATGCGCGAGTACAATGTTGTTCTAGGATTCTTTCTGCTGAGTTCCATTTTTCTAAAAGTGTGCTCTACATGGACCATGTATGTGCCTGTTGAAACTGTCAATTCATAGTACTGTTTGCTTTATACTAATCACTTTTTTGTATTTGTGCGAACAGGGGTGCTGAGCTTGATTTCAATGGGAACTGCACAAAATGTTCATGAATACATCAAATCATTCATTTCCACCACAAGAAAGGAGGTGCCGATAAGTTCAAGGCGTTGCAACATATAAGGGCGAAATCATACAAGCTACGCGCGAATTTGGTTGATTTTGGTGGAACTGCACAAAAATAATAGCTGGTTTATTTAGCATGAGGTGCCATGTCAATGTCCGAACTAATGGCAAACCCTGCCCATTCCACAATCGTAAGCATTTGATATTTTGGAATGGGACAACCTTGTCAAATTTTGCTCATTGATTTTAGCAAGACATGCATTTGATATTTTAGAATGGGACGCCCTTTGCTGTCAGCAGCATCGATCAATTTTTTCTTTATTCTTTAGTTGTGAAGTAAATATTGCCTCTGACATATGAGTCGCTGAGATGCATAATCATCGATTGTTTTGAATGTTCTCTATGAATTGTCAGGCCTGTGTGTTTGATTGCAATGTACAGAAACGCTAAAAAGCTGCTCAAACTCTTTGTACTCCTTATGTTCCTTTTTACTTCGCACATTGTAAAAGTGCATACTTTTTTGTATAAGATTGGTCAAAGTAAAGATACTTTGACTGCAGACAAAACTTGTATGCAGACTAGAAAGGACCGGAGGGAGTACATGTGAAACTGCTGCAAACGAGGTGATCACCCTGGGAATAATGCTAGTACGTATTGTTTTGCATGTTCATCCAATGCCAGTGATACAGGAATTCAAACTAATCGAAATAAATTCATTCATACACGGTCGGATTTCATATAAACATGTCGGGTTTCATTACATTTCATACATTCTTCAACTAAAAAGGGGTTCGCTGGAGGTATAATTAATTAACCGAAGCTACCCACCTGTGTCCCGCTGAGCCGAACAGAAGCTTCAGTGACTTAACTGCAGGTGCAGTTGCAAAAATGACATGTAGCCTGTTGAGCCCACGTGTCAGTCAGCCAACTGCACCAGCAGTTAAGTAGAAGCAGCGTTCTTCTCCAGCGCAGCTCTCCAACTCCATGTCGCCGCCAAGAAGCTAACCGGCCGTCAATGGTCAACCCGTCTAGCTTGGCTTCAACCGGAGGGTAGCAGCGGTGGCCTTACTTGGACCCGAGCCACGGCGACCTACCGTGTTCTACTCTTCCTCGTTTTCTGTGTGGCGCGGCCTCGTTGGCAGTGGGGCGGGGCCTCAGCAGAGCCGGTGATGTCCTATGTCTCGTTGCCGGCAGGGTGGGGCCTCGGCTGAGCCGGCGATGTCCTCTACTTCGTTGTTGGTGGGGCGGGGCCTCGCCGGAGCCGGAGGTGTCCTCTGCCTCGTTGTTGGTGTCGCGGGGCCTCGGCGGAGCAGGGCGTCGTCGACGCCAGCGGAGCGGGGACTCGTCAGAGCCGGCATTGTCCTCTGTCTCGTCCTCGGTCTCGCCAAACAGCGCCTCACCCACTTCATCGCCCTCTTTGCTAGCCTCTTTGTAGGCGGCCGCAGCCTCCGCCACCTACATGCGGTACCGCCAGCGCTCGAGGCGGCCCTAGCGGGCGGAGCGGTACGAGTTGAGCAGCGCCTCCTGCTCCGCGGCGATCTGCTTCCCGCTTGCAGGTGCTCCTGGAGGAGATGGTGGTTGTAGGCGGCGTCGGCTTGCGCCTCCCGGAACTGCTCCTCACGCATCTGCATCACCCTGTCCTTATATTGGGCACAGGCCTCGCCGATGGTCATGGTGCAATGCACCAGCGAGGATGGCGCGGAGGAGGGGGTTGGCACCGGATCATCGACTACCATGTTCTCCATTGGGACGTCGTCGTCCTCCGGCTGCCTGCCGGCTAGCCGGTCGGCAGCAATGGCTGCCATCTCCTTGTGGTCCGTCGTCCGCCCGTCCCGAAGAGCGCTGGAGCGCGAGGAAGACATGGTGGGAAGTAGTGGTGTGGACAGGAGAAAGGGAACGGATGCGGATGACTGCGGCTATGGCCGGCGCAACAGTTTATATAGCAATGGTGGGCGAGCGGAGGGACGGACGTGTGGCGCCGGAGTAGCCTCATCGGCAACCGCGTATCATTAATGTGGGCGGCAGATGGACAGACAGACGGCACTTGTGTCGTTTGAAGGCGGAGCAATTGCCTGCACCGGGAAGCGGGGCGGGTGGCGCTGACTGTGTCGGGCGGAAAGCGCGCGCGGGCGAGGAGATGACTTTACTTGGAGAGGATGACAATGGGGACCCACCAGGTCCATAGCCTCATGTACGCAAGTGCCTCCTTATTATATATTTATATATATATATATATATAGGTATAATTTATTTTTCTTCCTCCTGGTTTCTTGACATCACGGTCCGACACCATTATCAACCTATGTAGTACTCCCTCCTTTCCGGTTTATAGTCAATAAACGAGAGAATAGCACAAGCAGCGGCCGACAGCTGGGACCAAGTAGCTCGAGCAGTATTTGTGTTTTTGAGGTGTGAGCACTGCAGAGTTTTCCGATGTTTCGCCCAGATATTAATTTTTCTCCTCTGAACAACAACGAAAAGATCGCTGTAGGTATTAACTGGGCGGGTTGTGGCCCGTCAAGCCCAGACAAGATATCTAGCCCAGATATTAATTTTTTCAAGCTGAAAATGGCTAGCCCAGCTATACTTTTTTTAGGAATACCCAGGCAAGGTCAAGTTGTTATTCTCCGCCCAGTTGGGCTGCAAATCTTTCCTAGGAGGGATGCATTAGGCTTAACAAGAAAATGGGCTTTAAGAAATAATAAATGGGATGTAATTATAAAAACTGGGCAGTAACTATAAAAAAATGCACCAAACACGTGATTACTTCATAAAATATTATTTTTGGATATTGAAAATTTTAATTTCATTAATTGTTGCGAGCGCAATGTTTCATTGGATTTTTACGTAATATAAAATTATATTGAAATTGTATTTAATCTGACTAGAAATTTCGGGATAAAAATATTTCGGATCCCATCAAAATGTGGGAAATTTTATTGAATTCTGTTTTGAACGGTTGGTTGAAATGGGTTGTACTTTTAACAAACTGTAAATGGGTTGTAGTAAATTCCATTAGAATTCAAAAATGGGCTACACATTCTTACAAATCTCAAATGGGATATAAGTTCTCTACCACACACTTCTGGCCTTACTAAGTTGACGCGTCCCCTAAAAAACAGAGTTGACGCGTATGCAAGGCTTTGTCAACTTATAGTCAACACACGGTTCTAGCAGCAGTGGCCGTTGGATGTCCATCCAACGGATGCCGTGCTTCTTCTTCAATCTCGGATATTCTAGCTTCACCCGCCCAAAAAATGATTCCTCCCCCTGACATCTAGGGCGCACCGTTTTGGAAGCTGACCTGTGGGCCTACTAAGTTGACGTACCAAGGGCTTCGTCAACTTAGTCAATATAAATGATTCTAGCTACAATGACCGTATGATGTCCATCCAACGGCTGTCGTGCTTCTTCAACCTCTGGTCTTCTTGCTCCAGGTGCCCAAACCAGCGCCGGTCGTGCCTCGTGCTCCTGCCTCCCGTGGCCGGCTGCGATGCGGCGGAGGCCTCACCACCCCCTACTACTCCCACCGCTGGCCAGGCCATCCCTCTACTCACCCACACCCCCTGTTATTCTGCGGCGACGGCAGCCTCACACCGCAGCGAACCAATGAACCCTCGTACTCCTCTATGCGTGGGCATCCACTGTCGCGTCTTCCCCGGCTTCGCGTCGTCCCCATCCTAGGCCTCGCTGTCGTCCACCGCCCTGGTGCTCTTGGCGCGGCGTGGTCAACGTGGTCAAGGAACGACTTCCATCGGACGTGGACTGTACGTGGAGAGGCTGACAGCTGGGTCCACGGCAGTCGCAAGGAAGTGCCTCCTTATTACGCGCAAAATAATTATTCCTCCACCTAACAGCGGGGACCCATCGGACGGGCCACCGTATTTCGCAGAAAAATGATTCGCCCCCTGACAGCTGGGACCCACGAGCTACATCTTCGCACGCAAGGAAGTGCGTTCGAAAAAATGATTCGCCCCCCTGACTGCTGGGACCCACCAGCTACATCTTCGCACGCATGGAAGTGCATCCGAAAAAAAATGATTCGCCCCCCGACTGCTGGGACCCACCAGCTACACCTTCGCATGCAAGGAAGTGCGTCCGGGCAAAAAAACGATTCGCCCCCCTGAGTGCTGGGACCCAGCAGCTACACCTTCGCACGCAAGGAAGTGCGTCTGGGCAAAAAAAACGATTCGCCCCCCTAACTGCTGGGACCCACCAGCTACATCTTCGCAGGCAAGGATGTGCCTGACAGTCGGGACCCACCTGGTCGAAGCGTACGTAGCGTTGTCATTCTGGTCGCGAACGTGTACGTACATACTGGTCAATGTAGAGGCGCACACGTGTCGTAGTAGACGCGTGCACGTAGCATGTACACGTCCGTACAGCGGCCAGGGTGCAAGAAAGAAAATACGGCCATGTATGTGTACATACGGGCAGGGTCTTGAACGCCTACTCGCTCATACGTACGGCCAGGGCTCGTGTACATGGCTGGGTCGGAACGGAGAAACAACGTCGTTGTCGTGTTCATGGGGAGGCAACAGAATGCGTCGTGTTCATGGGGAGGCGACGGAATGTGTCGTGTTCGTGGGGAGGCAACGGAATGCTCGTGTTCATGGGGAGGCAACGGAATGCGTTGTGTTCGTCGAGAGGCAACGGAACGCGTGGGAGCCAACCGGCTGGGTTGGAACGGAATGTGTGGTCGTGTTCATCGGGAGGGCTTGGACGGAACAGGCGATGGAAACGAGGCCTGGTGTACCGCATAACGGAGGAAACGGCCTTGTGTTCGACCGGCCACGTTCGAAACGGGATCCTATTCATCGAGAGGGGTCTGGCGTACCGCAAAACGGACGAAACAGACCTCCTATGGTCGAAACTGGGGTCCTGTTGATCGGGAGGGGTGTGGCGTACAGCAAAACGGAGGAAATGGACCTCCTGCGGTCCAAACGGGGGTCCTATTGATCGGGAGGGGTGTGGCGTACTGCAAAACGGACGAAACGGACCTCCTACGGTCGAAACGGGGGTCCTGTTCATCGGGAGGGGTGCAGCGTACCATAAAACGGGACTCCACGGGATACTGTTCATCTCCACCGTCGACCTCCTCCAGCCTCCACGGGCTACCGTCGACCTCCTCCAGCCTCCACGAGCTCCTGTTCATCCAGCCTCCACCGCGCGCTACTCCACCGGCTACTGTTCAACCACCCCTCCGCCGTCTACTGTTCATCCAGCCCTCCACACCACGGGGTCCTGTTCAACCACCCCTCCATGGGCACCCCTCCACCGTCTAATGTTCATCCAGCCCTCCACCACACCATGGGGTCTTGTTCATCCAGAGGCAACGCCACCGCTCACTGTTCATCCAATCGATCAGCTTCAGTTAGTAGCAGTAGCGAAGGAATCGCTCGATTGGGTTCAGTTAACAGCCATCGATCGATCGCTCGGGTTCAGTAATGTGTAGCCTGCAGTGCAATCGCTCGGGTTCAGTTAGAGCCCAACGCCTCGCTCGGGTTCAGTTAGAGCCAATGCCTCACACACACGCGCGTACGTGTACGAGAGAAACACGCATTGCTCAGCCCCCGACCTCCCACCGTAACCGGGAGCTCCCTGAAATTTTCCTCTCCCTCCCTTCTACCACGGTTTTTCCGTCATGGATGGCCCAAAGAATGTCATGCAGCTGCGTCTCCGACCCGCCCAGGACGAAAAGCCCATTTTCTGTCATGATTTTTTTTCATAGAAGTAGGACCCCACCACATCTATGATGATACCGGGTTTTGTCACAATTATCGTCATAGAAGTGTCATATGTATGACAGGAAAAAAATTCGTTCGGCCCAAAATGTCACGGATGTTTCTTTTTTTGTAGTGTAAGCTCGGAAATTTCTCAAACTCCAGATCCCAAATTGGGTCAGGGTTCGGATTTAAATCCACCCACCCACCCAGATACACGCGATCTCACCTACCTACGACAGCAGTCTCAGAAAACAGTCCATCACTTTTGGGCCAGATTCCACTTTGTCAAGAACAAGATCAAAGATTGCCGCGACGAAGACGTGATCTCAATATTCCGTAGTAATTGTATGGACGAAGGAATCCTCAACGCTATCAACCGCTGTCACATATTATACTTTGCCAATTTGACAGCCATTGTACAGAAGTACTGCGCAATGGAAAGCGCCTGGAAAACTCAGGCAGCTAGTTGGGAGCCGCCAGCTCCCACTCAACCTTTCGTGCGGACAAAAAGGATGCACCCTCGAGAGGCGCCCAAAATAGCAGTAAAGAAATCCAAACCCATTACGGGGCGCGGAACCGTTCTGGAAGGATGGCTCGATAGGCCGTGCAAAATACACACAACACCGGATACCATGCTTACCCACAACCTTAGAGCATGTTGGATACTCCGGCAAGTGGTCAAGAGTGGCGAGGATATCCTCACCAAACATACCTCGGAACAACTCCCCCCGGAACACGATAATCATAGAGTATTGACAGTCTTCGAGACTTCCGCTTCGAACAATCGGCGCAAGAGGGCACTCCGCGACCTCGCAGAAGTCTGTCAAATCGCAACAATAAATCCTTGGAACGACACAGCCATAACTTTCAATGCCAGTGACGAACAAAAAGGCCGGTCAGTCTGAGCACCAGTGGCCTTGGTCCTCAATCCAATTTTGGACAGTTTCCGACTTAGCAAAGTGCTCATGGACGGCGGCAGCGGGTTAAACCTCATCTACGAGGATACACTTAGTAAAATGGACATAGACAGGAGCCGTATTGAGCAAAGTAACACGACCTTCCGAGGAATTATTCCCAGCCGGGAGGCACGATGCGCAGGAAAAATCACACTTGATGTGGTATTCGGCACGCCGGATAACTACCGGTCCAAATAAATAACCTTCCAAGTGGCCCCTTTCAATAGTGGATACCACGCCCTGTTGGGGCTAGACACATTCACACGCTTTGAAGCCATACCTCATTACAGGTACATCAAGCTCAAAATGCCCGGGCCCAACGGTATTATCACTCTCACAAGTGATCCGGATATAGCCCTCCGCGCCGAAAACAAAACAGCCTCCATGGCCCTTGAGGCACTCTCTGAGGCCCTTGTGGCAGAAGAGTTAAACGCTCTGCGCTCAACGGTGGATAGGGACGACAAAATCCTCGAAAAGAGCTCTAAATCCACCTCCTTCAAACTAGGAAATGAAATAGTCAAATTTCAAGTCCACCTGATGGACCCAAAGAAAACAACCTCCATCGATGCACAGCTGGACTCAACGGTGGACGCCACACTATGAGCGTTCCTATGTGAGAATTGGGACATATTTTCTTGGCACCCTTCTGATATGCCAGGAATCCCATGCAGGTTGGCTAAGCACAGCCTCAATATATTGTAGGGATACAAGCCAGTTAAGCAAACACTGCGGCGCTTTTCTGAACCCAACCGACAAGCCATGGGAGAGGAGCTAGCCAAGCTAATCGAGGCCGGATTCATCAGAGAAATAAAACATCCGGACTGGCTAGCAAACCTGGTGATGGTGCCAAAGAAGGATAAATCCTGGCGCTTGTGCGTCGATTTCAAAGACCTCAACAAAGCTTGCCCTGACGATCCATTCCCACTCCCCCACATCGATCAAATTATTGACACCACTGCAAGACATGACTCACTATGTTTCCTTGACGCATATTCCGGATACCATCAAATTAAAATGAAGGAATCCGACCAAGCCGCAATGGCGTTTATTACGCCATATGGGCCTTTCTGCTTCAACACTATGCCCTTCGGGCTCAAAAACGCCGGTGCCACCTACCAACGCATGATTCAAACATGCCTGGAGAAACAAATCGGTAAAACAGTTGAAGTATATGTGGACGATGTCGTCATCAAGACTAAGTGCATCAAATCATTAATAGATGACTTATGCCTCACATTCGACAATCTCCGGACATATGACATTAAGCTCAATCCGGAAAAATGTGTATTCGGCATCCCCTCGGGAAAACTACTGGGCTTCATTTTTTCTAGTAGAGGAATCGAGGCAAACCCAGCCAAAATCCAAGCTTTATCACAATTAGCTACACCAACAGACCTTAAACAGGTCCAAAAGCTAGGTGGATGCATGGCAGCTTTAAGCCGCTTTATCTCCAGACTAGGAGAAAAAGCATTGCCACTTTATCGGCACCTCGGACGCATCGATCACTTCGAGTGGATAGATGCAGCAACGGCTGGATTGGAAGAAATAAAGGCTCTTTTAGGAAGCAACCCAATCCTAGCCGCGTCAAGCACCAGCGAACCAATGCTACTATAAATATCTGCAACACACCAGGTGGTGAGCGCAGTACTCGTCGTTGAACGAGAAGAGGACGGACACAAATTCCCGCTCTAGAAGCTAGTATACTACGTATCCACTGTCCTAACTCCATGCAAATCCCGGTACCCTCATTATCAAAAGATAGCATACGCGGTCTTCATGGCATCCCGGAAGCTACAACACTATTTCGAGGAGTGCTCGATTACAGTGGCTTCCGAAGTTCCACTGAATGACATAATAAACAATCGCAACGCAACGGGGCGGATTGCCAAGTGGGCCATTGAGCTCCTTCCATTCGATATGACATATAAGTCACGCCAGGCCATCAAATCCCAAGTACTGGCAGACTTCATCGCCGAATGGACAGAAACCGAACTCCCTAAAGAGTACGGCACATATTCCAACTGGGTCATGCATTTCGATGGTTCCAAAATGCTGGCGGGCTTAGGGGCAGGCATTGTCCTAACATCCCCCACTGGAGATAGAGTTCAGTACGTACTCCAAAAACTATACACAGACTCCAACAATGCAGCCGAATACGAGGCTTTATTGCATGGTCTTCGGATGGCTGTCTCCATGGGCATACAACGCCTAGAAGTGCGCGGGTACTTGAACCTCGTGATATCTCAAATAAATGGAGATTTCGATGCCAAGGATCCAAAGATGGCGGCTTACCGTAACGCCGTTCTCAAAATATCGTCTCGGTTTGATGGGCTCAAGTTTCACCATGTGGCTCGAGAGAGTAACCAAGCGGCGGATGTCCTTGCTCCCATTGGCGCCAAACGCGACCCCGTCTGTCGTGGGTTTGTCATGGCAGATGTCCTTGTGAAAGGACTTAGTTGTGGAGACATTGCTACGGGTTAGCTTAAAGGGGTTAAGCGGACAAGGGGACACGGGGAGTTTTATACTAGTTTGGCCCCTTCGAGGAAGCTAAAAGCCTACGTCTAGTTGTGATTGGTATTGCTAGGGTTTCAAACGCCAGGGAGCGAATCCGCTTTATTTGGCTCTCGAGTTGTTGTCCCTCAACCGCGGCCGGGTCGTCCCTTTATATTCATAGGTTGACGCCCGCCGGGCTACAGAGTCCCGAAGCCGGATCATAAACGTGTCCGGTTCGGTCTCTACTCTTCCTATCTTACAATACAAGTTACATGACTAGGTCGGTTTACATTTATAGGCTGTAACCCGCCTTCGGGCCTTGGGCCTTCCGTAAAGCGACATCATCCTTGCATCTTCATGGGCTTCTAATCTTCAAAGAGTCAACCCGGCTACATAAGGCCGGTTTACCTCCAGTAGTAATATCCCCAACATTAGGCCCCAGATTGGTTTGAACTTGTTCATGTCAATCTTCTACACTTAGAAAAAATCTTCTCTCATATCTTCACCTTGATCTTGTAAACCGCCGTGACATCATACTTCCAAATTATGATAAACCGCCCTGACGTCATCCATCTGTCGATGTCGGAGATTACCTTCATTTAATGTGTATTCAGTCACCAAGGCGACACCTTTATTAACTTATCCATTTTTTGGGCTCCTCGATTCCCGCACTTGCCGTTTTACCGCTTCGCCTTATAAATAGGGGCAGAGGACCCCTTTCTTTTCTTTCCACTACCCATTCATCTCTTCTTCTTCCTCTCGACAACCCTACACTCGAGCATCGCCGTCATCTTCGAACCTCGCCTCTGCTTCGTCGGCGGCCGCTGCATCAACCTGTTCGCACCAGAGTTCCACAATGCCCTTTCCGCTGCTTCCGTGGTTGCAGTAAGTCCTTTCCCCCTTCTTTCCTAGATACATTAGGTTTTCCTCGCTGTTCTTGAGGTTCGTCAGAGCTTATAGCGCTGTTCTTCCTTTGGCCCGTAGATGAATGCTTCGTACTTATCATATCTCTTGTCGTGATGAATCTTCTATTACCCTCACAAATCCTTATACAAAAACTACTGCAATCCTTCATAAACTGTTTCGGGTCTTACCCTTTTTAGGTCGAAATATTTTGCTTTTCTGTCTTACCTTAGATCCAAAAGTTTTATACATCTCTGTGAAATCTGTTTCTCCTCACGCCATTATAGGCGGTTTAACTTTGCATAATCAATCTGTACCATTAGCCCTCTGATAAATCGGAAGAGCCTTTTGTCTCCATAATTATATTCCGGTTTAACAGTGTCTGAGTATCCCTATCGTGGTATTACCTTTTATGCATTATTGCATTGATCTCCGGTTTATGCCATGTCCTCTATCAGTATGTCTCTTACTCCATTGTATCGTGCATATAATCATGCGTGATTTATAAACCGGCCTTTCATTTTCAGCTTGTTTGTTTCGCAATGTCCAAACAATTCACTGCCTACAACTGGGCTCGTTCCCAGGTTACTGAGACTCAGTTGAATGAGATGGTCAGCATCGGCTCCCTACCTAAGAAAACTGAAATCAAATGGCGAGTTCCCGAAACAGAAATCCTCTGACCCCAAGGCAGGGCGAGGTGGTGGTCTTTGTTGATCACATAGGTCGTGGCTTCAAACTGCCAGGGTCAAAGTTTTATCAAGATGTGCTTGCCAGCTTCCAACTTCATCCGCAAGATATTGGTCCCAACTCGGTCTCCAATGTATGTGACTTCCAGGTCTTCTGTGAAGTATATTTACAAGAAGAACCAACTTCACAACTGTTCTGGGATTTCTTCCACTTAAACCCACGCATGGAGTTTGTAAATGTACCGAACATAGAACTTGGTGGTGTCTCGATTCAAAAGCGGAAAGAAGTTGAATTTCCCCATGCCAAAGATCATAGCCACCCAAAGGAATAGAACCAAACTTGGTTTTATTGCAGAGACACTTCGCCTGAAGATGAAAATCCCCTCCCCGGCTTTCGTGATCACATACTATCCAACACCCACCATATCCCACAACGCCTGAGCTCTTCAGAAAGGGCAAAATACGCTCCTCAACTCGCCAAACTCTGGACCTTTATGGCGAACGGTTTAACAGGCGTGGACTTTGTGCACTGTTGGATATCCTGGAGTATCTTGCCGCTAAGCCGGCATCCCGGTTTAATGTGTGAATATACCAGTGAGGTTGATGACCCTCAACACCATTGCAACATCCAATTATCTGAGTAAGAAGTCACTGAAGGTGTAAAGAAGATTCTGAATGAATCAGAACTGATCTGTAGTCAAACCGGTCTGAGTCCCTTCTATGCCAAAAACAAAACGCCTGCTGTAAGCATTATATTTCCCCCTCATCTCTAATATTTTTAGCTTATGCAACCTGTAATCCTTCTTCTTTGTATATAGGGAGATGACCCCTTTTGGAAACGGAAAACCGTAGAGAAAGCGGCAAAGCCGACTGGAGACAAACCGGTCAAGCCATCCCGCCCAAAGACCAAAGTCGTAAAACGGACGTCAAAACGGAAAACGGTTGACCGGATTAATATGGAGCTTGATGATGATACTGATGATCTAGAAGTTGAGGTAGAACTTGACTCACTTGGCTCTCTTTTCATGCATCTCATTAACAATGATCTTCCTCAGGAGGACACAGAAGCTAGTCAAGCTGATGATGTAGAGGTAATTACCCTTTCCTCCGGTTCAGACTCTATGCCAACACAAAAAACTCTCCAAGCAGTCCGGAAAGTAAGCTTCTCTCATCCTCTTGCTCACTTGGATCCAACATTTATTTTGAAGACTCAGCAGCATGAAGCTCGCCGGACAACCCGGCACAGTGGCCAACAGGTCACTTCAGCCGGTTTACCTGATACTCCGGTTCGGAAGCGCCGGTCTGAGGTCTCTCCTACTTCTGACCATTCTTACCCCAAGGCAGGTTATTTCAGACAGCCTCTTAATCCGTCCGATTCAAATTATCAGGTGACACCTCCTTCATCTTCTGGTGAATCGACAGCAACTCAACTCCCCCCTTTGAAAACTGTGGCCGGGTAAGTTGTAAAAACCTTTCCTCTCAATGCACCATAAATCCTTTGAATAGGATGTTAATCCTCTTTTATTCTGTTTGCAGGGCCAAAGCCAGACCCAGTAAGAAAGCTCGGACCACCAATCCGCTCGAAGATTCGGTCGCCGAAGAAGAAGAACCAAGAGGTGAACCGGAACAAACTCATGAATCGGAAAGCCCTCGTCCTGAAGCTGCTTCTGATAACCCGCCCCTTGAAGGCCAAAATACTGATGAACCAGCAGACGCTGATCCTGCCGCGCCTCATGTTGAACCGGCAGAACCAAACCGGGCTAGTCCGGTGAAAGACTGAAATTCCAATATCGTCAACCAAAAACCCTGAAGGCCAAGGTGATGACGTTATTATTACTGGAATGGGCCACAGCTCTCCTGGCCATCCCGTCATTTTGGCTCAACACAGTGCCAAAGAAGAGCAAGCTGCCAGGGAGAAAGGTAAATGGAGCAGCCATTTATCAAGCTATGCTCATCTTAACGCTGATGAGCTCCATTCTGGCTTCTTGAACCGTCTGCACTCAAACCGGGATTATGAAGCCGGTTTGGTGAACTTGATGAAAGAGTGATATGAGGTAAATTCCTCTCCCTTTGTTTATTTATTTATAGCTGAAATACTATCCCAAGTAGCCCCCAAGGGTCGTTTTATGATTTTTAATCATAAACCGGGTCTTTGTAACACTTTAAACATCACATCATTGATCCTTGCAATGGCAGGTCTCTAATAATAGACAAGACTCATCTTCAAATAATTAGATAACTTTCTGTGGCATAGCCCCCAAAGGCCGGTTTAACTTGGCAAGTTAATCCGGTTTTTAATCCACACATCTGTTTTAGAACAGACGCACATTAGCCCCCAAGTGTCAAGGATAATGCTTGCATTGTTCTGGAGACTTTTATAAAGTGTAGTACTTGAGAGCAAATAGGCATTAGCCCCCAAGTATGAAGTGCATAACTTTGTTATACGCTTTGTACTTAGCACATATATATATGTTGTTTGTTTAACATACCTTCAACATGGCAGGCTGAACTGAGAAGCAAAGATGCCCAAAGTTCTAACTTGCAAGAGAATGTGAAGTCACAACAAGCCGAGGCTGAAAAGGCCAAAGAGGAGCTGACCCAGGCCCTGGTCGTGATGGAAAAGTTGAAAGAATCTTTCAACAAAGATCGTGCTGACTGGGAAACCGAGAAATCCGGTTTAACCAAAAGAGATGTAGATGTCGAGGCAGCCCTGAAGCCAGTGGTAGATGAACTAGCCGGTTTGAAACACCAAATCAATGCTATGACCTCTGCTATCTTTGGTAAGTACCTGCTTTATGTGTGTTGCATAAGTTGATGAACCTTATAACTGACCAAAATGTTGATAAAATCTTTGACAGGTACCCGGATCGCTCATCTTGGCACAGATATGCGGATGAAACTCAAAGCGGCATACACATTGATTGAACAGATGTACTCTGGGTCTCAGTGGGCTATTTGCACGGCAGCTTATAACAAACCGGCTCCCACTTTGATTAAAGAAACTCTTGAGAAGTTGGCCATGTTACCAGCCCGCATCGCCGAGTTGAAGAAAGCAGTTGCCAGAGCCGGAGCTTTAACTGCACTTATTCGAGCAAAAGCCTGGATTCCAGATCTTGAAGCGGAAGACATCATCAAAGGATAACCAGGTGTTAAAGAAGATAGTTCCAACTTTGACAATGATGATCTCCAGCGGCTGACCAAACAGATGCGGCCAGCAGCCAGCAAGTTGGCTGATGATAAAGATTTGTTCCATTTCCAACCGTTTTACAATGCGGAGGGGAAGAGGCAGCCGGCCGACATCCATGAAGTTGAAGAACTTGTGCCTCCGATTCGTAAGCACACTTATGCTCCTGATATTAACCCCTCCAATCTTATCCATGAAGAAGCAGTGTTTCAAGCTTTAACTGGAATCGATTGGTCAATGGTTGATTTCCAGTGTCTGGGGAGGGATGAAGAAGTGCCCACACCAACTGACCCTCAACCATCAAACCGTCCAGACGAAGCATCCTAAACCAGTCGCCGGTTTACTGTCCACCGTGTGCCGATCTTGTGAAAAACAATTATGCCATTGGAGCCGTTTTGAAGGCTTCTTGTAATAGGATAGCTAAAAACTCCTTTATTTGCCATGCCATCGAGCATGTTTTGTAATGCCTCATGACAACTTGTGCCACCCTTTGGGATATATTTATGCATAACCCATGATGATTTGTGTTCCTGGGTTTAACAACTTAAAAGTGTCTAGCGGTTTACCGCTAGACTGGTCAATATATCCAGGAAGTGTACAGGACATAGATGAAATAATCGAAGTGTTTGTACAAAAAGCAGTATACATAACATACCTCATTGGTTGACTAACGGTGTATACGGCAAAGGTGTTAATACCAATCCGAAGCGTTGATAACCTCATCTCTATACTGTCGGTTTATATATTAAACCGGACCGAGATAACTACCGGGTTTTCTTTATAACACTGGTGATTTAGTCAAACCAGACCGGGTCAATAAACACCGGTTTATAACTGATCATGTGTCAACAACTTGTAGTTGAGAAGCAAGTCGGGTCAAGGACACCGGTTTATCAAAAAATACTTATGAATTTCAACAAACAAAACTCAAACAGGAAAATATGCAAGGCTTTTTACGAGCTGCCAGGCTCCAGATCGAGGCTTTTCATTGGCTGCCAGGCCTCTGAGTTAAACCATTTAACAAAGCCTTTTAAGATGGGCCTCCAATTAACCAATCATCGTTTTAACTTTAACAAGTTCAGGGTCTATAAAAGATTGACATGTCAAATGTTCGATGGGTCATACCAGGATTACCTGGACAGGAGTGGCTTACTTGATGAAGGCAGGTTAACCCGGGTTTTTAGGTGTATACACCAAGCTTCCAAGTCGTGGCTTGATAGCCAATTACGAGGGTCCTTTCAAACTCTTTGTTGCTTGCACAAAGAGCCCCCAAGTAACTTTACGGGCTGTGCTCCGTGAGTGCCCATGTTTGAGTCTATGCTTTGTGCGACACTCTCTTTGGCCCCACATAATTTCCTTCCTGGCTAAACGCCTATCAAGAGGTGTAGCTGTGGTGTGATAACAACCAAGCCCCCTAGTGATATCCCTTTGTCGTTTCAAACCGATCAAGAGGTGTAGCTATGATTCAGATATGACCAAGCCCCCTAGTGATATTCTTTATATCCGTGCGGCTGTAGAGACCGGTTTAACAAAAAACTCCGCTTTGTCAGTAGAAACTCTTGTGAGCACACACATCATGTAAAAAGAACAGAGACCCCGCTTTAATGGAGGCTCCGATTTATTATATAATATATACATTATCATAAATATGTACATTGGAAGAGCCTATGGCTCAAGTATAGTAAGGCCGAAGAAGAGCTATGTTCCATGGCCGCTTGGTCTCCTCCTCCGATTGACGTGAGTCTTTATGCTCTCGAACATCAATGACGTAGTAAGACCCGTTGTGCAGATTTTTGCTGACCACAAAGGGTCCTTCCCAAGGTGGGGATAACTTGTGCATATCAGTCTGATCCTGGATGAGCCCGAGCACCAAATCGCCTTCTTGAAAGGTTCTGGTTTTAACCCGACGGCTATGATAATGTTGGAGATCTTGTTGATAAATCGCCGATCGTGCTGCTGCAAGATCACGCTCTTCATCCAACAGGTCCAGAGAATCATGACGTGCCTTCTCATTATCAGCTTCAACATAAGCTGTCACACGGGGCGAATCATGACGGATGTCACAAGGAAGAACGGCCTCCGCTCCATAGACCATGAAGAAAGGTGTGTAACCCGTAGACCTATTGGGTGTGGTGTTGATGCTCCATAACACAGAAGGTAGCTCCTCAACCCTACAACCCGGTGTCTGCTTTAAGGGAACCATAAGCCTGGGTTTGATACCCCGTAGAATTTCTTGATTTGCCCTCTCTGCTTGACCATTAGATTGGGGGTGAGCCACTGATGCTAGATCGAGCCGGATGTGCTCACGTTGACAAAATTCTTCCATCTCCCCTTTTGACAAGTTAGTACCATTATCTGTTATAATGTTGTGTGGAAAGCCAAGCCGGAATATCACCTTCTTGATGAATTGAACCGCCGTGGTTGCATCACACTTGCTGACTGGCTCTGCCTCCACCCATTTAGTGAATTTATCAACTGCTACTAACAGGTGGGTCTTTTTGTCCTTAGAGCGCTTGAAGGGTCCAACCATATCAAGCCCCCAAGTTGCAAACGGCCACGTAATTGGAATCATCCGCAACTCTTGAGCCGGAACGTGTGCACGGTGGGTAATTTTTTGACATCCATCACATCTCTTGACTAAATCCTCCGCATCAGCATGCGCCGTCAACCAGTAAAAACCATGGTGAAAAGCTTTGGCAACCAAAGACTTTGAACCGGCGTGGTGACCGCAATCCCCTTCATGGATTTCTCGCAAAATCTCACAACCTTCTTGAGGAGAAACACAGCGCTGAATTGCTCCTGAAACACCGTAACGATGTAACTCCCTGTTGAGTATGGTCATGGACTTTGAATACCGGATTATCTATCGAGCCAACGTTTCATCGTATGGTAACTCGCCCCGGTTCATGTAAGCCAGATATGGGATCGTCCAATCCGGTATGGAATGCAGAGCTGCCACCAACTGAGCCTCCGGATCAGGAATAGCCAAATCTTCTTCGGTTGGCACCTTGACTGACGGATTATGCAACACATCAAGACAGACATTGGGCGAGACCGGTTTACGCTGGGAACCAACACGACTTAAAGCGTCCTCCGCTTCATTCTTTCGCCGGTCTATATGGTCCACCTGATAACCCTTAAAGCGACCAGCCACTGCGTCCACCTCTCGCCGATATGCAGCCATGAGTGGGTCCTTAGAGTCCCAAGTGCCAAACACCTGCTGAGCCACTAGATCTGAATCGCCGAAGCACTTAACCCGACTCAAATTCATCTCCTTAGCCATCCGAAGACCGTGGAGCAAAGCCTCATATTCAGCTGCATTGTTAGTACAACGGAACATTAAACGGAGGACATAACAAAACTTGTCACCTCGTGGGGAAGCTAGTATGACTCCAGCCCCCGAGCCCTCCAACTGTCTGCATCCATCAAAATGAATAGTCCAATATGTATTATCTGGTTTCTCTTCAGGTGCTTGTAACTCCGTCCAATCATTGATGAAGTCCATGAGTGCCTGGGATTTGATCGCTGTGCGGGGCATATATTTGAGCCTATGAGGTCCAAGCTCAATGGCCCACTTGGCAGCCCGGCCAGTTGCTTCTCTGTTTTCAATGATATCGCCCAGAGGAGCTGAGCTGACCACTGTGATGGGATGGCCCTGAAAATAATGTTTAAGCTTCTGGCTTGCCATAAATACTCCATACACCAGCTTTTGCCAATGTGGATACCTCTGCTTTGACTCAATGAGCACCTCACTGATATAATAAACCGGCCGTTGAACCGGATATTCCTTGCCAAGCTCCTTGCGCTCTACTACAATGGCTACGCTAACAGCCCGGGCATTAGCAGCCACATATAATAATAACAGCTCTTTATCGGTTGGTGTTGCGAGCACGGGCGGTTTAGCTAGCTGCCTCTTCAGATCCTCAAACGCTTTATCAGCTGCCTCACTCCAGACAAAGTTATCTGTTTTCTTGAGCATCTGATATAAGGGGATGGCCTTCTCTCCAAGGCGACTGATAAACCGACTCAAGGCTGTAATCCGGCTGGCCAGACATTGAACATCGTTGATACACGCTGGTTTAGCCAAGGACGTAATTGCTGCAATTTTTCCGGATTAGCCTCAATGCCTCTGTTTGACACCAGAAAACCTAAGACCTTGCCTGCCGGGACACCAAAGACACACTTCTTCGAATTGAGCATCATCTTGTAAATCTGGAGATTGTCAAAGGTTTCTCTTAAATCATCTATCAATGTCTCCTCCTTTCTGGATTTTACCATAATATCATCCACATATGCATGAACATTGCGCCCAATTTCTTTATGAAGGCAATTCTGAACACATTGCTGGTAAGTTGCCTGGGCACTCTTGAGTCCAAAAGACATGGAGACATAGCAGAAGGCTCCAAAGGGAGTTATGAAAGCTGTTTTCTCCTGGTCCTTAACCGCCATTTTGATATGATGATAACCAGAGTAAGCATCCAGAAAATACAAACGGTCACAACCTGCCGTAGCATCAATTATCTGATCAATGTGAGGGAGAGCAAAGGGGTCTGCAGGGCAAGCCTTGTTTAAATCTGTGTAATCCACACACATGCGCCAAGTGCCGTTTTTTCTTAAGAACCAGCACCGGATTAGCTAACCACTCTGGATGAAAAAACTCGACAATAAACCCTGTGGCCAACAGACGGGCTACCTCTTCACCGATAGCCTTACGTCTCTCTTCATTGAAGCGGCGGAGGAACTACCGGACCGATTTAAACTTAGGATCAATGTTGAGTTTGTGCTCAGTGAGTTCCCTCGGTACACCTGGCATGTCAAAAGGTTTCCATGCAAAGATGTCTCGATTCTCACGGATGAACTCGATGAGCACGCTTTCCTATTTGGGATCCGGGTTAGCGCTGATGCTGAACTGTTTGGATGAATCGCCAGGAACAAAGTCAACCATCTTAGTGTCTATAGCCGACTTGAACTTCAGCACCGGATCATGTTCCATAGTCAGCTTTTTCAAAGAGGTCATGTCTGCCGGATCAACTTGCTCCTTATAGAATTTCAACTCCTCCATGGCACAAACCGACTCAGCATAAGCCGCATCACCTTCCTCACACTCCAAAGCAATCTTTCTGCTTCCATGTATTGTGATAGTCCCCTTATGACCTGGCATTTTAAGTTGTAGATAAACATAACACGGCCTCGCCATGAATTTAGCATAGGCCAGCCGCCCAAACAAGGCGTGGTACGGACTTTTGATCTTTACCACCTCAAATGTCAATGTTTCTGACCTTGAATCATAGTCATCTCCAAAAGCTAACTGCAAAGCTATCTTGCCAACAGGATATGCAGACTTACCAGGCACCACACCATGAAAGACCGTATTCGATGGTTTAAGATTCTTATCTTTCAACCCCATACGGCGGAATGTATCATAATATAAAATGTTGATACTACTTCCCCCATCCATGAGTACTTTGGTAAACTTGTATCCCCCAACTTGAGGGGCTACCACCAGGGCCAAGTGACCTGGATTATCAACCCGGGGTGGGTGATCCTCTCTACTCCACAGAATAGGTTGCTCAGACCAGCGTAAATACTAAGGTAGTGCCGGTTCAACAGAGTTTACTGCCCTTTTGTGAAGCTTCTGATCACGCTTACACAAACTAATAGTGAAGACATGATATTGCTCGCTATTTAGCTGCTTGGGATTGCTCTAATAACCCAACTGTTGCTGCTGCTGCTGATTGCCCTGATGGTTGTAACCTCCCTGGATACCTTGGTGCCCTTGATTGATGTGTCCGGTTTGGTTGCCTTGAAATCCTAAACCGGAACTACCGCCTGCGTAACCCGGCCCATGGAAACCTCCTCCTGAACCGCCGGGCGGGCCGTTATCATACTGGAACATATTGGAATTCTTGAAATCCCACATGATATAACAGTCCTTCCAAAGATGTGATGCCGGCTTCTCCTTTGATCCATGCTTTGGACAGGGCTGGTTCAACAGGCGCTCCAAATTGGGGCCTGAACCTCCGCCCCTCTGGGGCTGCTTGCCCTTACAGCGCTGGCCATTCTCCTGTGCATTGGTCTTAGCAACAAAGTCCAAGCTATTGTCGGCCTTGCACTTACCATCGTTTCCATGGCCTGCCGGATTATGTTGCTGACCTTTGGCACTGCTGTTCTTCTTACCTTTCCCCGGTTTATCCTCCTCTGAGTCCGGGTCCTTGGTATTATCTGAATCGGCGTATTTAACCAAAGCGGCCATCAGCGTTGACATATCATTGCAGTGACGTTTGAGTC
This sequence comes from Triticum dicoccoides, assembly GCF_002162155.2. NCBI lineage: Eukaryota > Viridiplantae > Streptophyta > Magnoliopsida > Poales > Poaceae > Triticum > Triticum dicoccoides. The sequence continues at coordinate 141,518,559 of NC_041382.1, read as the reverse complement.
TTCCCAACTTCTGTTTGAGTGGTAAGAAACGGCAATTGCCCTCTAATGTTAACACTATAGTGTCTGCATTGATACGATCTGATGAATGAAAAATCGCTAAGACCCGTTTGACCCAATGGGTCGTGGATTCCCCTTCCTCTTGGACACAAGCGGCCATATCCACGATTGACATCGGCTGTTTACAAGTATCTTTGAAGTTCTGGATAAACCGGTGTTTTAACTCAGCCCATGATCCGACGGAGTTGGTTGGTAAGCTCTTCAACCAAGTGCGAGCTGTTCCTTCCAACATCATGGTGAAATATTTACCACACACTGCTTCATCCACATCTAACATCTCCATTGCCATCTCATAGCTCTCCACTCACACCTCTGGTTGCAAATCGGCGGTGTAATTTGGTACCTTACGAGGTCCCTTGAAATCCTTGGGCAGTCTCACATTACGCAAAGCGAGGGTAAGACACGGCACCCCTAAGGAACTGAACACCACACCTGGCTCTACTGAGGTCGTAGGGTGAACCGGAGTATGTTGTCGTGCTCCGTGTCGAGCTGCCAACTCGGCCTCCCGACGTGCGCGGCCATGGTCCACAACATCCTGCGCATTAGCGCCTCCCCCTGCCGGGTTGTTTCCTCGTGGTGAATTTCGGCGACGTGCACTACTAGACACGGCCGGTTCGTCCTCCACGTGTCTGCTATAGCTCCGACTTGGACGGGGAGTGGAATGAATCCTCTCACGACTGTGTGAATACGCCTGCTGTTGATTTTGCGTTGTTTGAAGGAGATCCCTGGCCTGACGTGCTTCCACCGCAACTGGTGACTCGCCGTCGGTCGGGAGGGCCGCTAGGCGTGAAGCGGCGGCCACAATGTTGTCCAACGGGTTGGAATAATGCCCAGGAGGTGTTGGTACATACTGTGGCACAATGTTGTTCTGGCGAGGAGGGTCCATCGTGCGCGGTTGAATCGGCGCTCCTGTTCCCGGTGCCTCCACCCGGTTTAGTATGGGTTTGTTACCAGCTCCTGCTCCTGGTGTGTTGAAGAGATTCTGCGGCTCATAAACCGACGGAAGACGCGATCGGTACCTTCTTATCATGACTTCCTCTGAAGCATTCTGATCCAGCCTAATCCGGTAGGCCTATGCTTCCAATTCAGCCTGGTGTGTAACCATCCTAGCATTCTCTATTGCCAGGTCTGCTTTAGCCTGGGCTATCTGATCTTTTACCTTTGCAATCTCTACATTGTGCTGATCCCTGGCTGCTGCATCCACCTCTGCGGCCATCAACGTTCCCAAAGTGTCGAACAAATCAGACAGGACTTGGGCTGGAGGCGGCGCTGAGCTTCCTGCCCCTGCTGGTGTGGCCGTTGTTGAACCGGAGAGCATTGCTGTGGCGGTAGATGAATGAGGCGCCGATTGTGTGCCGGCCATGAAGATGGCGGCCCAGTTTGGCAGATCAGGGGAATCCGGAATACTGTTGCCCTCAGATCCTCCATCAATCCGGCTGTCCTGCAACTGGTAAAGTGATTCGGTCTCTCCAGAAGACTCGTCATCAGAACAGACCATGGTCTCTCCATCGGACACCGGCCCGTCCTCGTACCTCGATCCATGGATGACACCTACGAAAACATGCCTTGCCTCAGGCTGAACTGGTGAAGAACTTGCACGCCGAGCCGTTTCGATGATGTCGGTGCAGATGTCCGGCTCAGGGGCCGGTTCGCCGATCTTGCCGATGAAGACATGAATCCCACCAAAGGGGACCCGGTACCCGTATTCGATTGAATCGGCCTCGGGACCCCATCCTGCGTTGTCGATGTAGAGCTTGCCGCGATGACTCTTCGTCATCCGGCCCACGGTGTATCCCTTAAGTCCATCAAAGCTGCCCTTCAAGAACTCAAAACCATCGTGCGATAGCCCCACGGTGGGCACCAACTGTCGTGGGTTTGTCACGGCAGATGTCCTTGTGAAAGGACTTAGTTGTGGAGCCATCTCTACGGGTTATCTTAAAGGGGTTAAGCCGAACAAGGGGACACGGGGAGTTTTATACTAGTTCAGGGGGCGGTTCGCCGATCTTGCCGATGAAGACATGAATCCCACCAAAGGGGACCCGGTACCCGTATTCGATTGAATCGGCCTCGGGACCCCATCCTGCGTTGTCGATGTAGAGCTTGCCGCGACGACTCTTCATCATCCGGCCCACGGCGTATCCCTTAAGTCCATCAAAGTTGCCCTTCAAGAACTCAAAACCATCGTGCGATAGCCCCATGGTGGCCGCCAACTGTCGTGGGTTTGTCACGGCAGATGTCCTTGTGAAAGGACTTAGTTGTGGAGCCATCTCTACGGGTTAGCTTAAAGGGGTTAAGCCGAACAAGGGGACACGGGGAGTTTTATACTAGTCCGGCCCCTTCGAGGAAGGTAAAAGCCTACGTCTAGTTGTGATTGGTATTGCTAGGGTTTCAAAGGACAGGGAGCGAATCCGCTTTGTCTGGCTCTCGAGTTGTTGTCCCTCAACCACGGTCGGGTCGTCCCTTTATATTCATAGCTTGACGCCCGCCGGGCTACAGAGTCCCAAAGCCGGATCATAAACGTGCCCGGTTCGGTCTCTACTCTTCCTATCTTACAATACAAGTTACATGACTAGGTCGGTTTACATTTACAGGCTGTAACCCGCCTTCGGGCCTTGGGCCTTCCGTAAAGCGCCATCATCCTTGCATCTTCATGGGCTTCTAATCTTCAAAGAGTCAACCCGGCTACATAAGGCCGGTTTACCTCCAGTAGTAATATCCTCAACACCGTCCCACCTAGCATCTTCTTGGAAAGGCTTTTCAAGCCATCCGTGGTGTGGCAAGGGGAGAGTGGCAACGTCAGTCCGGACCTGAGCATAACCCCAAATGCCGAACGTACCGACATCATCGGAGGCTCAGCCATCGAAACAAGACCATCGGCCCATCTAGTAATGGCAGTCATTGCCCCATGGACCGAACCATTCTTGGCCTACTTCAATAGGCAAGAGCTCCCTGAGGATCAAAATGAGGCCCGCCGCATTGTTCGGCGTTCGAAAGCCTATAAAGTCCATGTAGTAGAACTCTACAAGAAAAGCGCTACCGGAGTGCTTCAAAGATGTATCTCCGAGGAGGAGGGGCAGCAGCTTTTGGCTGAAATTCATGCTGGTCTCGGTGGTCACCACGCTGCAGCTCGGGCCCTTGTAAGCAAGGCCTTCCATACAGGTTTCTACTGGCCGATGGCCCGAGCAGATGCACAGGACCTGTCCAACGTTGCGTCGAATGCCAGCTTTTCGCCAACCAAAGCCATATGCTACCCACTGCTCTACAAACAATCCCCATCACTTGGCCTTTCGTGGGCTGGGGGCTTGACATGGTTGGGCCCCTTAAAGGAGGAAACCATAAGAAAAATATCTGCTAGTTATGGTAGATAAATTCACTAAGTGGATAGAGGCCAAACCAGTTAAAATGGCTGAAGCCGGACCAGTGATAGACTTTATATCTGTTGTTGTGCACCGTTATGGTGTTCCACACAGCATCATCATTGACAACGGCTCTAACTTTATACTCGATGAGGTGAAAAACTGGTGTGCTAATCTCGGCATTAAGCTCGATTACGCCTTCGTATATCATCCACAAACAAACAGTCAAGTCAAACGAGCAAATGGTCTTATTATGAGCGGCATCAAACCCAGACTAGTGCGGTCTTTAAAAGAATCAGACAAGCACTGGGTTGAGGAGCTCGACTCCGTACTCTGGGGGCTGTGGACCACGCCCAATTGCACTACCGGATACACACCTTTCTTTATGGTGTACGGCGCAGAGGCTGTGTTACCCTGCGACATTATTCATGACTCACCTCAAGTGCGCATGTACGAAGAGAGAGAGAGAGAGGGCAAGCTCGATTGGCAGGATAGCTTAGATGCCTTGGAGGAGGAGCGCGATGTTGCAAAAGCCCGTTCTGCACTTTATCAATAGCAGGCCCGCAGATATCAAAGCAGAGAAGTACGGGCCAAGACTTACAACATTGGCAAACTTGTTCTACGCCTCCCGGAGAAGAAAAAGGACAAACTCAAGCCAAAGTGGGAGGGTCATTTCATCATTGATGAAGTTCTCACTGGGGGAGCGTACCGCATGTCGTGGATCTAAGTCTGACAGTAGAGTGGGGGGGTAGGTATGGAGAGGCAAGGTCCTAGCTATGGAGAGGTTGTAAGCACAAGAGATGTACGAGTTCAGGCCCTTCTCAGAGGAAGTAAAAGCCCTACGTCTCGGAGCCCGGAGGCGGTCGAGTGGATTATGTGTATATGGATTACAGGGTGCCGAACCCTTCTGCCTGTGGAGGGGGGTGGCTTATATAGAGTGCGACAGGACCCCAGCCAACCCACGTAATGAAGGGTTTAAGGTACATTAAGTCCGGGGCGTTACTGGTAACGCCCCACATAAAGTGTCTTTACTATCATAAAGTCTACTTAATTACAGACCATTGCAGTGCAGAGTGCCACTTGACCTTCTGGTGGTCGAGTGAGTCTTCGTGGTCGAGTCCTTCAAGTCAGTCGAGTGAGTCCCTCGTAGGTCGACTGGAAGGTGATCTCTTCTAAGGGTGTCCTTGGGCAGGGTACTTAGATCAGGTTTGTGACCCTACCCTAGGTACATGACTCCATCATTAGCCCCCGAATGGATTGAGGCTTGATTGATGAAGGAGTTGATGTTGTTTCCGATTAGCCTTCGCATACTGGTCGTGCGTTGTTTTGGACCAAAAAATCTCTTTGTTGATAGTGAGCAACTTTTCTTCAGTCGACTCGATCCATTCTTTTCCTTCGTCGAGTGATCTTTTGGACTTCGCCGATTTCCGAGCGACGGATCGCAGGAAATCCCGCGTCTGGCAGACCGATCTGCCGTTCGCGGATTCCGCGCGATACGAAATTTGGGGAAGCGCGCGAAGCGGGGCGGACCGCGGCGCTCGAATGGGACAGGGCATAGACGCCTCGATCCCCGCGCCGCTTTTTTCACCACGTATCACGTCCGCGCAACTGTTTCAGGATATGATTAGACCGACCGGGCCCACCTGTCATCCACTCGGAAGGGATCTTATAAACGCGCCCGGCGAGGGTTTTTTGAGCAGTGCCTCAGCATTCTCTCTCTGCTCCCTTCGTCTCCGCCCAACACGCTCGCTCTCGCCTCCGCACAACTTCTCCTCGCGCGTCCCGCCGGCAGCCATGGTCAAGGAGAAGACGGTGGCGCTGGAACGCGCGAAGAAGGCGTCGGCGACGGAGAAGGCGAAGGGGAGATCCACCAGTCGCAGCGGGTCTTCGTCTAGATCTCGCCTGCCGAAAGGCTGGGTCCAGGGAGATTGGATCCAATCGACCATCACGGAGACGGATCTCCTCGACATGGCCAACGAGGGCCTGATCCCTCATGGAGCTGCAAGGCTTCCGGGGAAAGAGTGGCAACCCCAGCCGGAAGAGGGTGAGTGCGTGCTTCTGGCTACCCATGTCGACCGCGGATTTTCTTTGCCGCCGAGCGTTTTCTTCCGTGGTTTCTTGAACTTCTTTGGAGCGCAACTCCACCACTTCACCCCGAATTCTATCGCCTATCTTGCCGCGTTTGTGTCCATGTGTGAGAGTTTTCTGGGTTGTCGACCGCATTGGGGCTTGTTCAAGCACATATTCACGTGTCGCTCTCAGACCGTGAAAAAGGCGAGCCCAGGCGACGAAAAAACCCAAGTTGTCCAAATGTGTGGGGGTCTGGGGATCCAGGTGAGGAACAAGAGCACCTTCCCAGCCATGACATTTCCCGAGTCAGTCAGAGGCTGGCAGTCGACCTGGTTCTACTGCCAGGATCAGACGACGCCGGGGCAGTCGAGTGGACTCCCTCAGTTCACCATGGGCCGAGTGAACAAGCTCTCCTCTCTGAAGGTGATTCCGGAGGAGAAAGCTAACGTGAAGATGCTGATGGAGCGTGTAGTTCAGTTGGTTCAGGAGGGAGTGACGGGTATGGATCTCCTGGAGGTTTTTCTTAGGCGTCGTATCCAGCCTCTTCAGTTCCGGAGCCATTGCATGTGGTTGTACTGCGGGACTGAGGATGTGACTCGGGTCAATCCAGAAGCAGTCGACGATGCCACTCTGGAAAGGTGGATGGCCGCTGTTACTGGGAACAAGGATAACCCTCGCGGAGCCAGAAGGATTCCTCCGCTCGACCACCACAGTGATCCAAACAAGGTATGTCTTCTCCACTTCCCATTGTATTCTTGTCACATTTATTTCTGTTTTCTCTACCGATCGGTCGACTGATCTTTGTCTTGATGTCTATCAGGTCCTCACTGAGCTGTACTCGATGCCCAATGGAGCCCAGGCTCCGACTGAGGAGGGAGAAGCGAGCGGGGGCGAGAGCCAGGAGGAGGAGTGGGACTCGGACGCCGCTGAGGATGATGATGATGACGATGATGACGATGACGATGATGATGAGGACGAAGAAGAAGAGGAGGAGGAGGTCGCACCACCGCGCTCGGAAAGGCGGTCGAAGCTTGTCCATGACCCTGTGACTGAACGTGGCAAGGGGGCTGCGACTGTTACACAGTCGACCAAGCGCCCTCGGACCACCTCTCCGGCGCCGACTAAAAAGGCGTCGAAGCAGCCCAGGGTGACCCCGTCAAAGCCGACCAAGCTCCTGCCGAAGATGAAGGTGTCCATCCCCACCATATCAGGGTAATCATGCTGCTTAAGTCTTCTTGTTTTGTGCGAACTTTATCTCTGGTTGGCGCTGGAGTTAGTCGACTGATTCTTTGGAGTTGCAGTGCTGCTACTTCTGAGACCTCAGCCCGGGCTGACGACCATGAGATGGAGGACGCAGCAACCTCAAAACCTGGTACTATACTCTTAACACCGTTTCTAGTCGACTGACTCATGATCTCTAATTCTGATTCTTTTCTGTAGCTCCATCCAATGTTGTTATCACTCTCCCTGATGATGATGAAGATGAGGAACCGCTGAAGCACAGAAGGAGTAGGAAAGCGTCTGCCGGCAGGGTGCCCCAGGATGTGACGGTGCCTGAGACTCTGGTCGCGGAGGAGGAGAACACCACTCGACACACTGTGTCCTTCGCAGATCCACTGACGAGTGCTCTGCAGCCCTCCCTCTTCACGACGCACCACGTCCCAGAGGAACAAGCTGGCGCCGCGAAGGAGGCGATACGCCAGGCAGGGATCATGATGGAGTAGTTGAAGACCATCCGAGACGCGAGCCAGGCAGCTTACGACGCCAGTTCCGCCCTTCAAAGCAATGTTCAGGTCAGTCGACCACCGCTTGTTCTATTAGGATATGCTATCAAAAACTTTTCTTTCCAGAATTTATAGTAATCACCCACTGGGTGTGTCGATTTAAACTCCGTGTTAGCGGGGGCACGCTGAGTGCACCCGCTGGGTGTAGTCCCCAAGGCTAAGGTCGACTGCTGGCAGTCGGCCTTAGGCTTTATAAGTTCAGTCTTTCCGTCATTCGACTATGGCGAATGGATTTCGCAAACCGGTGGGGGCACGCTGAGTGCACCCACTGGGTGTAGTCCCCGAGACTGTGGTCGACTGCTTGCAGTCGATTACAGTCTTAAAGAATACATCTTGTTTTTTTTTTGAGGTCGACTGGTTGACTCTGTCTTCAATAGGATTAGTGGGGGCACGCTGAGTGCACCCACTGGGTGTAGTCCCCGAGACTACGGTCGAATGCTTGTATTCGGCTGTAGTCTTAGAAACGCATGATTTTTCCTGTTCCACTCGGAAGTGAATTATCTTTGACATTTAGTCGATTGATTCTTGGCAGAGATCCTGTGACCTTGCGGCTCGCTACACTGAGCTGGAAAACAAGCACATTCAGCTCGAGCTGGATTTGAAGCTGGCTCAGGAGAATCTGACGAAGGCAAAGGAGGAGACCAAAGGTATGTTTGGTGAGACCTCGACGACTGCTTTTTCCCTTTATTTGTTTCAAAATCTGATCTTGTTGTAACTTGCAGGTAAGGTGAAGGAGGCCCAACAGAAAAAAGACCTTGAACTAGCTGAGAAGATCAAGCTTCCTGATGAGAAGTTAGCTTCAGTCACCAAGCTTGAACAAGAAAATACCAATCTGAAAGCTGCTCTTGGGAAGAAAAATGACCTGGAGGCCTTCCTGAGTGGTCTTGCCAAGAAGTTGTTTCTTATGCTTGAAGGTAAACCTTTATGCTCAACAATCATTTTCAACTGTGATTTTTCCATTCGACCGTTGCCTTGACTCGGTGATCGCCCTTGCAGAATTTTTTCAAGACTTTGAAGAAGAGACTAGCCGGCTGGAACCAAACCTTGACCCCGTCAATTCTCCGGTGAACGACGAAGTTGCCATGAATGTTTTCCGACTGGAGTCCCGTGTCGCAGCTGTCGTGGACTATCTCGCAAGGCTGAAGGTCGCCACATCTCGCATCGACTCAACGCTCTGGCCCAGGGAGACACTCCAGCACGACCTCGAGTCGCTGATGGCTCGCTTGAACACAGTCCCTGGTCGAGTGCAAGAGTGGAAAAAGTCCTCGGCTCGGTGCGGTGCAGATGTTGCTCTGTGTCTGGCCCGAGTCCACTGCAAAGATGCGCGAGAAGACAAGCTGGCGGCCCTCCGGGTGGCCAACACCAAGAAACACGACTTCCGGTCCTTTATGGAAACTTTCATTGCTGCTGCCACTCGGATCGCAGATGGAATTGATCTTGATGAGTTTGTTGCACCTTCCAGCCCTCCACAGGAGGGGTAAAAAACTTCTTTTAAGCTCGAAGCTTTAAATTTGCCTCGGTATGCCGAGTGGAGTTGTAACGGATAAACCTTAACAGGCTTAGCGCCTGAGCACTTTCGGTTCCTTTAGGTATCATTCCGAACTTGAATTTGATGTTTGAATATGATTGCTTTTGGCTTGAAATGTCTTTTGTAGGTTCAAAGCAAGACGCTCACTACAGTCGACTTATTCCTTAATCCACTTAGGCAAGCACTGGGCTGCAGCTAAGCCCCCGAGTGAGAGGTTTGCTCTTCACTCGGTAGGATTTTTATATCTTAGGCGAGCACTGGGCTGCAGCTAAGCCCCTGAGTGAGAGGTTTGCTCTTCACTCGGTAGGATTTTTATATCTTAGGCGAGCACTGGGCTGCAGCTAAGCCCCTGAGTGAGAGGTTTGCTCTTCACTCGGTAGGATTTTTATATCTTAGGCGAACACTGGGCTGCAG
>NC_041382.1:141481029-141508334 GCF_002162155.2 Triticum dicoccoides | reverse complement strand
ATAACTTAGGCGAGTACTTGGACTGCAGCTAAGCCTCCGAGTGGAAGTCTGGCTTACCACTCGGTAGGATTTTTATAACTTAGGCGAGTACTTGGACTGCAGCTAAGCCTCCGAGTGGAAGTCTGGCTTACCACTCGGTAGGATTTTATTTAATCTTAGGCGAAACAGATTCGCAGCTAAGCCTCCGAGTGGGAGTCTGGCTCACCACTCGGTAAGGATTTTTACAAACTTAGGCAAAATGGATTCGCGGCTAAGTCACCCACTGAGGGGAAAATTTTATTGGATAAAATAAAAAGTGACAAAAATTATGGAGGAACTATGACACTATTATTTTGAAATCCATGAACTACAGGAGTACTTTATTGCAACTCATCCACGTGATAAACTTAAGTGTAAAATGGGCGGAGTAGTTCCGCGTTCCAAGCTCGGGGCTCGTCGATACTATGTTCGACGTTGTAAAGACGGTACGCCCCGTTGTGGAGAACTTTGGTGACGATGAACGGCCCTTCCCAAGAAGGAGCAAGCTTGTGATGTTTCTTCTGATCCACTCGGAGAACTAAATCTCCTTCCTGGAAGGCTCGACCCCTCACATTTCTGGCGTGGAAACGACGCAAATCTTGTTGGTAGATGGTCGATCGGATCAGAGCCATCTCCCTTTCTTCCTCTAAAAGGTCGACTGCGTCCTGCCGCGCTTGTTCAGCTTCTGCTTCATTGTAGATCTCAACTCGAGGAGCATTGTGGAGAAGATCACTCGGCAAGACTGCTTCAGCTCCGTAGACCAAGAAGAATGGATTTCTTCCGGTCGATCGATTAGGTGTGGTCCGCAGTCCCCAAAGCACCGAGGGAAGTTCGTCGACCCACGCTCCAGCTGCATGCTTGAGATCACGCATCAGTCGGGGTTTCAATCCCTTGAGAATCAGGCCATTGGCTCGCTCTGCTTGTCCATTCGTCTGCGGATGGGCGACTGAAGCGTAGTCAACTCGTGTGCCTTGAGAGTTGCAGAAGTCCCTGAATTCCTCCGAGTCAAAGTTCGACCCATTATCCGTAATGATGCTGTGTGGGACTCCATATCTGAATATCAGTTCTCTGATGAAGCTAACAACAGTACCGGCGTCAAGGTTCTTGATTGGTTTAGCCTCAATCCACTTGGTGAACTTGTCGACTGCCACCAGTACATGCGTGAAGCCACTTCGACCTGTTCTCAAAGGACCGACCATGTCCAACCCCCATACTGCGAAAGGCCAGACGAGTGGAATGGTCTTCAGAGCTGATGCAGGCTTGTGCGACATATTCGAGTAGAACTGGCATCCCTCGCACTTATCCACTATTTCCTTTGCCATCTTATTCGCCTTTGGCCAGTAAAATCCGGCTCGGTATGCTTTGGCCACGATGGTCCGAGAGGACGCATGATGACCACAGGTCCCCGAGTGGATATCATTAAGGATGATTCGACCTTCTTCTGGTGTTATGCACTTCTGACCAACTCCAGTCGCGCTTTCTCTATATAACTGTCCTTTGATTACGGTGAAGGCTTTAGATCGACGGACGATCTGTCGAGCCTCTTCCTCATCCTCCGGAAGCTCTTTTCTCAGGATATACGCGATATACGGAACTGTCCAGTCGGGAATGACCACCAAGACCTCCATGACCAAGTCGACCACTGCTGGGACTTCAACCTCAGTCGGATCTGTGGCACTCTTGGGCTGTGGAGCTTCTTCGGTGAAAGGATCTTCTTTGACTGACGGAGTGTGTATATGCTCCAAGAACACACCACTCGGAATGGCTCCTCTCTTGGAACCTATCTTTGCTAGATCATCAGCTGCTTGATTTTTCAGTCGGGGTATATGATGGAGCTCCAACCCCTCGAACTTCTTTTCCAGCTTCCTCACTGCACTGCAGTATCCAGTAATGGCTGGGCTTCTCACGTCCCACTCCTTCATCACTTGGTTGACCACTAAATCTGAATCGCCATAGACCATCAGGCGACGGACGCCGAGTGAAATGGCCATGCGCAATCCGTATAAGAGGGCCTCATACTCTGCCTCATTGTTGGAGGAATCAAAGTGAATCTGGAGCACATATCTGAGCTTATCTCCTCTGGGGGAAACCAGGACAACCCCAACACCGGAACCATTCAACATCTTAGAGCCATCAAAAAACATGGTCCAATGCTCCGAGTGAACTTCAGTCGGCTGCTGCTGTTCAATCCACTCGGCGAGGAAATCTGCTATTGCCTGGGACTTAATGGCTTTCTTTGCCTCAAACTTGATATCAAGGGGAAGAAGTTCAATCGCCCATTTCGCCACTCGACCAGTTGCATCTCTGTTGTGCAAAATCTCTGATAGTGCAGCGTAGCTGACGACTGTGATGGAATGATCAGATAAATAATGAGCAACCTTCTTTGTGGTCATGTATATTCCATACACAAGCTTTTGATAATGAGGATATCTCTGCTTGGATGGAGTCAAGACTTCAAACAAATAATACACTGGGCGCTGAACTTTGAAAGCTTTTCCTTCTTCTTCCCGCTCGACCGTAAGCACAGTACTGACGACTTGTCCTTTGGCTGTGATATAAAGCAACAGAGGCTCTTTGCTGATTGGAGCAGCAAGCACCGGCTGGGTGGAGAGCAGAGCTTTTAGCTCGGCAAACGCTGCATCAGCTTCTGGAGTCCACTCGAACTTGTCTGCCTTCTTCATTAGTCGGTAAAGAGGCAATGCCTTTTCACCGAGTCGTGAGATGAATCGACTTAATGCGGCCAAGCATCCAGTAAGCTTCTGGACATCGTGCACTCGCACAGGGCGTTTCATTCGGAGAATAGTTCCGATCTTTTCTGGATTAGCGTTGATCCCTCGCTCGGAAACGAGAAAACCGAGTAACTTGCCACCGGGAACTCCGAATGTGCACTTTGATGGATTGAGCTTGATATCATACCTTCTGAGGTTGGCAAATGTTTCGGCGAGGTCAGCGAGCAGGTCGGAACCTTTTCGTGACTTGACGATGATATCATCCATATACGCTTCCACATTCCGACTGATTTGAGTGAGTAGACACTTCTGAATCATTCGCATAAATGTGGCTCCTGCATTCTTGAGGCCGAATGGCATGGTGATATAGAAGAAGCACCCGAATGGAGTGATGAAAGCTGTTTTTACCTCGTCGGGTCCGTACAGACGGATCTGGTGGTACCCGGAGTAGGCGTCTAGAAAAGACAATCTCTCGCATCCCGCGGTCGAGTCAACAATTTGATCTATGCGAGGGAGAGGAAAATGATCTTTCGGGCAGGCCCGGTTGATGTGCTTGAAACCAATGCACATCCGGAGCGATTTGTCTTTCTTAGGAACCATGACGACATTAGCGAGCCATTCGGAGTGGTATATCTCTCGGATAAATCCTGCCGCCAACAGTCGAGCCACTTCCTCACCAATGGCTTTTCTCTTCTGGACGGCGGACCGCCGAAGATGCTCTTTGACTGGTTTTGCTGATGAGTCGACTCTTAGGCGATGCTCAGCCAGTCCTCTGGGAACACCTGGCATGTCAGCGGGCTTCCATGCAAAAATGTCCCAGTTCTCACGGAGGAACTGGATGAGCGCTTCTTCCTATTTCGGGTCGAGTGTTGTGAAGATGTGGGTCGGGGCTGCATCGGGGTCGGTCGGGTGAATGTGAACAGGCTTCGTCTCACCGGACGACTGAAATGCAGATTCTGTGGTGGGTTTCTTGGATCGCAGCAAATCACTCGGATCTGCGTTTTGCTTGTATTCTTCAAACTCGACCACTGTCACCTGGGAATCAGCAATCTTTGAGCCCTTCTGAAAGCACTCTTCTGCCTTTTTCCGATCACCGGTGACAGTGATCACTCCTTTGGGGCCGGGCATCTTCAATTTGAGGTACACGTAACATGGTCGAGCCATGAACCATGCACAAGCTGGTCTCCCCAAAATGGCATGATATGCACTCTGAAAATCCACGACCTCAAACGTCAACTTCTCTTTGCGAAAATGTTTCGAATCACCAAACACCACGTCCAGAGCTATTTGGCCGAGTGACTCGGCTTTCTTCCCTGGTATAACTCCATGAAAGCTCATGTTACTGGTACTCAGTCGGGACATCGGAATGCCCATTCCTTTCAGTGTGTCTGCATACAACAAATTCAGCGCGCTACCACCGTCCATCAGCACTTTTGTCAGTCGAGTGCCTTCGACAACTGGATCGACCGCCAAAGCTTGCCTCCCAGGGGTGGCAATATGAGTCGGGTGATCAGATTGGTCGAATGTGATGGGTGTTTGGGATCATCTCAGATAATTTGCTTTTGCTGGGGTAACCATGTTCACCTCGCGGTTAATGACTTTCAATCGACTCTTGGTTTCCACATCTGCAAAGATCATCAGAGTGGAGTTGACATGCGGATATCCTTCCTCACTGTCCTCCTTGTCTTCGGCCTTGTCCGACTCCTTTTCCTTGTCTTTAGACTGTTTTCCTTGAAACTGCTGGATCAGGAGTCGACATTGGCGAGTGGTATGCTTTGGGTAAATGATATTCCCCTCTTCGTCTTTCTTCGTGTGGATGTGACACGGCATATCCATCACGTCGTTCCCTTCTTTATCCTTTACCTTCTTAGGGTTCCAGGATCCTTTTGGTTTCCCTTTAAACTTTCCATGAGTCACGGCCAGAGCCTCTCCAGGAGCTGCCGGTTCAGCCTTCCGCTTCTGTTTTCGACTGGTGTTTCCCTTCTCCGACTGGCTTGGCTTGTGCTTGCCGCTTCGGAGTCGGTCTTATTCTTCGCCGTTGGCGTACTTGGCAGCAATTTCCATCATCCGACTCAAGGTCATATCTCCGGTTCGACCAAATTTCAAACTCAATTCTCTGTTCTTGACACCATCCTTGAAGGCGCAGACTGCCTGATGATCAGACACATTCTCCACAGTATGGTGCAAAGTGATCCATATCTGAATGTACTCCCTGAGAGTCTCATTGGTCTTCTGCACGCAGACTTGCAGCTCTGTCAATCCAGCCGGTCGCTTGCAAGTTCCTTCAAACGTTCTGACGAACACTCAGGACAGATCTTCCCAAGTGTAAATGCTGCTAGGAGGTAACTGATTCAACCATGCTCTGGCAGAACCTTCCAACATGAGGGGCAAATGCTTCATGGCCACCTCGTCATTCCCACCACCAATCTGAACCGCCACTCGGTAGTCCTCAAGCCAAGTTTCAGGCTTAGACTCACCGGTGAACTTGCTGACTCCTGTTGCCAACCTGAAATTGGGAGGAATCACTGCGGCTCTGATAGCTCTGCTGAAACATTCCGGACCAGAAACGTGCACTCGACTGCTCGTGGGCGCATCTCTGTCGAGTCCACCTCGATGGGCTCTGTTCCGGTCGACCAAGCCTTGCACGATAATGGACCGCCGTCGAAGCCTGGTTCTCTGGGGTCGACTGGAACTCTTCGCCCCGCACTGAGCTGACGTCTGTCATCTTGCTGCCGGGGAGCATAAGACCCACCCCTCGGAGGGGAAGTGGGCACTCAACGCCTATCATCTCGGTCGTGTCGGTCTCCATATTGGTCTCGCCGATTCTCGCGCCCTTCACGCCGCGGAGGCGATCTGGGACTGTAAGCCGACTGAACCGTATTCGCAGCGACGGATCGACTGTGAATTCTGTTGCGCGACTGCGACACGGCTGAATTCTGATCTCCTGCTGCCCGGAGCAGATCCCTGATCTGCATCAAGCCTCTGCCAGCTTCCGACTGAGAGGGCTGGATGGACTCTGCTATACGGGTCGCAGCTGCTAAATTCTGGATTGGGGTTCGATATACCTGAGTCGGCAGGAAGAGTTGACGTCAATTGGCGTCGGGAACTCGTTGCCGCGCGCGCTCGTCGAGTGCTCGCTGAAGATTGTCCAGGCGAGCGCGTTCGGCCAAATTGGCCAAACGTGCCTCCTCCAAGGCGCGAGCCTTGGGGGTTTCTCCTGCGATGGGAGTATGCAGGGCATCCATGTTCCTGCGGCGAAGTTCCTCTCTTTGCAGAGAGTTGAGTGGCTCGGGCAGGTACTCTTCGTGGTCTCGTGCGGGGTCGCCTCCATTGCCTGCCCCACCATCACGGGCAAAGCCAGGGGGCTGCGAGGCCCGTCGACCATCAGGATTTCCGCCGCTGGATCACTGCTATCGCATTCGGATGCAGTCTCTACGGAGCCAGTCGACAGATCGAACAGGCCGTAGAGAGACTCGTCGGGCTCGATTGCCTCAACTTGGGTGGTGGCCGTCTGGCGAGCCACCGCGTGTATCACCCACCGCTGAAGCCTCGACCGACCCGAGCGCTTGCGCTGGCGGGAGACCGGGAGGGTGGTCGATAGGGGAGTCGACCGATATGGGGTCGAAGGTTGCCGCAGCAGAACGCCGCGGACACATGCGCGAAAATGCGTTGCACCGCGGACGGGGAGCGCATCGACGTCGAGTGGAGCCTCCTGGAGCCAGGCGGAGTCGTCGGCGACGAAGGTGAGAGCACCGAGACGAATCTCTCGACCCTCGACCAAAACCCCAGCAGCTACCATGATGAAAGTACTCGGAAGAATCGCAACTTCTCCACAAAATCGCTAAAACACCTGCCCCACGGTGGGCGCCAACTGTCGTGGATCTAAGTTTGACAGTAGAGTGGGGGGTAGGTATGGAGAGGCAAGGTCCTAGCTATGGAGAGGTTGTAAGCACAAGAGATGTACGAGTTCAGGCCCTTCTCGGAGGAAGTAAAAGCCCTACGTCTCGAAGCCCGAAGGCGGTCGAGTGGATTATGTGTATATGGATTACAGGGTGCCAAACCCTTCTGCCTGTGGAGGGGGGTGGCTTATATAGAGTGCGCCAGGACCCCAGCCAACCCACGTAATGAAGGGTTTAAGGTACATTAAGTCCGGGGCGTTACTGGTAACGCCCCACATAAAGTGTCTTTACTATCATAAAGTCTACTTAATTACAGACCGTTGCAGTGCAGAGTGCCTCTTGACCTTCTGGTGGTCGAGTGAGTCTTCGTGGTCGAGTCCTTCAAGTCAGTCGAGTGAGTCCCTCGTAGGTCGACTGGAAGGTGATCTCTTCTAAGGGTGTCCTTGGGCAGGGTACTTAGATCTGGTCTGTGACCCTACCCTAGGTACATGACTCCATCACCGCCTGCATGATGCATCTGACAATCGCCTAGAGCCGAACCCCTAGAACGCAGCCAGACTCCGAAGATTCTATGCCTAGTGCCGAACTCTTTGTTCATTTCCTTCTACCTATTATTTCCAATACTTTTTCCTCTCTTTTCGCTTTTTCCTTTTTTAGCTTTAAAGCTCTTTGCGCGGCTCAACCGTGCACCTGCGACATACACATACTCAAATATGTACGTCCATTATACCTGGGGGCTTCTTGGACAGAAGCTTATTATTGTTATTTTCCGAGCATCAAGCTCCTAACATATGTGTGTTCTCCTCATATGTACCTTTTCTTCGCCATTATATGCATCAATATGACTTAAGTTTTGGCCAAGATGGGTTGCCTGGCTCCTGTGCTTATGCCCTACATTCACGTTAGTTCGGCTAGGGCATAAAGGGAGCACCTCTGCGATTGTTACTGCCGGGTCATCCGGATGTGTACCTCAGACTGGGTGAAGCCGAAAGCTAGCGTTCTTAAGGGAATATTCAGTCGATGGACTAAAGATGTTTTTTCATTCACCCCATGGTGAGCACCCCAGATGTTACGAACACTACGATTTCTGCAAATAACAGTTCGGACATGCACATTAACGCATGACTACCCAGGGAAAGGAACCCTTAACGGAACTATTCTCTCTGGAAGATGTTTCTTACAATCACAATGTAATATAAGATAGCTAGCTGGATACAACTTGTCTGTTCAAGCAACTATGACCCCTACGCCTAGTTTCCACGCATACCCTGGTCTATGTTTTGCCGCTCAGGTATTTGGAAACACTCCGCACCTTCGGGTCCAGAGGTTGAAGCGAAAAGGTCTGCCATGATAATCGTTTTACAAATCTGGCTAGGGACAAATATGTCAAGAAAAGTACATAGCCAATCAGACTCAAAAATTTCCTCCTCTATACCATCTAACAGGCTGTCTAACTTGCAATCCTGTTGGGAATATCGGGAGGCTACTTCAACTTGGTCATATACCAAACTAACGGACATTTATTTTCCATTTGACCCTAGAGGTCCGACCCGAGCCATATGATTCGGATCAAGCTTGGTATACCGTGTTTTCACCATGGCCCAGGCTTCTCGTGCACCTTCCCGGCAGGCCGATATCTTCCATAATTGAAAATGCCGCCGCGCTCCCCTGAATAGTTGTATAACCTCCTCCATTCTTCCTGGAGGGGAGGCGGATGTCCATAAAGCCTTGGCAACACTTCGTATCGCCTGCTGAGCTTGCTCGTGCACTTGCGACAGCTCTACTAGCAGATCGCCCGAGAATCTGGACACCTCCTGTTCGGGACGGCCAGTGAGCATACCTACAGGCATAAATCTGTTAGTCCCTTTCATTTCTGAATTACACGGAGGTAAGTTTGACCACATACTAAATATGCCACCTCGAAGCCTCTTGTTTTCCTTCATGGAGTCAGCCAGCTGGGCCCGTACATCTTTCAGTTCCTCGCCCAGTTGGGTATTGGAAACCTGGAGCTTGTTTTTCTCCTCCATGACTCGTGTTAGCACATGCTCGCCCGCGGCTAGTAGTATTTTGGCTTCTCGCTCTCCCCCTTGAGCGGCTTTCAGTTGCTCTTGTAGTTGATCTGATGATCCTATTAAGAGCTTAGCAGCCATGGTAGCATTATTGGTATACCATTATGTTTTCTCGATGGAGGGAAACATTACCAGGTGACGCCTTCTTGGATTTCTCCAGTTCGGCATTGGCAGCAGTTAGCTGGGTCCAATACTTTTCTAGTTCCTAAGATAACAAGTTGTTCTTCTCCATAAGTACTTGGTTATACAATGATCCTTCAATCAGTTGGATCAACTACTTCAAGTCTCGGGGGCTACTAGTATATAACTATCAGATTGGTACAATATAAACTTACCCGCATATCTTTTAGATGCTGGTCCGTGGCTCTTACAAGCACATCCCGAGCAGCTCGGATGTACGCATCGGCCGAGCCGAAGGCATCAAATGCCTCCTTTGAAAAGATGGGGCCACGGAGAGCGGCCCTCCGACAATGATGATTTATGGCGCTCTCCACTTCAGAGTTCGTGACGGACATATTGTCTGAATCCTCTGCGGAAGGAAAGTTCGGCGCCACTCACATGTCAGCCCCCGTCCTTAGGGTAGGGTCCGAAACCTGACTAGTGGAGGCACGACCGGCAGGATCCCTGGACATAGTCCGACGGACACTTTTCCTGATAAAATGCGGCAAATGGCATCACAATTTGATGTGGAGATCAGAAGATATATTCTTCAAAATAAAAGCCTTACCTCTTTGACGAGGGTTCTGTCGTATTATCATTCGCCTTCCTCTTTGAAGATGTGCTCGGCGCGGGCGCCGCTCTCCTCGGAGACGCTTCTAGTGCATGTTGTGACGCTGAGCGCCTCCCCTTTGGAACACGAAATAGTGTCGTGGGTGAGGCATAGTAAGGAAACTCTTTCGAAGAAAGTGTCTTTTAAATTACTTACATGCGAAGCGGGAGGGAGGCCGGGTAATCGACGATGATGGGTACTTCTGTACCATCATAGCTCATCTGATAGAATACTCCATCCTTGAGCTCCACAAATATGTCCGGATCTTCTTTGAATCCGGGGTCAAGGTCCCCGGTTGTGACCCTATGGTTGAGGGGCGGGGCTATGGATCCCCTCGATAGCCTTCCGCCATTCCTGTTGCGAGTGGATAGGTTATTGTCCATCAAAAATGATTCAGGGAGAGGAGTAAAATGGAGGGATCGGAGCTTACCCAGCTAGGAGGATTATACATGGAAAATCCATCTCGACATTGGAGACGAGTGAACTCCTCCTTCTCCCCTTTGTACAGTTTAACCAATATTTTGGCCAAAGCGGCGGGGGCTTTCGGACCCTTTCGACCGCAGCGTGAGGAGTCATCTTCCCCATTATAGTGCCACATGGGAAGCCCTCTGTATTGGAGTGGTTGGACCCCCCGCACTATGGAGATCGCCATTACCTCGATTATTGACAAACTGGACTAGGCGAGTGCCTTAATCTTGCCCATCAACTGGTTGACTTCCGCGCTATCCTCCTCCTCGAGGCTCTGAGGACGCCAGCTGTGGCGTTTCTTCAACGGAGCGCTTGAAAATTCGTGGAGGCCCATTCAGACTGGGTCAGGAAGAGCGACGTCGTCAATATAGAACCATTCGGAGGGCCACTCTTCGGAAGCCTTCTTCGGCGTGCCGGACAGGTATTCGGTCCCAGCGATACGCCACACTTCGGCTCCTCCCACTTCAAATATTGACCCCCCTTGATTACGAGGGACGAGGCAGAATAGTTTTCTCCATAAATCAAAATGGTCCTCACAACCCAGGAATAACTCACATAGAGCAACGTAACCTGCGATGTGGAGGATGGAGGCGGGAGTGAAGCTATGCAGTTGGAGGCCACAATACTCCAGCAGTCCTCGGAGGAAAGGGTGGATTGGAAATCCGACGCCTCTTAGCAAGAAGGGAATGAAGCATACTCATTCCCCCGTGGACGGATTGGGGAAATTCTCCGCCTGAACCCCGCTGTTGAAGGACGTTAATCCTGCTTGGACGTGGACTAGATCCGCGGGAGGAAGAAAGCCCTGTTTTTGCAGCTTTGTTAGCTGACCGTGGGATACGGAGCATCTCTCCCAATCGCCTTTTTCGAAGCCGTGGGGACGAGAGGAAGAGCTGGGAGCACTAGCCATGTTGGAGTGGTTCCTCTTAGCGAGCTCTGAGGATTTTTTTCGCAGGGTGTGGAATAGATCTAAGATCTATTCTCTTTAAATAGGCACCTCTCTCGTATGGTCAGGGTGGTATGTGCAAAAATACCCCGACCTCTCGTATTCGCTCGCCAGGTGGAGACTAAAGTCGGGAAGGCGTGGAAGCCGATGGGCGCGACATTAAATGGAAAAGCTGAATACCGCTCTTTAAGTCAGGGACTTTGAAGTAATCAAAGGGGGAACCCTCCTTGCAATGTCGAAGACAATCTGCGCGCCGGACACCTCGTCGTTGAAGTCTGGTTTAGGGACTACTGAGGGAGTCCTGGACTAAGGGGTCCTCGGGCGTCCGGTCTATTGGACATGGGCCGGACTATTGGGCCATGAAGATACAAGATGGAAGACTTTCTCCCGTGTCCGGATAGGACTCTTATTTGCATGGACGGCAAGCCAGGTGGCCGGAAATACTATTTCCTTTCTATGTAACCGACTATGTATAACCCTAGTTCCCTCCAGTGTCTATATAAAGTGGAGGGTTTAGTCTGTAAAGACAATCATAATCAGATAGGCTAGACTTCTAGGGTTTTAGCCATTATGATCTCGTGGTAGATCAACTCTTGTAACCCCCATACTCATCAACATTAATCTAGCAGGACGTAGGGTTTTACGTCCATCAAGAGGGCCCGAACCTGGGTAAACATTGTGTTCCCTGTCTCTTGTTACCATCGACCTCAGATGCACAGTTCAGGACCCCCTACCCGAGATCCGCCAGTTTTGACACCGATAGTGACATAGAACTAGCTCCAGTTCATCAATGTAATGTAGGCATATATTCCGAATATAGTCATATGTGCTTATGGAAAAGAACTTGCATGACTTATTTTGTCCTACCCTCCCGTGGCAGCGGGGTCCTATTGGAAACTAAGGGATATTAAGGCCTCCTTCTAATAGAGTACCGGAACAAAGCATTAACACTTAGTGAATACATGAACTCCTCAAACTACGGTCATCACCGGGAGTGGTCCCGATTAATGTCACTTCGGGGTTACCGGATCATAACACATAGTATGTGACTATTGACTTGCAAAATAGGATCAAGAACTCACATATATTCATGGAAACGTAATAGGTTCAGATCTGAAATCATGCCACTCGGGCCCTAGTGACAAGCATTCAGCATAGCAAAGTCATAGCAACATCAATCTCAAAACATAATGGATACTAGGGATCAAACCCTAACAAAACTAACTCAATTACATGATAAATCTCATCCAACCCATCACCGTCCAGCAAGCCTATGATGGAATTACTCATGCATGGCGGTGATCATCATGACATTGGTGATGGAGGAAGGTTGATGATGACGATGGCGACGGATTCCCCTCTCTGGAGCCCCGAACGGACTCCAGATCAGCCCTCCCTAGAGAGATTAGGGCTTGGCGGCGGCTCCGTATCGTAAAACGTGATGAATCCTTCTCTCTGATTTTTTTTCTTCCCGAACGTGAATATATAGAGTTAGAGTTGAGGTCGGTGGAGCATCAAGGGGCCCACGAGATAGGGGCACGCCCCCACCCTCGTGGACAGGGTGTGGGACCCCTAACGTTGATTCTTTTTCCAGTATTTTTTATATATTCCAAAAATATTCTCCCTGAAGTTTTAGGTCATTCCGAGAACTTTTGTTTCTGCACAAAAATAACACCATGGCAGTTCTGCTGAAAACAGCGTCAGTCCGGGTCAGTTCCATTCAAATCATGCAAGTTAGAATCCAAAACAAGGTCAAAAGTGTTTGGAAAAGTAGATACGATGGAGACGTATCAACTCCCCCAAGCTTAAACCTTTGCTTGTCCTTAAGCAATTCAGTTGACAAACTGAAAGTGATAAAGTAAAACTTTTACAAACTCTGTTTGATCTTGTTGTTGTAAATATGTAAAGCCAGCATTCAAGTTTTCAGCAAAGATTGTGAACTAACCATATTCACAATAACATTTAGGTCTCATGTTTACTCATATCAATGGCATAATCAACTAACGAGCAATAATAAATCTCGGATGACAACACTTTCTCAAAACAATCATAATATGATATAACAAGATGGTATCTCGCTAGCCCTTTTTGGGACCACAAAACATAAATGTAGAGCACCTCTAAATTCAAGGACTGACTAAACATTGTAATTCATGGTAAAAGAGATCCAGTCACAGTCATACTCAATGTAAAATATAAGTAATACATGCAAATGACAGCGGTGCTCAACTGGTGCTTTTTAATAACAGGGTGATGACTCAACATAAAAGTAAATAGATAGGCCCTTCTCAGAGGGAAGCAGGGATTTGTAGAGGTGCCAGGGCTCGACATTTGAAATAGAGATAAATAATATTTTGAGTTGTATACTTTGATTGTCAACATAACAACCGAGAGATCTCGATATCTTCCATGCTACACACATTATAGGCGGTTCCCAAACAGAATGGTAAAGTTTATACTCCCCCACCACCAACAAACATCAATCCATGGCTTGTCTGAAACAACGGGTGCCTCCAACTAACAACAATCCTGGGGGAGTTTTGTTTGCAATTATTTTAATTTAAGCATGGGACTGGGCATCCCGGTTACCAACCATTTTCTCATGGAATGAGGAGCGGAGTCCACTCCCCTTGAGAATAACCCACCTAGCATGGAAGATATAGACAACCCTGGTTGATACATGAGCTATTCGAGCATACAAAGTAGAATTTAATTTGAAGGTTTAGAGTTTGGCACATACAAATTTACTAGGAACGGCAGGTAGATACCGCATATAGGAAGATATGGTGGACACATATGGAATAGCTTTTGGGGTTTATTTAGATGGATGCACAAGCAGTATTCCCGCTTAGTCCAGGTGAAGGCTAGAAATAGACTGGGAAGCGACCAGCTAGAGAGCGACAACAGTCATGAACATGCATTAAAATTAATCAACACTTAGTGCAAGAATGAGTAGGATATAATTCACCATGAATATAAATATCGTGGAGGCTATGTTGATTTTGTTTCAATTACATGCATGAACATGTGCCAAGTCAAGCCACTCGAATCGTTCAAAGGAGGATACCACCCTATCATACCACATCACAACCATTTTAATAGCATGTTGACACGCAAAGTAAACCATTATAAACTCCTAGCTAATTAAGCCTGGCATGAGCAACTATAATCTCTAATTGTCATTGCAAACATATTTCATTCATAATAGGCTGAATCAGGAACAATGAACTAATCATATTTACAAAAACAAGATAGGTCGAGTTCATACCAGCTTCTCTCATCTCAATCAGTTCATCATATGTCGTCATTATTGCCTTTCACTTGCACGACCGAACGGTGTGGATAATATTAATAGTGCACGTGCATTGGACTAAGCTAGAATCTACAAGCATTTAATACACGGGAGAAGACAAGGTAATATGGGCTCTTGGTTAGATCAACAATAATGCAAATGAGAGCCACTCAACATTTTCATCATGGTCTTCTCCTCTCGACCCCCAAAGAAAAGAATGGAAATAAAACTATTTACACAAGAAAGCTCCCAACAAGCAAAAGAAGAACGAGATGTATTTTCGGGTTTTCTTTTAATTACTACTACTACAGGCATGGAAAGTAAACTAGCTAAAAGCTACAACTATTTTTTTTGTTTTCTTAAGGTTTTTCAAACACACAAGAAGAATGCTGGAAAAGAAAATAAACTAGCATGGATAGTACAATGAAAAAGTATGAGCACTGACAACTGGAATGAGTGTGTGAACATGAATGTAATGTCGGTGAGAAATACGTACTCCCCCAAGCTTAGGCTTTTGGCCTAAGTTGGTCTATGGCCACGGCTCAAAGCTGCCCTCTCCGGTGTACGGAGGAGTGTCCTCTGGGTGCCACTGGTTGGCAATCTCCTCCGTATCTCACTGATAAACAGACTGACGGTAAGGATCGAGTGGTGGCTCTGGCTCAGGGTCTGGAGCTGATGTCAGGCTCCAGTATGCATGAACGGCCTTCGGCAAAACAAGGTATGTGTTGTTCGCGTTGGTCGCGGAGGAAGTCGATGAGGCCTGCATTCTCAGCCAAATAATAAAAGTCTTCATAAATCCATGCTGCTCTCAAGAACTCATCACAAGGCCATTCGCACGGCTGAACCTCCACAGTGCGATGGAGATTATATTTGGACTTCTTATTCTCTTCACTTTGCTTATCCTTTGACCTTCGGCTCGAAGATCCCCTCAACAATCTATTCATCATTTCCTCTAAAACAAATTCTGAATTTTTTAGTAACTCAAAATAAAAGTGAACCAAACTCAACAAGACTGATAGCAACTACTCCCACAAGTGCCTAGAGGCCATATCATGCAATAAAACTACTTTTGACCACATAAATTTGACATGCAAGCTCAAGAACAGGGTCACCTAAGCAGCAAAAAATTGCAATAAATAAAGCACTAGAACAAAAACTAATTGGACCAAGGGAGGAGTCACATACCGAAGAGCAATCCCCCAAAGTAGTTTTGTGAATGGAGCTTTGAGCAAGGAGATCAAAAATGGCAGCAAGATGAGCTAGAACTCGGGTTTGAGCTGGTGGAGGATTTTTTCTGGAGGAATACGAAGTATGTGGGTGCCAGAATAAGTGGAGGGGGCTCATGTGGGGTCCACGAAGCAGGGGGCGCGCCCCAGGGGGGTGGGCGCGCCCTGGACCCTCGTGGCCAGGTGGTGAGGCCCCTTGGTGTGTTATCAGTGCCAATAATTCTTAAATATTCTAAAAAAATCATATAAAATTTTCACGACATTTGGAGAACTTTTATTTTCGGGGTATTTTTTTATTGCAAGGATAATTCAGAAAACAGACGGAAAATACTATTTTTGCTTTATTATATATAAATAATAGAAAGTAAGAGGAGCGTACAGAGAGTTGTGCTTTCTAACTTCATCCATCTCATACTCATCAAAAGGAATCCACTAACAAGGTTGATCAAGTCTTGTTAACAAACTCTTTTCGAATAACATGAAACCGGAGAATTTTCGAATAACACTAGGTTACCTCAACGGGGATATGCACGTAACCAACAATAAGAATATCATATTTCTTCTTGACAGTAGGAAGAGGAAATTCAAAACCTCCAATAGTAATTGTTGAAGTTTTCCAATAGAATTTATACTGTGGACTTGAGGTTGTTTCCTCAAAAAGTGTATCGTATGCTCATTACCATTAACATGGAAAGTGGCATTGCCTTTGTTGCAATCAATAACAGCCCATGCAGTATTCAAAAAGGGTCTACCAAGGATAATCGACATACTATCGTCCTCGGGAATATCAAGAATAACAAAGTACGTTAAAATAGTAATGTTTGCAACCACAACAGGCACATCCTCACAAATACCGACAGGTATAGCAGTTGATTTATTAGCCATTTGCAAAGATATTTTAGTAGGTGTCAACTTATTCAAATGAAATCTACCGTATAAAGAGAGAGGCATAACACTAACGCCGGCTCCAAGATCATATAAAGCAGTTTTAACATAGTTTCTTTTAATGGAGCATGGTATAGTTGGTACTCCTGGATCTCCTAGTTTCTTAGGTATTCCACCCTTAAAAGTATAATTAGCAATCATAGTGGAAATTTCAGCTTCCGGTATCTTTCTTTTATTTGTGACAATATCTTTCATGTACTTAGCATGTGGATTCATTTTAAGCATATCAGTCAAGCGCATACGCAAAAAGATAGGTCTAATCATTTCAGGAAAGCAATCAAAATCCTCATCATCCTTTTTCTTGGATGGTTTAGGAGGAAAAGGCATGGGTTTCTGAACCCATGGTTCTCTTTCTTTACCATGCTTCCTAGCAACAAAGTCTCTCTTATCATAATGTTGATTCTTTGATTGTGGCTTATCAAGATCAATAGAAGGTTCAATCTCTACATTATTGTTATTGATAGGTTGAGCATCAACATGAACATCATCATTAATATTATCTAGGTTCATGTTCATTACCAGATTGTGTTTCAGCATCAGAAATAGAAATATCATTGGGACTCTCAGGTGTGTCAGCAACAGGTTCACTAGAAGCATGCAAAGTTCTATCGTTTTTCTTTTTCTTCTTCTTAGAAGAACTAGGTGTATCAACATTAGTTTTCTGAGAATCTTGCTCAATTCTCTTAGGGTGGCCTTCATGATACAAAGGTTCCTGCGTCATTTTACCCCCTCTAGTCACAACTCTAATAGCATCATCATTTTTCTTATTATTTAATTCATTGAGCAAATCATTCTAAGTTTTAAGAACTTGTTATACTTGAGTGGTAACCATAGAAGAATGTTTACTAATAAGTTTAAGTTCACCTTTAACTCTAGACATATAATCACTCAAGTGTTCAATCATATAAGCATTACGTTTCAATTGTCTACCAACATAAACATTGAAGTTTTCTTGTTTAACAATAAAATTATCAAACTCATCCAAGCATTGGCTAGCAGACTTATTACGAGGAATATCACCTTCATCAAATCTATAGAGAGAATTTACATTTACTACCTATGTTGGGTTATCAAGACCATGTATTCCTTCAATAGATGGTAAATTCTTAACATCTTCAGCTTTAATACATTTTTAGTTCATAGATTTCTTTGCCTCTTGCATATCTTCAGGACTGAGAAATAGAATACCCCTTTTCTTAGAAGTTGGCTTAGGAGTTGGTTCAGGAAGTGTCCAATCATTTTTATTACTCAACATATTATTCAATAGCAATTCAGCTTGACCAACAATTCTTTCCCTGAAAACACAACCAGCACAACTATCCAGGTGGTCTCCGGAAGCATCGGTTAGTCCATTATAAAAGATATCAAGTATTACATTTTTCTTGAGGGGATGATCAGGCAAAGCATTAAGTAATCGGAGAAGCCTTCCCCAAGCTTGTGGGAGACTCTCTTCTTCAATTTGCACAAAATTATATATTTCCCTTAAGGCAGCTTGTTTCTTATGAGCAGGGAAATATTTAGCAGAGAAGTAATAAATCATATCCTGGGGACTACTCGCACAACCAGGATCAAGAGAATTAAACCATGTTTTAGCATCACCCTTTAACGAGAACGAAAACAACTTAAGGATAAAGTAATAGTGAGTTTTCTCATCATTAGTGAACAGGGTGGCTATATCATTTAATTTAGTAAGATGTGCCACAACAGCCAAAAAAGGATCATATTCAACTAAAGTAATTAACTTAGGATCGATAGAGAAATTATAATCCTTATCAGAGATACAAATAGGTGAAGTAGCAAAAGCAGGGTCATGTTTTATTCTAGCATTCAAGGATTTTTCTTTCAGCTTAGTTAACAGTTTCTTAAGATCATATCTATCATTGCAAGCTAAAAGGTCTCTAGCAGTGTCTTCATCAAAAAATTCACCTAGTGGCACAGTATTATCAAGCATAGAAGTAGTTTCATCATAAGTATCATGCAAAGCAAAAGTGGCATCATCAATAACATGCAACATATCAGAATAAATAGCAGGAGTAGGTGTCGCAAGTTTACTCAAAACAGAAGGTGAATCAAGTGCAGAGCTAGATGGCAGTTCCTTACCTCCCCTCGTAGTTGAGGGAAAAATCCTGGTTCTTTCATCTTTCAAGTTCTTCATAGTGATCAATAGATATAAATCCCGAGTGACTCAAAGAATAGAGCTATGCTCCCCGGCAATGATACGTCTCCAGCGTATCTATAATTTTTGATTGTTCCATGCTATTATATTATCTGTTTTGGATGTTTAATGGGCTTTAATATACCTTTTTATATTATTTTTGGGACTAACCTATTAAGCGAAGGCCCAGTGCAAATTGTTGTTTTTGCCTATTTCAGTGTTTCGCAGAAAAGGAATACCAAACGGTATCCAAATGGAATGAAATCTTCTGGAGAGTTATTTTTGGAACAAACGTGATCCAGGAGACTTGGAGTGGACGTCAAGAAAGAAGCGAGGAGGCCACGAGGCAGGAGGGCGTGCCCCCCACCCTCGTGGGCCCCTCGCAGCTCCACCGACCTACTTCTTCCTGCTATATATATATATATATATATATATATATATATATATATATATATATATATATATATATATATATATATACATCTGGGTTATTCTGTTACGCGTAACAGAATATTATTCTATTACCATTGTTGAACTGATGGATTTGAGCTGTTCTACTGATGATGTCATTTCGTTGAACTGATGGTTTTTATTGAAAGGATAAATAAGAGCTCCCTCCCGCTCTCTCCCCGTTCCGCCGGCCACTCCAGCCATCGACCGAGCTGCTCGCGGCCAATCCATCCACCTGCCCGCCTCCCTCCCGGCAACCCAGGCCCCATCCTAGTTGCAGCGATGGGCGACGGTGGCGGCGCTCGCGGAGGCGGCCGCCGGCGGCGACATCGTAAGACATCGACCCGCCCAAGATCCTCGGCTTCTTGAACAATTTCATGCTCATACGCCCCCCTCCCCCTCCGCCTCCTCCCCACCTTTCCCGAGCGAGTGGAGCAGCCGGCCCCGATTCTTGATTTCGAGCCCATGGCCGGGTGGCCAGCGGAGCTCCGTTCTCGCGGGCGCGTGATCTGGAGCCTCCCGATTCTGAACCCGTGGCCGGCAGAGCTTCGTTCTGGTCGAGCGCGTGACCCTGGAGCCTCCCGATACCAAGCCCGTGGCCGGGTGGCCGGCGGAGATCCGTTCTGGCCGTTCCTCACCCTGTGCGGCGCCAACGACGCTGTCCACCCGGCGCCACCGACCGTTCTCCCCCGACGGCCTCCTGCAAGCACAGCGATGAGAGGTTCATGTCGTTGTCTGCTACAGTTCACTATTTTGTGTTTTCTCTGAAGATAAATGGAAGTGCAAATGCAGTCCGCTAGTGATTTGCTCTTAAGGTTCATTTTACTTATGTTTGCAGGAAAAAAGGGTGGTGTGCTTCGGTTGGATGCCCCATTACTAAACAATCTTGTTGAAAAACTGCAGTTTGTTGTAAATATATATGTTTGAGTGTACGCCCTTTTGCTCTCTACCTCCGCTGTCCATAGTTCTATGGTATTCTCTGAGTACTTGTTAATGTATGTCTAGGTCCAAGTGCGCTGATGTGCTACCCATTTCCGTCGGCATATTCAGGACTTCAGGCAGGCTGTTGTTCAGCCCAAGCAAACCACTAATAATCAGTTAAAGGAAATTTGGCAGCGGCCGCCTACTGACTTTGTCAAAGTTAACTTTGATGCTGCCTTTTATGCGGATACTGGACAAGGAGCCTAGGGGTGTGTTTTTCGTTCAGATCAAGGTGATTTCTTGGCGGCCAGACGGATATATGCAGCACATCTCGGGACCTCTGCATGCCGAGACAATGACAGGTTTGAAGGCAGCAGAAGCGAGTGCTGAATTTGGCCTACACAGAGTGGTACCCGAATCTGACTCCAAGGTCCTTGTCCAAGCTCTGAACTTTGATGATTATGACCAGGCCACGATTGGCGTCCTGTTACACGAGACGCATAGTGTATGTCATGCAAACTTTGAGTCATTTAGTTTCAATTTTTGTAAAAGGGACTCTAATAAGGTGGCCCATGAACTAGCCGTGTTTCGCTTCAGGGCAAGAGCTGCTGATCTTTCGTGGATCGAGCAGGCTCCAGACTGTGTTTTGGTGCTGGTCGCCAGCGAGATAGCTGCGCGGGTTTAGTAATAGAATGAATTTTCTAGTTAAATAAAAAGAAGCTGCGAATTGCCTATAATAGAGTGAAAGATTTAACAACGAGAAGGCTAAGTTTGAGCAAGCTTCCTTCAGAAAAGGTACAGTTCCTTGTCTCTGACCTCTTTCTTGTGTTCCTGTCGCTAGCTATCGATGTTTGTTATGAATTTTTTTGTGAAGTTCACCCTCGGCATGGATAGCATGTCATGGACCCTTTGTTCCTAGCGGACTGATTGTATTTTTATGAGGCGGATATTATTCTTTTTAGCAGTTCATCACGCCATCATGTTAGTATTGTTGAACTGATGAATTCGAGCATTTGTACTGATACTGTCATTTCGTTGTACTGATTCTGAGGACAAAATACGAATCTTTGAAGCACTAGGGGGTAACCATTGTACAGGACTTCATGTGTGCCTTCATCATAGAAAAATAGACTGAATATTGCCAAGTTCTAAGGTTGAATAAATGAATCATATAGAATATTGTCAAAACCCTGCATTTTTCTCACTAAAACAAACTTATGTACTTGCATACAACCCTCTTTGAACCTGGACGGCACATAGTGCTCAACTTGGACGATGACCAATGCTCAACATGAGGAGGCCAATCGTATTTTTTTTGCTGAACGGACCAGTGCTCAACTCTGCACTTCATTCTTTCTGCAACTTGACCTTTTTGT
The DNA here is from genome assembly GCF_002162155.2 of Triticum dicoccoides. Lineage (NCBI taxonomy): Eukaryota > Viridiplantae > Streptophyta > Magnoliopsida > Poales > Poaceae > Triticum > Triticum dicoccoides. The sequence continues at coordinate 141,487,074 of NC_041382.1, read as the reverse complement.
GCTCTAAACTTTCACAAGGTATTTTTTTCTATCAGTAAGTGTTCTTTTCTTCTGGGCATTCATTTTTTTTTGTACCTTTTGCACAATAATATTCAAACTTATGGTACTAGAGAGTTCGTACTTCTCAAAAAATAATCACTCGAAGCTCTTTTTGTTTTAGTTTTAAATTTTCCTTCTCATCCTTACTGACGGCGTCATCGCCATTGTACCTGCATGGTTTATATAGTTGAATGGACTTATATTTTTACCATTCCCTTGTTTTAAAAACTTCTGCTTTCTTCTCCACACTTTCTACCGGACAAGTCTTGAATGATATTTTCACTATTTTTCTTTGTTTTACCTCATTGAACAGGGGAACAACACATTATAAGAAACAAAATACACATTTGAAGAAACAAAATAGGGGAATAACCATTTGCACATGATCTCATGTGTGCCTTCATCATAGAAAAATAGAGTGGATATCTCCAAGTTCTAAGGTTGAGCAAACCAAACATACAGAATATTGTCCAAAAACCCGCATTTTTTCTCACTAAAACAAACTTCTGTACTTGCATACAACCATCTTTGAACTTGGACGGCATCTAGCGCTCAACTTGGACGATGACCAGTGCTCAACTTGAACAGAGGAGATTGTCGTTGCTTTTAACCATGAATGCTTCTAAAGAAACTAGGAATTGCTTCAGAACTTCTTTGTACTTTTCAACATGAGGGTTCTCTCAGCTGGGCCAAGAAGTAACCCATACATCTTATTTTTGTTCTGCAAGAATGAAACACTACAATAATTAACAACTAATCTATCAGTACATCCAGAACAATTTCAGTTTTCAGAACAAACTTCCATTGATGTGTTGAACTCTGAATCTATATATAGGACATGATGGGTCTCAGGCTACTTACAAAATAGGTTGCATTAGGGGAGAAATTACCTCTATCTCCTGCCTAGATAGAGGATATGTACTTCCAATACACGAACAACAGAACTGAAGTGGCTCTTGTCACTGATCTGCAGTCGCTCCAGCCTCCCTCATGATGCATTCAGGGAGAAAATAAATTAGTGACAGAAAGGGGATTTAGAGAGGAAGAGAAACAGACGGGGAGGGCATTATAATGAAGTGCAAGATCATTATTTACTTGCAGCTGAGAAATGGATCAATGCTTAACTATAACGAAGTGCAGACATAGTGAAAAAGCATCAAAATGTTGATCAACTAATACTAAATTCTCTTAAAAACCAACACTAACATGTATTGTTTGCTTAGTTTGGGATGGACTGTCAGAATTTCTAAAGGCACTTAATTACCTTGATTGCACACATAATATTTCATGATTTCCTCAAGATTTTGCACATTTAAAGCACAATGCAATGAAAATAACACACAACTTGAACTAAGAATCAAAATGAAAGTTGGGGTAGCATGCCTGTGAGAGGGAGGTCGAGGGCAGCATGGCGTGCAGTGGGCCAAGGACTTAGCTGTACGGGGCCGGCCGCGGCGCTAGCGCGCGAAGAACCCCAGCCACAGTTCAAAGAGTACAAACTAAATGAATAGTAGCTGATCCATCAGCGAGCATGAATCAGAAAGAAAATGTTCAAAGAAAAATGAGATGGCGTTCTCACTATGTGGGTGCTCAATGGGTGCAGCGCTGGGTGAAGATGGTGGTCGCAGTAACACTTGGACTGCGGTCATAGCTCGACTTGGACAGCTCCCAGCGATTGTGGATCCCCTGGCTGCTGCAAGTTTGACTTGGTGAAGATGGTGCAGCAGCAAGTTCGACTTTGTACGGTAACTTTGCTGCTTGAGAACCTGGGGTGTCCGTCCTCGAACTGCAGGCATGTAGATTTTCAAATGATGAAAGTCACAAAAGTGAGCTATTTTTGTTTTACTTCAAATAAATCAACATGAAAAAGACAAATACAGATAAATATTTTTTTGTGCGACATTCTGAAGCAGATGTCAGTTTGACCTTTTTAACTACTTTTTTGCACAAGGAGATGATGTTATTGAACTGGCTAGGTACATTCAGTTTTACCTAGTATGGTTGGACTAGTAATGCAAGCACTGATTCCAAGGTTTTATAGAGATCAGTAGCCATCCAACTATGAAATGCATGCAAACCAATCTGCATACACTAGCGAACATTGAAACAAAGAACCCCTGTTTCTCAACTTTGAACTTTTGTATGGGTTTTCCCTCAACTTATTGTATCCGTGAGTCTGAACTTATGCAAGTATATAAGAATACCAAACATTTATTACCTGAACCTGAAAAGGATCTGAGACAGGTTGCCCTGGAACTGCAACTTGTATCTTTTACTGCTCATCTTTAACATTAAGAAAGTACTAATCAGTACTAGTATTTGTGTAAGTCATACTGATCAGTACTGCTGCTTGCCGTACTGATGAGCACTAGTACTGATCGCTAACACAGAGAATTTGTCATCTAGTTGACTTTTAACATTATATTAGAAAAAGTGAGCTACAAAATAAAAAACTAGATTAGAATAGAAGCATTGGCTTATATTAGAAACGATGAGCTACGAAATAAACAACCAGATGCGAATTTGCTTCAAGTCAGGTTTGCTATTTTTTTGAATTTCATGCATGTTGCACTATAGGACTGCTACTGGTTTGCAAGTTGGACTTGAGTACTTTTAAATTGTTTGCATAGTTTACTGCCGAAATCTAAACCACAAAGGAACACATCGGCATTACCAATCGTATATAGAAAAACTGAACTTTCTGCGTCTACTGTTGTTTTTACAGAGTGGACTTATGTTTTCTTATGTACTTGAACTATTAAAGTTTTTGAAAATTGCCACTATCACACATATTATACTTGAAAACCCTTGCCAGACTAGGCACCCCCAAATCCTGCACAACAAAGCATCCCCCAAGTGAATTGTAGTAGCCTCTCTCTCTCTATGTCTCTTTTTTGCATCTCTCTCTCTCTATCTCTTTTTTGCATCTATGAGAAGTCCCCCGAAGAACTCCTGAACTTTCAGTTGGATCAAAATCTAGATTACAAGAAAAATGGCCTTCATGGATGGCAGTATGCGAACTGAAGGGTAGGAGAGGAGGAGCACGAAGGTGTTTCTCACCAATCGTGTTCCTGATGGCGTGGTGGATGGCAAGAATCCATGGCTGAACAGGAGGTCGAGGCGTCGTGGAAGGAACTCCAGGGGTATGTTTCGTTATGAGGGTTTGCATATGGATGAACTGACTAATCCATTTTCCTTGTACTGAAACTTCTTTGTATGGAAGCTTGTTTTCCAGAAATTTAAGACTATGCAAATACTATGTACAATATGGACATTTAGTAAGTCCGAACTGATCTTTTTGGCACTTTTTGCACCGAGGTAATAGAAGTGAACCTGTGACGAAGAATAGAAATCAAAAAGAAATTTTTTTGGAGGTGGAATAATACGTCGGAGATCGGGTGGACCGGGTACACCTCCTCCTCTGGACTGATTGCTCCAGCAAAGTGGAGCTGATGGAGGCGGAGATCATGAGCAGCGTGATTTGGCCACTGCAGGGAATCCCATTGATTACCAAGTCATCCTTGCTATTCCAGGATGACGTCCAGAGCACTGCGATGGGGGTGGAGGAGCCGGTGTCGCCGGAGGGAATGGCGACTAGAGCAGTTCAGATAGAAGCTATTTGCTTTCTATTCCTAGTGGTGTTTATTCAGCAAGGACACCAGGGATGACTAGAGCAAATAAGTTTAGCCATCCCTATGGTGTTTATTCTGAATCCATGCAAAGTAAAGTAGCATCTGTTTTCGAAATGGATGGTTATAGGTTTAGACAGAAGTTAAGTTTCAGCAATGCCCTTGCGGCAAAGCAAACTAAAATGTATCATTTTGCCTCAGGACTCTGCACATTTAAAGCATAATGCACTGAAAAGAACACACAAGTTAAACTAAAAATCAAAATAAAAGTTGGGGTAGCATGCTTGTGAGGAAGGAGGTCGAGGGCAGCAGGGTGCACAGTGGGTGAAGGACGCACAAGGAAGATGAGTTACCTCGTCGCTAGGCTGCGAGGCGACCGCCATCTTGGAGGTCCTCGGGTTGGAGTGCATCGGCAACGAGTGGTGGGGCTGCGACAGGGGACAGGTTGAAGCGGTGGCCCTGCAGAGATGATGACGGCATGAGGTGTTGCAGCTTGGAGCAGCAACAAGAGAAACAGAGGAACCGCCAACATGCTGCTGGCAAGGTTGCACCTGAGGTTGGAAAACATAGTTAATTAATTAACTCATCTAATGTAATCATCCAAGAGTTCTAGTCTTGGGTATGTATAACACTAAACAAAATTTTAGAAATTGAACTGAAGTAGAATACGAATTTGAACTAAATGAGAATAAGAAATTAAACTCAGCTAAAATAACAAATAGTTGAACCTTTCTTTCAGTTCACATATTATCATGAAATAGTACCAGACTGTAAGGTTTAATACATGAAAGTAGAAATATATAAGCAGGCATCGCCGCCGGAAATACTTAGTGCACGAGAGAACGTGCACTGCTAGATTTGTTGGGAGAGTACTGAGGGCAGTACATCCCCATGGCAGATAGGTAATTTCAAGTTCTATATGAACTAGCACTGCTGGATTTGTTAAGGAAGTACTAAGGGCAACACATCGCCTCCAAAGCTTCTGGGTGGAGGACAAAACACGTCGTGCTTGGACGCCTAGGATGCGTCCATCGACGCATCGCGTACTCAGAAACTTGAGGAGGTGCTTCAGGACTAGCCAAACCTGCTTATTGGAGAAGCCAAGAGGCTTCATGGACCCTAACACTTTCTAGTAGATTACCATAGTTGGAAACCATGGCATTTAATCAAATGGTTCAGGGATCACTCCCAGTCAGTCCCACTGCTACCTGTGCTGCAGAGAACATGAATATAAAGCAGACGATGACTCATCAATTTTTCTTTACGATATATCTAAACTTACAGAATTTTCAAACTTGCACCCACGATACTTTAGGTGATATATCTAAACTTTACATAATTTTGAAGAAACTCGCTGCAAATCATTACTTATTTAGATGATATATCTAAACTTACATAGTTTTGAAACTTGCACTGACGATACTTCTGCACACACACCAACTATTTCTATGATTTTTCATGGACTGGCGATAGATTACACACCGAACTAATACTAAGTCTGGTACAAAAATTCTCTATCACATAGTTGAACAGGCTCTCTTCGTAGTGGTGTACGGCCTGGGTTGGCGGAGGTGAACTGCCTATGCGCTGAGGTGGCGGAGGGTGACACCGGAAAATTGGCCCGCGACACAGCACGGGTGCTTTGCCAAGAGGATGCCACACATGGCGTGGTGAGTGCACGATGCAGCAGCGCGAGAAGGAGGGGTCGTGGCGATGGTCAGCGGGTTGAACTGACATCGGTGGTGGAGGTGAACGGCCTGGGTGGCGGAGGTGAACGGCCTGGGTGGCGGAGGTGAACGGCCTGCGTGCTGAGGTTGTGGAGGGCGACGCCGGAACATGGGGCCGGGGCACGGAGCGTGTTACAGGAATTTCTTTGAACTCCCATGGTAGTAATACATGGACTTATGTGACGATAGGAATTCTTGGACTAGCTCGTGACGGTAGAGCACACACGATAAACATTCTGAAGTCATCGAAGCTACAACATTTGGCAAGAACGAGCTACCTACAAATGAACATGAAACAAAGTAAAAATGGTGCTCCACTGCACTGAGTCAATTTAGCAAACACATGGCGTGCACCTCATGAGCCGGTGGTTGAAGTTGATGGAGCAGAGCAGCATCGAATGGTGCCAGTCACTAGCTTCCATGCGCGGGGGAAGGGGGAGGAAGAGGTGCCGGGGGCATATCCCGTCCCGTACACGATGGAGGCAGGCGATGGGCGATGTTGGTGGCCGGTGGGTGGCGCGACTGGAGGATGGCCGGCGAGAACGTGGGACAGAGGGTGGCCGGGGGCACGCGGGATGGAGGATGGCCAGCGGGTGCCCAGGGTAGAGGGTGGTCGGGGGCGTGCGGGGTGGAGGTTGGCCGGCGGGCGC